>NW_004567111.1:32588605-32598624 GCF_000260355.1 Condylura cristata
TATTTAAAAAAAAATCTATCTATCTATCTATCTATCTATCTATCTATCTATCTATCTATCTATCTATCTATCTATCTATCTATCTATCTATCTAAGGACTGGGTTGTAAGACAGGTGTAGAAGTGAGAGGACTGACCAGAGTCAGAGTGGGGAGCAGAACAGGCAGATATACTAAGATACATTGTTGAGGGGAGCAGCAGGTGAGACAAGAGAGGTCTGCTGCTCCATGTGGGTCACCTACCTGGTTGGCAATTGAACTCAGGCCATAAGGGTAATAACACTAGCACTTAACCCTTAGGCCACCAGGGAGGCCCCAGTTTCTTCTCTGTATTGTGATAATCAATTTGGACATCAAAATTATACTGACTACAAAAGAAGTTAACTGTTAAGATTTATAGTTTTAGCTCCAACATATAAAAAAGTTGGAAGTAATCACTCCCGCTGATGCAACATGAGAAAAATAATGAGCAAACTCAAAATTTATGATTGTTCATGGGTTAAGAGATGACAGATTACAGGCAAACCACACCCTTAAGATTGGGAGAGGTGGCAAACATATCTATATCATCTTGAGAGCTGAGAACAGTTTACCAGAAACAGAAGACATTTAGAAATAACTTGAGTATAATTAGAAAATAATTGAGCTAGAGAAAAATAACAGTATATTACAACTAGAGAAATTTAATAAATAAACTTTATGAGAGGGAATTGATTTTTCCCTTATTTTTGCATTGCATTATTATTTGTTTTTTGAGATTGCATTGGTTTATAAAACTATATGTGATTCAGAGCTATAGAATTGCACATCTTCAGATGTAAACATCCTATGCCCACTACACCAAAGCAAACATAGAACTCCAAGCTTTAAAAGAACTGGGTCTCACACAGACAAAAAACACAATATGTATTTAAATAATAAGAATGAAGAAATTATTAAATATCAACATTTTTCAATTAATTATGGAAAATCAACCTTTTTTTTTTTTTCATTTCTTATTTAAGATATCAGTACTATAAAAGTCAGAAACAGGGTCCTCCATGGTGGCACAGCGGGTTAAAGCATAGCACTATGAGTTTGATCCCTGCCCACCCCAAAGGTGTTCCACTTGGAGCGGCAGACCTCCCCTGACCTGCCCATTGCTCCCCTCAGCAGTGTACTTCGCGGACTAGCCTGGTCTGCTCCCCATTCTGTCTCTGGTGAAGCCCTTTACCACAGAACTGTACCCCAGTTCTGTATGCATAAATAAATAAATCTTTAAAAAGGTAAGAAATATTGTTGCTTTGCTAGGGCTTAGTAACATAGGAAACATAAAAGATTTTATTAAATTTGAAATTGAATTAGTGGTGATAGCCATCATGCACACACACACACACACACACCCTTATAAATACTAATGTGTCATGTTTATGCACATTAATAGAAGAAAAAATATTTGCCTCAAAAACACTTACTGATTTTCAACTTCTAGTTTTATTCTAAATGTGAAAATGTCATTTATAACACTGTCTTAATTTCATGAAAATATATAAGCTATTTCAACTTATAGCAGAAAGGATATTTATGCACTACATTTGCAAAATTGTTTTTTTTTATTCAAACATTTAAAAATTATTTGACTCAATGGTCAGTCAATATTACAGAGTCCTAAACTAAATACTTAAATAGATAGATTTAAGTGGATTTGTTATATTTAATATATAGCTACACTAGATATTGTGAAACAAATATATTAATGTATAAGCATCAATGATGTTGACATTTATGAAATTAAAGAATGTCATTCCATTTTCAAAAGTTATTTTTAATTCTCTGCAAATAAACTTTAATAAAAAGTAGTACTGACTACTGCAATATAAATGATATATTTAAAGCCACAAATTCTATAAGTAATATAAAACAGTGAGTAGTTAATGTCCACATTCATGGAAATGAAGGCAATTCATTGATTAATATCAATGCAAATTAAATTAGAGATGTATAAGTATTTATAATATATGCTTATTTTAATTAGTAGTCCATAATGAAGTAAGAATTAAAAAAATTTTGTAGTTGAGATAATTCTCTGAATTCCGAAATACACCAGATATAAAATATATTGGCTAGATATATTTCTCTTTTAAAGTGGATGGGTTTCATTTAAAAATTTATGCCATTAATGACAATAATAATAGAACTCACTATTTAGCTGTGAGTATAATTGGTCAGCACTAGAAAAAACATGAATATTCTTCCTAAAAATTAACCATTTAAAATTTAAGCTACAAAGGTCATACAATTTATTTATATTTCACTGGTTCACAGAGAGAAATACTGGGTGTATGTGTTGTTATGGACCTCTATAACATTTAAAATAAGTTATTTCATTCTTTCACTATCTTCACTTAGAAAATGACTTTATGTGCAACACAATGCTTTACTTTGCCTCTATTATTGTGGAGCAAACAGAGAGAAACTTCCCACCAGTAGTCAATATTTGAGTGAATTCTGGCTTTTTATTTTTTGGTTATTTAGTAAAATAAAAGGTACATTCAGGAAGGAAAAACGCTAGTGTTCATGGTGTGCAATGTGTCTTAAGGATTAGGTATCAGAAAAGCTGTGGTACCTAGAAGATAACACTCAATCGTTTCATGCCTCCCTTGACAAACCAATATTGTTCTGTAGCTTACTATTTGTAACCAAGTTCAAGTGATTCTTAAAGAAATGCTTTGAAACATAAAACATCTAATCGCCTTTGATTATATTCACTATTCTTTTAATATTTTGGTACTAATTAATCATTAGGTATTACTTTTTTATATCAAGTTAAATATGGAAAAATAATCTCAACCTAAGATAGCAAAAAGAGGTGAATATAGTCTGAGACAGAACCTTACCTGAAATCTATTTAACAACCTTCTTTACAAGCTTTCATTCAAGTATAGTTTTTTTTCTGCTGGCTTTGTGTCCCAAAATCTGCCCAAATAGCTAGTACATATCTTTTTTGAAACCTATTAATTTACATATTGCCAATCTGGCTGTTTCTTCTTCTTGACTGTGAAAACATTGAAAGTATAAATTGTTTCCTCTCTCTTTCATTATTTTTTCTTCTCTCATATTTCCGTTCTTCTCTTCCATACATTTTCTCTCTCTGAGCAGACTAGTGATTGATATAGTATTTAATTCTGGGACAGTGATTCCACAACTTTCATGTATTTTGTAACCATCTGGAATTGATTTTAAAAACACAAAAACACTGAAACCATCCTCAGAATTACCCATTCAATAATAGGTCTGGAGTTGCATATCTGTGGGATTTCATTTCTAATAAATTTCAGGTGATGTTGATGCTGCCTTTATGGGGACTATACCTTAAGAACAAAGTCCTAGCATGTAGAAACTGGCCAAAAAAAAAAAAAAATGATAAGTAAAAAGTCAGACTCTTTTACTAATGTGCTCCCACACTGCTGTTTTTTCATTGTTCAAGGAGTCTTTGATTGGTTTGATGGCCAATTCTAATATTTGATTTTAATTGAGTAATTAAATTAATTGATTGAGAAAGCAATTAATTCAATACATGTTCCTTTCATGTGGATTTCACAATACCTTACAACATATATGTTAGAGAAGTAAATTTCTGTAAAAGATTTATGGAAAATTATAAAAAATATTCTCATAAGACTATGAATTTCTTGAAAAATAGCCACAAAAATTAACAATAAATTCAGTTTTATTTCCCACAAACATGCTTTCACTAATATATTTCTAAATTGTTTCCATATGAAACACCAAATCAGGCTGGCAACACCTGCTGTAAATTTGTTGATTCTTGTTTACTAAGCAAAGCTCTTGATCTTTGCCTTTTGAACAGTTCACTCAGTAAGCTGAGATAGAAAATGTGAATTTTATTAGAGCAGGGCTAATATATTCAGTGTTAACAAAGCCAAGAAAAAAAATTCACATTTCAAAATCTTTAGTGAGAAGCCAATTGCTAGATAGTCATTTGAAGGACTTTTTAAAAAATGTACATTTATGTATTAATCATAAAACTGGTATTGATAATCATTTATAGTCTGAGACAAGGATCAAAGTCATGATATTCTATATATACAGGTTATCACAGGAGATCCAATTTCAAATTCCCATCATGAATTTCACTGCAATTATTAGTTTCGCAGTTCTACAGAAAAAAAATTAGACATTGTAAAGTTTTAAAATAACTTTTCATAAAATTTAATAAAATTTTGTTTCCTCTATTTTACTTGTTTATTTTTTGTATTCAGTTTTACATTCTACTTGGTTCTTACTTCCAGAATAGCTTGCTTTCTTTCTCATCAAGATCTTTTTTTTTTTTTTTTTTAAGGTTGTGATTCTAAATTGTACAACCTCTTCAACTGTACTGGAGAAATCTTTAAACAGTTATTGGACAGCAACATGATTCTAGTATATAGATCTGCAGTGGCACAGAATATTTACATTTCTCACTAGCATTTTCAGTAGTATTTCTCTCCATTATGTTTACAAATCCAGAAGATGCTGCTAACACTTAGTATAGGGACTGCAATGTTGAGAAACATTCATTGTTTAAATATAAATGAGGTCACCTTTTCTTGGTTTCAACACTGTAAAAGGTCCAATTTATTATTTTTTTAAAAGATCTATTTATTTAAGTATACAGAACTGGATACAGGCCAGAGGCAGAGGTGCGGCGAGAGGCTTCACCAGAGACAGAGGGGGTGGGGGGCGGAACAGGCAGATCTACAAAGTACACTGCTGAGGGGAGCAGCGGGCCGGTCAGGAGAGGTCTGCCATGCCATGTGTATCATCTCTGGGGCAGGGATCGAACTCATGCTGAAATGGCTTTAACTTTTTA
The DNA here is from genome assembly GCF_000260355.1 of Condylura cristata. Classification (NCBI taxonomy): domain Eukaryota; kingdom Metazoa; phylum Chordata; class Mammalia; order Eulipotyphla; family Talpidae; genus Condylura; species Condylura cristata. Next base: position 32,593,456 of record NW_004567111.1, read on the forward strand.
GTGCTGCACTTTAACCCACTGTGTCACCAGGGAGGAACCAAGTCCAATATGTTTTTTTAAAAATAAAAATGTAGGGCCCTCCCTGGTGGCGCAGCGGGTTAAAGCACTGCACTGAGAAGCTAAAGCCACTTCCGCATGAGTTCAAATCCTGCCTGCCCCGGAGGAGACCACATGGCGAGGCAGACCTCTCCTGACCCGCCTACTGCTCCCCTCAGCAGTGTACTTCATCGATCTGCCTGTTCTGCTCCCCGCTCTGTCTCTGGTGAATCCTCTCACCCTCCGCGTCTCTGGCCTGTACCCCAGTTCTGTATGCACAAATAAATAAATCTTTTTTTTTTTTTCACCAGGGAGGGCCCAAATAAATAAATCTTTAAAAAAAAATAAAAATAAAAAAAATAAAAATGTAAATACTTTTTTTTTTACTTATATGTTCATGTATGATGCCAAACCATATTTTTTAATGGAATTATACTTTTGAGTTTCAAATTAATTTGTAATGATTACGCAATTGTTTGTCTCTGATGAAGTAAAGAGCATATATCCACAAAAATAACTATATTACAATAATGGAATTGATAAATGCAAATGCAATTAGATAACAGAGGTTACTTTTAGGGGATTTGACAGAATGGATCAACCTATATTTAAAAACAAACTTGATTTTTTCCATCCATTCAATGCCATTTTATGGCTAGGTTTGCCATAAAAAGGTAAATAGACTTTATAGATAACACTTTAAATACCATATATAATTCAGAGTTATATGGAACATTTTTGTGACAAAATCTGTTATTGTTCAACCCTTTTGAAATTCAAAGTGATAGGGAAAATTAAAAGAGCTAGTATTTGGGACTTTGAAATAGTTGTTCCAATTGAATAAGCCAGAACTTTTATTCCTTATGGAAACTATTTCAGAACACTATAAATGTCAAAAACCATGCCATCAAAATTGTGGTGTTCCACAAGTAGGTATGATTGTGTAATTCCTCACACAGGAATATGTTAAATAGGAACAAGAAAGGTGTAACTTAGGGGTAACTAGCAAAAATATATGATATCAATCATTAACAGTTGACTAGAATGTGCCATAGAATCAGTCTAGAGAGATGGAAAAGAAATACTCTTAAGAAATAACAAAACTATAGGAGGCATTTATCAGTCCTAGGAATCGGTTTTAGAATAAAACAAAAAATTCTTCAGTAAAATGGTTCTGAAATCACAGTTTTATAGCAGGAAAAACACCGATTATATGTAGAATGCTATAATTTTCTTTCTCTCTCAAATTAATATTGATCATTGACTTTTAACTTAAATTGATTCTTTAAGGTAAAATTTATATTATTCCAACTTTTATAAGATTGGGACTTTAAAGTCTGAAACCAAGTGGAAACACACTGCAGCATTTTACTGATATTTTAAATTATTTATACTTTCACTACTAAGTTTCTAGAAAAAAATTCAACTTAAAAATATTGAGAAGATTTTTCTAAGCAATGAAAAGAAATTGTGAAAATAAAGTAAAATATCTTTGTGCTTTTTATAGGAATTTCAAGTGATCCCTCCAGTTTACAGCAAGAGAAGAAGAACAACAACAACAAAAAAAAAGACAAAATTGAAAGCAAAATAGTTTAGATCACTATTGAAAGTTATTGCTACCCTACTATTAACAGTGTTAGGTTTCGAAATACCACTTGAGGGTAAAAGTATAGTTCTCATTATCTCACAGGGCTACTGGAGAATAACACTAGAATCTGAGCAAAGAAGTCTCATTCTGTTAAACAACAAATATTTAATAGTCCATCCATAAAAGTGGTAAATACCTATATCACACTACTGTCCATTAATATATACATATATTGATGTTATTTTAGTAAAGTGAAAAACTCAATAAATGCATAGTACTGTATATAAAATAAAACTTATCTGGATATATTAATTTCAAATCTGACCTGAATAACACCATAGTGAAGCAGAGTAATTTCTGCTTAATTTCACAGCTACAGAATGTTCAATAATCTACAGCTCCTAGAGGTCAGCTAGGGAGAGACAGCATGAGAGCATAACAGAGTTACATGCGTCCTAATAAGAAGTTTAAAGTGTATGGAAGTTAGTAACTCAGTGGGGTAAACTGAGCTAGTGACTAGCAGAGGTGGTAGTTTAAAAGAGAGTGATAAACAGATCAATGGAAAGTTAGATTAGCAACAGGGAGCAAGACAGGAAAGGAGATTCTGAGGGAATTCAAAGGCATCCAAGTAGTCAATGACCTTGATAATTTTAAGATCGTTTAAATGGTGCAGTTTGCTCCAATGCAACTGAAGAGAAAGTAAGAGAACTCAGAATCAAAAACAAGAGATAGGATAAGCTATTAAATGTTTCTTTTCATACTTAATAACAGCGAGAAGAAAGAAAACCAAAATCATATCCATGTTGGAGAACAAAGCTGAAAATGAAATCATTATCAATATTGATAACTTGAGAACAAACAGGAAAAAAATGTCTGGAAAAGGACTAATTATTGGGATGGATCTGTGAGTAACTCCTCCACATATACCATTTGCTAGATTTTCAAGAGTGGTTTCCTCCTGGAGAATATATTGCTAATTAGTGTAAAATCAATGTTTCCCTTCTTCAGAGCAACTTGTAATCAAGCTTTAGATCTCTTGGTGTATAATCTTGTGCTTTGATGACAGAGTGTTTCCATAGGTTCCATGATTTAGAGGAGTTTATGCTTGTGAGAGGAGTATAATACATGTGTGTATGTATATATTGGTGTATATACACCAATATACACACTGGTGCAGGAAAATGTCTTCTTATTTAATACTAAGTATTAACATTGTGTAATTGTTTATTTTAGATGAAATATAAAAAACAAAGAGGAGTCCCCTTCTCTTACAGATCTTTAAATACTATCAGTGGGCACACAATTAGAACTCTCTAGTGATAGTAATTTTATTTTCCTTAGGAAATATTTTATAATGTATAGTATTTAAGATAGCAGGTAAAACAGTTTTCCACATTGCAAACCTCAATTAAAATTATGGGACACATAGATAGGCCTGTGATATATAAAGGACTGCAAAGAAGTACCTCATCTTTTTTCAATTCAATGGGCATGTATTAATCTTATAAAATAACAACATAGATGGTTACTATAAAATAAAAAATTAAGAAATTATGATATATACACTTTACATTTGAAATTTTTTGAGTTACTAATATTGCATACAAGGTAGGAATATCCAAATGTACATGTGTTGAATTTGAGAATTTAAATTGAGGGTAACTGTAGCATTGGTACATATGACTTTGATTTTCTGCTTCTTGCTTTAAATTAGATTTAGAGAAATTCTCTAGAAAGGAAGTGCAAATACATAGAAGAACCAATGTTTGGAAGGGTTAGTCATCTCTGAATGGTGGTCAAATATGCTTTGAAAATGGTGACTTGACATGCTATTTGGGAGAGAGAGATATAGATACACACACATATACATATAAATATACATGCATGTGCATATATGTGAAAAAAATATTTGAAACACACATGTGTGTAAAGAACCTGATTGTCAAATATTTCAATACCTACTCTATGTAAATTCAGTTTTATTTTTAGACAATGGAGTTAAAAAAAAAACGTCCTTAGCAAAATTAATGTCAGAATGACCATTTAGGTAAAGAAGCAAAAACAATGATTTACAAAGCATAGTTCTTGGATAAACAACCTCAGTATTTATTACCTAGGAGCTTTTGGAAATGGTTATCCTTGAACACTGTCACAGACTATTTTTATCAGAACTCTGATGGTGAATGAAGCCCAGCACTATGTTTTCAAGGTAGAACACACTACTCACATAATTTTGATGCTAACTCTAATTTGAAAGTCAATGATTAATGCAGAGAGGTAAGCAAGAAACAATCTTTAACTGTATGAATCTTTTTGCAAAGATAAATATTTCATCAATGTGTTGGAAAATATGACAGATACACCAGACAAATTTGTATAGGAACATAAAATTAGGGTCTAAGTAAGGAATGCTGATAAGTGAGATTTCAGTAGACTAATTCACTGCACCTAGCAGTGATGAAAACATATGATGATAGAAGAAACATCTCCACTATATACCAAAAGTCATAGAATCATAATACTTGAAACATAACTATGTAGATAACTATTCTCCCCGAATAACTAAACTATTAAAAGAAATTAAAATATATGCCAACAGAAAAATCCATAATGAAAATTATTTGAACAGGCTAGACAGAAATATTCTACAAGAACTGCTTGAATTAACAAATTTATGTTCATGCTATTTTCAGAAATATGATCACATCAGGAATTCCTTGGTTTCTAAAATAATTGTGTTTTGATATTTGCTGTCATTTTAGATCTTTTCCATGACGTCTGAAGACTTTCTTGTCAAAAGTGAGTCTACTTATAAGGTCAAATAAATCAACCACAGAAAATTAGAATGCTAAGATATATAAAACTGTAGAGCCTTGGATCTGCACATAGTCCTAGTTATCACTGAGCTTTTAAAGATGAAGACGACAAAGACCACACAAGGTGTGAAACTTTACTTTGACATTTATTCAGATATTGAACTGGTAGCAAAATTGGGCAAGAAGTTGGCTTTCCTAACTTTCATGCAGAAGTTCTGTTATAATATTTGACTATTACTTTTAAATCAAGCACAGTAGACAAGAAATGTGTCTGAATTAGGGCCTCCCTAGTGGCATAGGGGTTAAAGACACAATGCTATCAAGCTATCACCAGCCATCACAGCACAAGTTTGAATCTAGGAAGCCAGCAGTCTGCTCCAGTCTCACCCTTTACTCCCCTTACAGTGTATTTCAGTAGATCCTCCTGTTCTTCCCCCACTCTGGTGAATACTCTCACCATGCTCCACACCATTGGCCGACTCCCCAGTTCTTGTAAGCATCAATAAGTACATAAATGTTATTATTATTATTTTTTTTTGTATGGGGCCCTCCCTAGTGGCGCAGCGGGTTAAAGCATAGCACTAAGAAGCTTAAGCCACTTCCGCATGAGTTCGATCCCCGCCTGCCCAGGAGGAGATCCACATGGCGTGGCAGACCTCTCCTGACCTGCCTGCTGCTCCCCTCAGCAGTGTACTTCGTCCATCTGCCTGTTCTGCTCCCCACTCTGTC
>NW_004567111.1:32601354-32760382 GCF_000260355.1 Condylura cristata
TTGATATATATATATATATATATATATATATATATTATTGAGGCAACAATGGTTTACACCATCATATCTAGTGGTACACCCATACATATGTTTGTTACCATACCACACCCACCACTGGGGCATCCATAGGCCTTCTCCATAGTCCATTTTATGCTTTCCCCACTTAAATCCCATTCCTTGCTCTCCTCGTTCTACAGTCAGATTTCTAAGATTTGTTTGGTTTACTTTTGTTTGCTCCTTTGTTGTGTATCTCAGTGTCCCACATATTAATAAAATTATGTGATATGTAACTTTTTCCTTCTCCTTAGTTTAGTCCTCTCCAGTTCCATACATGTTGCTACAAATGGCAATGGTTCATCTTTTATTACAGATGGATAGTATTCCACTGTGTTTATGTACCATATCTGCCTCTCTATCACTGGGCACTCAGGTTGCTTTCAAAATTTGGCTATTATAAAGAGTCTCAATGAACAAAGTAGTTCATGCATTCCTTTAAATTACAGTTTTTTATTCTTCGGTAAGTTATCTAGGCGAGGATACAGATCATAGGGTAAATTTTGAGGAATGCTATACCGTTCCTGAATGGAATGGCTAAATCTATATCCCACCAACTATATATGAGGGCTCCTTTTTATCCACATTCTTACCAACAAGCATTTGCTGTCTTTCTCATATGGAGCATTCTCACAGGTATGAGGTGGTATCCTTTTCAGAAAGAATGACTTTAGGGACTTGACTCAAATGGCAAAGAAAGCAAAAGAAAAAATAAGCAGATGAGACTACATCAAACTACAGAGAATAAATACAGAGAAACATTAATTAAAACAAAAAACCTATTGAATGGTAGAAAATATTTGCACATCCTATATCTGACAAGAGGCTAATGTCTAAAACTGTAAAACCCTTATGCAACTCAACAGAGAGCAAAAAGTAAACCCACGATTATATAGTCATTAATTTTCAACATTATCAAGTCAACTCATGGAGGGGGAAAAAAATAGAAACCAAGCTTTAAACACATCGTGCTGGAAATATTAGACATCCGTAAGCAAAAATATTGAGATTCTAAATGTAAAAAAAACAGAGAGTAAATGCATTATTTCCTGATTCAGGACTTTCTCATCCCTGCTAGTCCTTCTACATGTAGTTTCATTCCTTTTAAACTTTTCACAGGCTGATAACCACAAAACTTCTGATTATGACTTAAAGAAAGTAGTGATGATAATCCAGTCTAAGTAACATAACCTGCTTCTCCTTTAACTTTGTCTCCAGTACTGCATCTAAACTGCTTATTTACTGGTACTAAGTAACAGCAATATTGCCAAGTTACTTTTAAAGATATAATTGAATTTATAAAAATATTTATGAACTAGGCAGCATGCCAAATAGCAAACAGAAAGGTACTCTAGAAAGTTGTACAAAATGAAAGGTTTTCATAGGCAAAAAGAGAGCAAGAGAAGGGAAAAAAAGGAATTATTTCAGGCTTAGGTATCCTACCAGTGGGGATGGAAAAAGATCTACTGGTAGAATACATCATGCTCCTTTAGGAAATGCAAAAGACTACCTTATTAATGATTAGCAAAAATTCTACATTGACCAGTTGAGATTACTTTCCTGGTGGCTATTAAATATTAGTTTAAGTATTCAATTTTGGTGGGCTTAACATAAAAGCCTCTGTTTTGAAGATATCATTGTCAATACCTATTGTCTTCTTAAGTTTATTTCAAATGACCACAAGGACAAGGTATAGCCTATAAACATAAAATTCCAGTGCTAATAACTGGCTCAAAGTATGCACACAATAGGCATATTAAGTAAAAGCATGGAATATACCAAACAAATAAAATAAATGTTAATAATCTCATCAGACAGAAGACAAAAAATATATATTATGACTTTTAACAATGGCAGGGAAAAATAGTACAGTAATCAGGAAATTATTTGGGGAGGCATACGTTTCCTTATGAGATAATCTCTGAGCAAATGTATATTTTCCAAATTCAAGGTTCACTTGAAAAAAAGAACACTTATTGTAAAAGGCAAAAAGTCACAGCATATAGAGACTGCAGTTTATGATATCTCAAATAAGAACTTTATTTATCATCAGATAATATAAATAACCAGTATGCACTTCTGACTGGTGGGGACAAAATTTAAATGAAAAAATGCTTCGAATCAGAACTGAAAAAATTCTCACACAAATATTTTGATATTCTTATAACTTTGAGATTTTTAGAAATTTAAAAGTGCAATCACATGCCAAGAACTTCACAGATTAAATATGCATTAGGTTAGAGATATTTATGATTAAAATCTACAACATGAATCTTCAGACTGAACAAAATATACCTCTCTGGACACCTTACCATCAAATGTCTCTAAATTTCTACTTGCTTAACTCCTGCACAAATGAAATTGTCAAAAATTCTCATTTTCATATACATGATCGTCACCACTAATCTGTGAATTTTATTTTAATATATTTATTGTATTATATCAACTAAGTCTTTAAAGATGATAGTCAGATTTCATTTTCTGAAAGAACACAATACTGTAAAGTTAGAAAAAGCATACTCATCTTACATGCCAATATTAAATATTCATACACATGCTTTTCTGTAAATATACTAAAAGCAAGGATCTGTTTATAAATTAGATATACTAAAGAACCTAACAAATGCATATCTGTGTGTACATGCACATGCTACACATACATTTGCATTTATATACAGTGTCCATAAAGTCAGGCATTGTTCAAAAGTCTGTGTCATTAGAAAATAAATATTTAAAACTGGTAAACAGTAAATGACTTAAATTCTCTAAAACCCAACCAATGTAAAATACATTTGTTGCATATGACAACTGCTTTGTTTTTTGATGGAACCAAAAAACCCTAAGCACTTTAGATAAATATCATACTTTCAGTATCCTGTGTGTTAAAAAAATGTAACATGCCAGAAATGGATTAATTTATGCCAAATCACACTTAGATTTAATACCTAACCAAACTGTGGGTTCAGTCTTTTATAAAATTTAATTTTAAATCAATCAATCTAGAATTTCTGGTCAGCACTAGAGACATACAAGTAGCAAGATTACAACACCTTGTCTCCTTATAATGTGACTTTTTCAGAAGCATTTTTGTTGTTGTTATTGTTGTTTTGTTAATAATCTGGTCCAATCCTCTTCCATTTTGCACAAGTCCTTGGTGTATTCTTCTACTAGCTAGATGGAATACTGCTCCATTTGTGAATAATCAGATAAAATCAATTAGAGCTCCAAATTTATTCAAGTTTTGTTCCTTAACAGGTAGCACTGTAAAAATATCATAATTACAATTTAGCTTTATCCCAACACAATGGAATGTCTCTAAATAGATAAGAATAACCAATAAAATATAAATATTTCTAATAGCTAGTCTTAACTTGGCTATACTTTGAGAGTAAGATGATCATGGAATTTTGAAATAATAAAATGCACACCTACAGATTTTCCATAAAGAGAGTATTTTGTAAATTATGCAGGTGACAGCAAAATTTTAGTGTTTCATATGGCTTAAAGGCATGCATGTTTATCTACCCTGTGTAGCTGCCACACTTTAATTGAGACATATGGGAAGTTTCTGATTGGGCACTTAATAGTCTTAACAGCTTGCCATTCTGAAGAAATTCAATTATAGTAAATATAGCAGTATTAGTAGACTAGCAGTGTTACTACCTGGACAACTGGCACAGAGATACTGCATTTTACAAAATGAATACTTAATGATTTTTACTTTATAAAGATGAAACGATGTATCTCAACAGTGGCAATTTGTATTATAATAAATGCTGCCCTTAGAAGTAGGTTTGATGGAATTAGAAACCATACAATTTTATTCATATTTGATGTGAATGGCTAACATTAATGGATCTAAAAAAAAAAAATGTTGCCTAAATTTTGCTTTATTTTCAAAGTGTACTTTGAAAAATTTGACCTATTAACAAGGACCAGGAACAAAAATAATTGGGTTCAAGAATGAAGAATAGTCACTTTTTAGTTTATATTTAAAGGAATATAGATATAAGTAAGCAGAAATTGCTAGTGTGTTAGCATGGAGTAATATTTTTTAAAATTTCCATTATAGGCCCTCCCTGGTGGTGCAGCGGGTTAAAGCGCAGCACTGAGAAGCCAAAGCCACTTCCACATGAGTTTGATCCCCGCCTGCCCTGGAGGTGACCACATGGCATGGCAGACCTCTCCTGACCCGTCTGCTGCTCCCTTCAGCAGTGTACTTCGTTGATCTGCCTTTTCTTTGCCCCACTCTTTCTCTGGTGAAGCCTCTCACCACCCCTGAGCCTCTGACCTGTACCCCAGTTCTGTGTGCATAAATAAATAAATCTTAAAAAAAAAATTCCATTATATAGGGAGTTTTCTTGGACAGAGAAAATTACCCCTGGCAGAGTTTATAGTTAGATATAGTTTTATTAAAAAGAATGATGCTAACAAATAAAAAAATAAATGCAATCCAACAAAAAGGATTTTTTATAGCTAAGAAAATTTAACATAAAAATAATTATAATACCAGAGTTCAAAGACACTGTCATATTACATGAACTTTTATACAGTATGGAATATACATGCACATTACTATTATCTGTTTCTCTGGATTATGTACTCCATGAATAAATACAGCAGCTGTATTTTACTCATGTTTATGATCCCAGAACTTCATGATACTTCATATTCAGACATTAGAAGATATTGAAGGGACATATAATTCATCATATATCATTGATACTTCATTGATTTACTCAAGTAACCAGCATTCATTGGGCAGGAATTGATCTGGATACTGGTGCAAACAGAAAAGTATAAAACTCTTACAGCATTCATGTTTCAGTGGAGGAATTAGACAGTAAAACTGTATTTTGGTGATAATCAGGGTTATGATGATGAGTACAGCAGTATGAAGAATAAAGAATGATAGAATGGAGATGCCTGGTTAAGAAAACAGGAGACAGATTCCATGATGAAATGACATTTGAGAGTTAACTGAAGCTACCTCATGTTTGTTTCATGTGAGTGGTCTCCCCAAATTGGTCAGATAGTTTTTCTCAATATTAATATAGATCTTCTTCAATAACTGTCATTTTGGTTTAGGAAACTAAGATTAATGAGGCCATGGGAATCTTTTATCATTATTTTTAGTCAAGAAAAAGTGAAAGCCCTAAAGCTGAGAAGCTTTTGACTTTTACCTAATAAAATCAATCACTGCTCCTCTTTTTATGATCTACAAGAATGGAGTTTGGGGGGAATCATTTTCATACATATTTATTGATGAACATAGTCTCTCTCCCTCTCTGAACTTTCCAAAAATAAATAAATAAATAAAGCATAACTTCTCCTTTCACGATGGTGTCTCAAGGCCTTCAACTTAAGGTTAATACACTTTTTTTTTTCTCTGTTTGAAACTGGAACTTGCATAATAATTGTTGCTCCCTGTATACATTTTTAAATTGATGCTAATTAGTCTTTTTCACAGTAGCTAGAAAAAGGAAATATACTAAATGCCCATCAACAGATGTCTTGGGTAAAGATGTGGTATATATACTGAAAGAATACTACTCAGCTGTTACCAAAGATGAATCTTGCCTTTTGCTGCAATGTAGATAGAACTTGAGGTGATTATGCTAAGTGAAAAAAAGCTAGATGTGAAAGACTATGGAAACTAGTTTCTCACATACGTGCAATGTAAGTAATCAAAATAAACAAATCACAACAATCTGTGGAAAATATAGTGATTAAAAGAGAAAGAAGATAAGATGGTTGAAGGGAGTGATATTAACCTAGTTGACAGGCAATAGAACTTTGGAAATGAGTGAGGTTATGTTTACACATACAACCTTTATATGTAAACTCTATATGTAAATAAACTGTAAATTAAAAAAATTAATTCAACAATTTTATAAAGCCCTTCTGTAGATTATCAGGTGATTTATTTGATGACTGTCCAATACAAAGGGTGAGGCATTTTCCTCTGGTTGCAAACAGTTTGGGATAATTCCAAATAGATATATTAAGTACAAGTGCTTTGAAAACAAATTTATCATGTTTTGGAAATGAAGCAAGAAAATGATGATGACTGGAACCAAAGTGGACAATGGGAAGAAATTTAGGAGATAAAGTCAGAGATTGGGTTGAGTTGTAGATTACTGAGAAACTTCTGAGACATGTTAAGCTGATATAGGCCACAAAACCAATGCTGCCTATGACATGGTTCGGGCATTGGGGAGACTCCCGAGAAGATGAGGGTTTTTTTAAACCTATAAAGAAGGTAAAATCATGGGAGTCTCCACAGCAACGTCTGCTGAAACTTTCTCAGTTGATCTTGGTTAGTAATAGTCTAAAATTGGTTATATGATTGTCCTGTCTAAATTAATTTTGGTTAAAGTATTAACTGGCATAATACATAACAGGAATTAACATTTCAAGAGGCTAGGAAAAACAGGCTATAGCTCTGAAGACAATGGGAAACAAAATTGTGTCAAGCTAACTGTGGTGGGTGATCAGAATTTCACCTGGGAGGTGAGCTTGAGACATAAATAGGTGTTCTGGTATGCTCTAAAGGTCAACACTTGGCAGGTTACATGGAGGCTAGATACTCTTAGCTTAGACCAGACTAAGCTAGACAATGATTATAGGAGTTAGATAACAATGGTAAGTTTCAAAGTAGAACTTCAAGGAAGACAACATATTAGTAATATTCTTAGGAACAAATGATTTTAGAACAACAGGCTGTAGAGCTGTAGGAATCTACATTAAGGAGTTAATAAGGTCATTAGACATTACCAAATGTCCCAGGTGATTGATTATGCTGGGAAATTAGGTATATTTAGAAGCCTTGATTGTTTCCTGTGTGTTGATTTTATATCCTGCTACCTTGCTAAACTGGTGGATGGTTTTGATTAGTTCCTTTGTGGAGTTTTTAGGGTTTCCATGTAAATTAACATATCATCTGCAAATAAGGATAGTTTTACTTCTTCTTTCCCTATTTGGATTCCTTGTATGCCTTTTTCCTGTCTTATTGCTCTGGCTAGAACTTCCAATGTTATGTTGAAGAGCAGTGGCGATAGTAGACACCCTTGTCTTGTTCCTGATCTCAAAGGAAAGGCTTTCAGCTTTTCTCCATTGAGGATAATATTGGCTGTGGGTTTATCATATATGGCTTTTATCATGTTGAGGTATGTTCCTTCTATTCCGAGGATTTCAAGGGCCTAAACATAAATGGGTGTTAAACTTTATTGAAAGCCTAGAAACTTTGATTGTTTCTTATGATTTTCTTAAGATGACCAAATAAGTTTCTTTCCATGGGGACTATGAAAAATATGTAATAATTATTTTTACTTTGGTTCAATGCCTTTGTTGATGTAATCTCACCACCTGCTTTATCATATAAATAAAGACCCGCTGAGATGCTGTAGGAGATACTTGCACCAGCTAGACTGTCAGTGTCTGCTTCAACTGCTCATTTTGCTGACTCCACTTCATCCTTCAGGTAAAGACTCCTGACTGCCCATTTGTCAGAGCTAGACTATGACATTAACCCTTGGTCAAAATATAACTTTGTGGGCTCTCCCTGGTGGCGCAATAGGTTAAAGTACTGCATTATGAAGCTCTGCAAAGCCATTGCAGCACAAGTTCAATACTCCGCCAGGGAGCTGACCCACATGGCGAGGCAGGCCTCTTCTGGGTGGCCCACTGCTCTCCTAAGCAGTATACTTTGTAGATCTGCCTATTCTGCTCCCCACTCTGTCTCTGGTGAATCTTCTCACCAACCACTCCTCTGGCCTGTGTCCCAGTTCTGTGTACATAAATAAATAAATCTTTAAAAATATGGCCCTCCCTGGTGGCGCAGCGGGTTAAAACACAGCACTGAGAATCTGAAGCCACTTCCGCATGAGTTCGATTCCCGCCTGCCGCCTGCCCCGGAGGAGACCACATGGCGAGCCAGACCTCTCCTGACCTGCCCGCTGCGCTTCCCTCAGCAGTGTACTTCATAAATCTGCCTGTTCTGCTCCCCACTCTGTCTCTGGTGAAGCCTCTCACCGCCCCTGAGCCTCTGGCCTGTACCCCATTTCTGTATGCACAAATAAATAATTCATATATATATATATATATATAACTTTGTACTAATTTTAACACCTGAATTATACTTTCCTCTAAAATTGAACATTTCATTGAATCAAATAAGCTAGGATTCTTGATTCAAAATAGTCTATCTAGTCTTTATTATTTCAAAATGCCATGGTAAACAGACCAATAAAGATAGGAAAAGAGTTTGTAAGTGTCATGTTATTAAACAGGCAAGTTTTTTTTTTTTTTTTTTACATAAAATGTTATTGAAATACATTAAGAACACCTGACCCAAATAGACAAAGATATACAATAAAGAGAATAGGAAAATAGGTGCGGCCCTCCCTGGTGGCACAATGGGTTAAAGTGCAGCGGTACAAAGCTAGCTTTCAGGCTGAGTCCAATCCCTGGTCAGGGAGGTGACCTAAATAGCACAGCAGACCTCTCTCTGGCCCACTGCTCCCCTCAACAGTGTACTTCGACAATCCGCCTGTTCTGCTCCTGACTCTGTCTGGTGAAGCCTCTCACCACCCCTGTACCTCTTACCTGTACCCCGGTTCTATATGCATAAATAAATACGTCTATCTTTAAAAAAACAGGAAAGTAAAAAAGGTTTTGAATATATAATTTAGCCAAATAAGGCATTAAGAAACCAAGGTAAATGGACTGTGAGGAAACAGGAAACTGCCTAAGCATGTTATCCCCCAAAAAAAGTGTGAAATTTAGCAAGGAAAAAGAACAAATGCTACAACATTTATGTATTTAACTGAAGTTTTTTGTAGCCATGAAGGATCGTTGCTTTCATGGAATGCAGTCTCTTTGGGGCGGGGGGCATAGGAAATAAATTCATAAATGTGATTTTATTTTAGATAAGCAGGAAATAAGTTTTCAGTATGTTGATAAAAACCATTTTATCAGTTTTGTAAGTATGGCATAACCTCATTGATTCTAGAAGCAATGTAGTAAAATAAGGAAAATAAAAGGCAAACCACCAAAGAAAAATGCATCTTATAAAAAATTTCAGAGCTAAAATTAAATGAATGTGATTTTCATTAAATATAAGTAGAATAAAATTATTTACTGACACAAAAATTAATACTAGAGTGAGTATATGTAGCTCAGAAGAGATAAGAATTAGATTAAAAGATAGGTAAAGTTGAGGAAATGCAATCTAAAAAGAGCTATGTGATGTATTAGAAGGCAGATACAATTTATCAATTTAGAAAATATTATTATATAGAAATAAAATGAGTAGGAGAAACAATTATAAGAATTGAAAGTCATTCTACCTGGGAAGTAGGAATGTGCCAGAATTTACTCTTTTTCTATATAAACCTTTTCATATTTGGAAAATTCATGTATTAGCTAAAAAAATAAAGTTAAAACAAAATACCCTTGTAAAAACTTCCACTGAATCATCAATACACCTTGCCAAATAGAAAATATTTAAATAAATATAAGAAATTATTTATGTATAAAAAAGTTCATAATTTGGGAATTTCCATACTCTTCACCATATAAGTTAGGAATTAAAAAAATTGAAATTGTAAAATAATAATAAATATCACAGGTAGCAGCAGAATGGAAAGGTAAATGAAAAATTATTTTACTGCTTAATAAATGCTTACAACTATGTAAAGCAATCAACACTACAATGAAACATGCACAAGGCAATAATCTGCTGTTCATAGGAAATATATGACCAGCTTTTAACAGTTTATAACATCATTACCTCACTCATAAATAAACACAAATCTGAATAAGTATGATTTATCCTTTCTGGTGATTGGATTATAGAAGGCACAATGAATAAATGCAGAGAACTGGTGAGGTAATTCTCATATGACTTCACAGGAATGTAAATTGCTCCCAGCTCCTTCTGATGAAAAGTTGGAACTATTTCTCACAACACCCTAGTGATTCTATATTTGCTACATTAATTAATGCATTTATTATATAGCTAGTATTTTTTAGAAATATTTAAAAAATATGAATGTCGTGGCTCATTCAAGAACTATTCTAGGAATGAGACACAGGAAAAAAAAATAAGAAAAAGAGAGGATACTTTATGGATCTGGACATAGGTAATCAATTTTGTTTTGACGTTAACAGAGTTAGATCTCCTTAAGAATGTTTGGGATTTGTTCACATTAATTATGATATTCCTTTTTAATATCATGATTTTTGTTGTGGCCATTGAGTGGATGTTAAAGGTTCTTGTTGACCAGAAATACATGGTTTAAGTTTCTTACGAAATATAGCACATGTAGCTAAATATGGAAATGAAATCAGGAAATGGAAAGAAACCAGGGGTATAAGGCTTTTACTCATAGTGGTTAGTTCTGAAATTATCTTTTCCTTTACTGAATTTGCTATATTATCTAAGTGGAATAAAAGATAAATATAAAAATATGTTTGACTATAATTTTAAAAGATGTCTTTCACTGATTAAAACTCACAAAATAAAAAAAAATTGTAACCTAGAAAGGCAATTAATTTATAGTGAGTAATACTATAGGAGGTAGCTCAGACTTTCATGTTTGTCTGTAGGGAAAAGACTAAAGACAACCTACAAAGGGTTAAGATTGTCAGTAGAAGTAATTGTTTCCGCATGAATACAAGGCAAAATGATCTAGCTATGGGATTCAGATATTTAGGAGCATGAAATCTGATATCTCTGTTAGTTCATCTTAACATCTTTTTTATATAATCCAACCACATAACTGACTTGGCATGATAAATCATTCTATTTTTCTTTATAGTCCACAACAATTTCATTAGCATACCTATTCAACTCTCTCATATTATTCAGATCTCTGATTACTTCTCACAATGTCATTATCCAGCCTATTCGAAGTCACCCTTATTTCTCAAGTGAACTATGTTACAGACAAGTGATTAGTTTCTCATTCACCAATCTTAGTCTTCATTCACACCTCTAACATTTACTTAGAGCATCTGGAGTGGTTTGTATAAAAAGTTAAACAGATGGAAATTCAACTGTATATATATATATATATATATATATATATATTTCAACTGCTTCTCATTCACTTTGTAACAAAACCAAGTATATTTTCAAGAAACTTTCTAAATTCATCCCTTATCACTAATTTCCTTATTCAATATGTTCAGACACTCTGCCTTTACCACTCCACTGTTTTACCACTCCACTGTTGTTCTGTTACTGTGGACATAGCATCCCTACAGCTATATTGCCTTTTACTGGCTTATAGCATTTCTAGTGTTTGTTGTATGAACTAAGCACTACACACAATGTGCTAACATCTTCTAAGTCAAGATGATATATCAATTTCATTCCAAAACAGTTTAAACATGAACAAAACAGCAAAATCAGTTCCAATATCTAGTCCTTGTTTCTTTCTGGTTTATCCCTAAGATTCAGGGTTATTACTTTGTTAAATTAACTCTTATTAAGTGAAGATCAGGTTACCTGACAGCGATCCTTGGCTCAACAACAACAACAAAAACATAAGAAAAATTGAAATAGTGAACTTGATTACTCACAGGATTAGAGGAAGTATTGTTATATTTTGAGGGACTACATGAGGAAGTCAAGGCAGAGTCTTGCAAACAGAAAGTCAGGATTTAGAGAACATTTCTTTATTAGAGCTTAGAAGGAGAGTGTCGGCCAGATTCATCATTCAAACTCACAGAGCAGAAACACTACATGGGGCTACTAGAGGACACCATGGGAGGCAAGGAAGACTGTGTCTAGCAAGATCTATATTAGGGGACCATACTAAGAACTTCATTTGCTTGTAAATCTGTAGGCTGCAATCTAGAGTATATTCTTACATGATAGGGCATATATCTGTTTAAAGTCCACACCAACTTGATGAGCTTGTTCTTAACCTTAGTTTATTCTAATTCAGATTTGTGTTAAATCTTATTAGCTTTGCGCTCAGTCATAGTTTTGTCCTTATTCACCACCATTAACTTCTCAGTTAGTAAGTATGTAAGTAAAATGCTAAAAATTATCTTCAAAATAAGCTTAAAGTAACTTAAAACAGTTTGCCAACATTTCAGTGATATGATAAAAAAAAATATAACTTAACCAATCACTTGATCTCTTCACTTCTAAGATACAGCCAAATTAGAAAACTAGTCTGTACTTTCCTATGTATTTGCTTTTGTGTATTAATGCTGTTATATAACTGAAAATTATGTTTCTTCTATTTTGGGTTATGGGGATCTATAGTGTATGATATGAAATGTCAACCAAGACTCTCCCTTAGAACTGAATTATTACTCTAAATTCTGGAATAAGGTTGCAGAGTTTTCAATAATAATACCTCATAAATTCTGACTTGCCTTATCAAAGATCATGATCCTATCCTGGGATCATCTATGTTCAGTGAATGATTAACAAAAAATTATAAATACCCAGTCATTGTCCCATCTCAGGATATCAACAGGGGACTATAACAGCTCTAGAAAGATGCTTTATTTGGGTTAGGAAGTTACTAAGAGCTTTAACCTTCATTTAAAAAATATTTTATTCAGGTGGACTCGATTTAAAACATTGTATTTTATTTAGGTGAATATGTTGACACCTCCTCTGATGTATGTCACCACACCACACCCATGATCAAAGCACTCATAGTCCTTTACCTTCGACCACTGGACCTCTCCCCATCTTTGCTTTTATTTCCACTCTCCCTCTCCCTTCGGTAGATTTATCTGCAGTCATAGCAGTCATATTTGTATAGTTTGTTTTGGTTTAAGTTTGTTTTGGTCCAGTTCCATTTTCCCCAACACCAATTGTTGAAGAGATTTTCCTTCATCAATTTTTTTTTTTTTTTAAGATTTACTTATTTGTGCATACAGAACTGGGGTATAGGCCAGAGGCTCAGGGGCGGCGAGAGGCTTCACCAGAGACAGAGTGGGGAACAGAACAGGCAGATCAACAAAGTACACTGCTGAGGAGAGCAGAGGGTGGGTCAGGAGAGGTCTGTCACGCCATGTGGTTACCTCCAGGGCAGGCGGGAATCAAACTTGTGCAGAAGTGGCTTTAGCTTCTTAGTGCTGTGCCTTAACCCGCTGCCACCAAGGAGGGCCTCCTTCCTCAATTGTATACTCTGGCTCCTGTGTTGTCAGTTAACTATTCATAGAAATGTGGGCTTATTTCTGGACTTTGAATTCTGATATATTTGTCTATTTTTATATTAACACCACCCTTTTTAATGATATTGTAGCCTTACTTCTTCCTCATTTTATCTTTGCTTCCTTACCTTCCTATTCACAGTAAAAATATCAATAACACTCTCTAATAACACTTCCATAGCTTGTATTTATCTCATAATTTCCTTAGCTCAGCAACCACCTTCTAACAAAGTTCTATTTCCTTTTATATCCTGTATGAAATGTTCCTTCTTTTAATCCCCATCACAAATAACTGTTCTCCTTGTTTTCATAGACTATGGCTTTATTCTTATATTTGCCACAATTTTTTTATATTCTATTATGAATTAGTTATAGTGGTAATTTTATAGTTCTTGAACAATTCAGATTTATTTATAGCCATCTACATATCCATCTAGATGAGCACATACATTTTCTTTCATATACATTATTCACATGTTTGCTTGTTAAGTTATAAATTCTGTCTCTAAAGTTCTATAAACTTTTTAATACTTTTGAATCATACCTGATGCCAAAAATTGTATGTCACATGTACATGTGTATGTATATGTATATGCTATATATGTGTGATACACACACACACACACACATATATATATATATGTGTGTGTGTGTACATCTCTGTTAATGCTGTATACATAAAGAAGTATGGTTTAAAGAAGGTACAAAGAGAAAATATGTTCTATTCACTAAGATCTAAAAAAAATATACTTTTTCAAGGTTAAATAGTAATTTCAATAGTTTAAAATTACTATTTCAAAATATGTTGACTATAATGTTCAACAATGATTTTTTTTCTTTTGCAATAACTGAAAAACTCCTGAATCTTTAGCTATTCATATAAATTTCATTGGATATAAATTTCACAAATCTCAGGTATGTTGTTGTCCTAAGTTTACATGTTATCATTTCATTTTATATATTCCAATTATATTTGTCATATCTTTATCTTAACATATATGACACTATAGCTGAATCAACTTGTTTTTCCATTAACTTGGGAAGTGCCCAAGAGTATCTTGACACCACACACATACATACATATACATACACAGACACACATACTCTCACAACAAATATCTATATAAGTTGCACACAAATATTGAAATTATGCCTATTACTAGAGTCTTATAAGTAGATTTTACAAATAAGGCATATTGACTCATATATCTATGTTTGTAACTTATAAGCAATTCATTTATTTTAATTGCCATAATGTTTCAAAATTAAAAGAAAACAGATGGGTAATATGTATGAGTATGTGTTATATGGGTGAGATGTTTAAAGAGTAAAAATTCTCTCAACATATATCTGCTGAACATATAATATGTGCCAGGACTTATATTTAGTCAAAACAGTCATCTTCCTCAAATAAACATGTATCACTTTAAGAAAATTAAATCAATGTTGATATGTATGATAATTAAAAATTTATCTAAATGAGAATTTAAAATATATATACCTTTCAATGTGTATAAAAATTTACAGCAATCTGAATGTTGCTTGAGGAAATGTAACTAAATATATATCACTTAGTTGATTTATACATTTTATAAAAATTACCTTGAGGATATATGTATATTATTTCTAAAATATGGAGAATTTGTGAAAAGCAGAAGCTATATTAATAAAATAAACACAGACAAGAGTGAACAAGTTATGAGAATAATTTGAATTTACCCTGAGTAGGAAATGCTTAGAGGCAAATACAAGGAAGGAATAGTATGGTATGTTTTCCTATTACTATAATACTATGATAAAAACTTAAAATGCCTATTTTCCTTTCTGCATGCAAACATGTAATATCATTCCTGTGTATGAAATATGAGCTCCTCTCTGATAAGACACACAAAACTTTTCCAAAGAACTTTTTCGAGAACAGGAAGAACTTGGGGTGTACTGGTGAAGGGAGGTGGTTTTCTCCTACCAAATAGCAAGAGAAGTTCAGTGGTATTGACATAGGAAAATACCAACTAAATAGAATAAAGTATTCAGGAGGAGAAAATGCATTCAAGGAAGCCTCATTTAACTTAGAGAGGGTATTTATATTAAAAAGGAAGCTGACAGGGTTATCAATAGGTTATTATAGAATGATAGACTATCTAGTTAATGAAAAATGAATAGATTAATCCCCCTATGTCATTCTATACATAAAAAGAATACACACAAAGGAGGTATTGCCTAACCTATTTTTAAGAAATAGCTTTAGATCTAGTCTAACACCTCAGTATTAGTATATATCAGTACCAGCAGTATTCCATGTACATGAAGTAAAAAGGTTGACACTTTTATTATTTATTTTTTAATAAACAGACCCTATAAAAATGAATGAACAATCTTTAAACTGGAAGAAGTTATTACTGATGTAACTAAAAAAGAATTGATACTCAATATTTTAATCAAATATCCTAATGTAAACATCAAGATGAAATAATCAATAAGAAAATGAGCAAAAGATCTCCAAAGGCACTTCACAGAAGAAGAAAATAAATCCATTTACATCATTATAAAGGAAAATTTAAAATTAGATAATGTCAATGAATAGGAATATGGAACAATAATAGGAACATGAAATAATAGGAATATGAACTAATGTTCAAATTCATTCTCTAAAGCATAAATTATAAAATCAACTTATTAAACAATGTTATATTGCCTAACAAAATCAACTGAACACATACATAACATTTATACTATGTGAGGAGAATTAAACTCAGAAACATTAGGAATTCTTCTATTTTTGATGAAATAACTGTGATACAGGTGATTCACTGGTTTCTCTTATTTTTTTCATAAATAGTAAATCTGACCATATGGTTTGAAACAAGCATGTGGATAGATATCCTGTCCAGTTGTCCTATAGTACATAATGACTATGCATAGCTACCTCCAGTAAAGCTATAATGATACAGATTCCTGGGTCTAATCCTGAGCTACACTTGTCAAACTGGTGTGTTAAGAGTTTTAAGAGCTCCCTAGGTAACTCTATATTATAGTCAGGTCAATGAACTACAATTTAGGCAATTTTTCTACACATGAAACTATGGGGGATTCTGGGGAAAATGGGGATGTTAATTTAGTCTTCACCAATATACTTAAGAACTCAGGAAAATATCCCAAAATAGAAATATAGAAAGTTGAAAACAAGTAAAAATTATTTATAAGGGAAATGAAACATGGGAGAAAAGAGAGAGAGGATTAATTGGCTGACACATCCTACCAGTAATACTATTTGAGCTGAGACCAGATACACATCAGACCAGGAAAAGTAAGGTTGGAGTATACATGTAGTCCCTCTTTAAGCCCAACAAGGCTGTGGACATTACCCCTTATTTTCAATGTCTCTCTTTCAGGAAGTCAAATTCATGGTATCTAGGAGTTATAATCTTCAACAATGGAGAGAAGCATATGGAATCCAATCAAGATACCATTCATTGTGTAGGCATTTCCTCTCCACTCTTTCTCTAGTAATTTCCTTCTTTCAAATTTTATCACTATTTCTATGCAGATGAAATTCAAGTGCACTACAAAGAGACTGTAGTGCAATCTGTCTGGGGTCTGACAGTCTTCTGTGGGGTGACAGTGTATTCAAAGGAAACAGCAAACAGTCACTATGCATTTACTGTGCACATAGGATTGTGGCAAATTCTTCTATTTCTGGAAAACAATCAATCCCAGCAAAACTAGAGAGATAATAGTCTATTAAAATAAGATATCAAAAAAAGAAAGAAAGAGGGCCCTCCCTGGTGGCGCAGCGGGTTAAAGCACTGCACTAAGAAGCTAAAGCCACTTCCGCCTGAGTTCTTTCCCCCTCTTCATCCAAATTCCATGAAACATTCAAGAAAATGGTTTAGTGTACTAAATCTGGTTTCAGTATACTTGAACTATTTATGAATAAATTTGCAAGTCAGAAGAACCAAACAGTAATTTGTTGACTTTGATAGAACTTTCCATAAGGTCTAAGACTGAACTCATGATATTTGATCTCTAGAAGCTTTAACACTCTCACCAAACTGCACCTGTAACATCTGCATGTTTTGATAAAACTTCTCAAGGATTCCTCTGTCACTGTTCATTTTCTTAGGATTTGTTTTTTTATAATTATGTGGTTGGTTAATTTGGATGTATTCACTCACCTCAGTGGACTCAATGATCTCCCCTGAGACTCAATTTAAACTAATGTTGGATTTTACGATCATGGGTGTGAGTCACATTTTCCTATATCAAACTGACTGTCCTTGGGCTCTCCCTGGTGGTGCAATGGGTTAAAGCACAGTATTATGAAGCTATCCGTAGCCACTGTGATGAAAATTCAATCCCTGGGCCAAGGAAATGACCAGCATGGTGAAACAGACCTCTCTTGTCTATCTAGCTGCTCCCCTCAGCAGTGTATTTCAGTCAATCCATCTGTTGTTCCCTACTCTTTCTTTGGTGAATATTCTCATCCTTCATACCTCTGCCCTGCACCCCAGTTTTGTATACATCAATATATAAATCTTTTTAAAAATAAGCAAATTGACTTCTGAGAGCACTGAGTCACTTTGGCACTCTCTAGAAAGCTACTTACTCAAGTTAAGTCAATAGTCATGTGAACTCCTTGAGGGTATATGGAAATTCTATCCAGTCATATAGCCAGGATCTACAATTTTTCTTAGAAGTTATCTTTGTTTCTTTCACCCACTATTATCCTTGAGTTTACCTAAGGCATTCACTTCAAAACCTGTCTTGCAGTTGTTTCAACTGCAGTTCACTGTTTAAAACCAAAGCCTTACATTTATGGTGGTAAGGTACAGGGAAAGAATACTGGTTTTTCACTAGACCTTTGTCCCTTGACTATATCTATACAATTTTTAATTCCCCTTCCTTAATTTCCTTAGGCAAGAGATGAAAGTTAAAGGGAAATAGAGACAAAAAAAATGCTATTTCCCAATTTGGATAAGTACCTGATAAAGTATACTTGTTTATTTTGAAAATCCCTCTTGAAATAATTCATAATAATTGCATTTTCGTTGCCAGAGAAATTTTCCTAATTTTCACCATATAACTATATTGAGTTTCTGGAGTTTAAAGCCTTAAAAGCATAGCCAGTCTTAATCTGCACCTCCCCCCAGTAGTTTCTTATGCTAATCTATAACCAATTTTCAGTAATTTGTCAATAGTATTATTTAAGGGATCCTATCAATTGAAGGCTCCAGCAACTCCAGCTCTAAGTAAGCTGATCTCCAACTGTAATTCTCTCAATCTATGTGTCTCTCCAAATGTTTGAGGTGATAGTTTTACCTAATGTCTCAGTTTTCTTACTAGTCCCAGAAGTTATTGTCTTTCAATTTATTCAAGTGTTTATTCTTAAAAGAATGAATGATAACTTCCAAGCACTTTACATATTGAATTTGACACTGGAAGCCCTGTGTTGTTTTTCAAATCAGTATTTAAATATTACCTGAAGTGTTTTTCTGTAAGACTTATTTTTAGAGCAATTTTGTGTTAACAGAAATACAAAATTCACAGGTATAGGGATTTTCAGTATATACTCTATACCCATGGATGCACAGCTTCCCTCATTATTAACATGCTCAGCAGAGTGGCACAAATGTTACATTTTATGAACTTCTATTGACCCACCACAATCAACAAAACCCATAATTTATGTTAGGATTTAGTGTTGGTGTTGGGTATTCTATGGATCTGACAAGTATTAATGAATGGCATGTATCCGTTATTACTCTATCATACAAAGTATTTTCATAGACTCTAAAAGCCTAATTATTCCTTCTCCCACTAAATTAAAAAAAAATTAAATATGCATGGCCATTTATTTCAGGTTCCATTACAGAAAAAAACACTAAAGTAATTATAACATTTCTGTAATGCTTGAAAATATGCATCAATTTATTTGCTGATTTACAACTTATTAATTTAAATCCACTCTATTTTAAAAATACAATACCTTATTGATTTATTTTTCTGTCATAATTGATGCCCTTTCAAACACAATCATAAAAGTATACTACACCCTTATATACTTAAAAGCTAAATTTGAAGAAAAAGAAATAACTCAGCCACAGAAATATGATACTAGCAAGGATTGAACATTTCTTTGTCAGATATTTTTCAAATTAAATGAGAGTTTAAAAAAAACATGTGTTAACAGCTGCTTTCTTCAAATTGTATAGTATGAAACAAAAGGTATGGTAGAGTATTTCCCATTACTTGTTTCTATTGTGTGTGAATTACCCTCACTATCCAATACATTTTATTCTACAGCCTCATTAAAAACAAAACGACTATAACGTTTGTGGGCCATCATTTTCTATGCTACATTTAGTATGCAAACTAACTTTGAAAAGCATGAAGCACCTGTACCACAGATTTCAAAGGAATTTGCATAATACATATATAGTACAGACTTAAAGCTTGCCTTGTAGAAGACAATGACAGATGTGTAAGCAGTTTTATGTGAGAGTCCTGCATAACAAAATTTGCTTTAGAGTTGAATTTCAGGGTCGGGGTAGGACAAGTAATCTATTATAGGTAAACATTTTATGTAAGCAAACATCCTTTATTAAAGGACTCATTCTCCATTCAAACAATGGAGTTCTTTTCTATCAACAAAACCTGGAATCTCAACTTGAAGATGTGACTGGACCAAATTTGAATGTAAAAGCCATTCTACCTTTTTCAAGACATCAAAAGAAAGATAATTAAATTGTAGTAGTTTCCTGTTCTATTTATTGTTTTATTATTATGTGATCTCCCTGAACATTGTATCAACTCTTTGTATGTGTATGTGGTAATGATAATCATAAATATTAGTGACAGATGATAAATTAGTACTGATTGATAGGAGAATGATCCCATTTATAAATTTATTACAGCTATTGGTTCCTTGTCTCCCCCCAAACTATAATGAAGCACAAAACTAATTCACTGAAAATGTTAACTTTTTGTGATAGTTCACAGGAAAACTTTTTTCTCTCAAAAGTATTTATGAGGTGATTGCTATTCAGAAATTTATTAGCCCTGTACCTTATAGGCATTGAACACCTGAAATAAAGGATAGACATGTTTTGCATTTGCCTAATGATAACCTCAGGTAATTTGTAAATTATAAGTCAGAACTGTGAAGAAATATTTTTTTCCCAGAATTCTATGTACACTAAAATTCAGGGGTAGCTTACAAGTAAAGTGTTCATCACAAAATAGAATGTTCTTTTCTCAGAACCATCTCTAAGAACTCTACAAAGAGACTTTGAGAATATATTTATGGCATCACTTCAAAAGGTTAAACATTTAAAAGAGACAGATTAGGTAAAAAAAATGTTTTATAATATAGAAGATAAACACTAATTACTTATATAGAAGTTGAGAACATAGTATTTTGGAGCTGGTGTAGCTGACAGAAAGAGAAAAATCAATTCTTCCCTGATATCAGCATACTTATTAGTAGACAACAGAGTTACCACAAAATACTCAAGGATTCTGATCTCTTCCAACTTATCTGATAAATTGTCACCCATAAGATGTGGAAGATCCAAAAGAATAGTGTCCCTATGAGTAATGAGCTAGGTAAAAATAAAGAAATATGGACCTAGTTTTTGCTTCAGCCATCTGATAAGAAGCCTTACAAAATGCCACAGTACTTTTCGTTTACATCTCATTTTAATTGCATTTAGTGAGATAGTTTGAAGGAAGACAGAGTAACATAGTCTCTAATCTTAACACCTAAAATGTGGAAGTTCAATCATGTGAATCAAAGGAGAAATATCATAAGCAAAACTCCATCCCCTAGCCTCCCAATTGTACTTCTGCATTAGTCACAAGGAAAATCAATCAATCAATCAATCAATCAATCAATCAATAACAACCAGACAAACAAAAAGTCCATATTAAGCATAAAGGACAAATTTAGAAAGAGTAGATTCCTTGTTGAAAATAATGCAAAAAAGACAATAGAATAACATTTAAAAATAGCAAAAAACCAAAAAGTCAAGTATATGTTTTATACTAAATCATATAATTTTCTTACAAACATGATGGCAAAATAAAGATTTCTTTACACATTAAAATAAAGGAAGAATTCATCTCCTAGAGTACCACATGACTAGAAATGTTAAAGGAAATCCTCTCAGGTGGAAAACTGTATAGACAGAAGGTGGATCTACACAATGAAATGTTGACTGTAGGAAAGAGTAATAACATGAGCAATACATAAAATTATTTTCTTGTCATTTAACCTCTTTATAGTATAAATTACTGTTGAAACAAAAAGAGACATATTGTAGAATGAAGTTTATAATGTATGAAAATAAAATGTATGGCAATGATAGCACAAAGGTCAAGGGAAGACAAAGTATCCTGTTGTAAGCCTTATGAAAGTATACTATTTCAAAATTCTTACGTGTGTGAAGTGGGGAGACAAAGAAAGTGTTATAGAAAAATATATATAGCAGGTAGGTACTTTTAAATCTAATCATGTCATCACTACACAAAATGCAAATTATTTAAAATAATTTATAAATGTCAGTTCAAATTTTGTTTTCATAGAGACTTTCCTTGAGCTGCCTAATAATTATCCTCATCACTATCCTTATATTATCCTGCATTTATTTTCTTTTGATTATGTAAAATTTCATGGTATGCATGCATCACATCTTTTTGATTCATTCACTCATTGAAGGGTGTGTAGGCTGCTTCCATTCCATGATAGTTTTAAATAATACTGCTTATAATATTGTGGGGAAATATAAGTTGTTGTTGTTGTTGTTTCATTGTGTGTGTGTATGTATCCTAAGAGTGGAAATTGCTGGGTAGTACGATCTTTCCATCTTTAGTTTTTAAAGTAAATCCAGACTGATTTATATAATAGTTTTATATTATATATATTATATAATATATAATATAATGCCATATATTATATAATATATATTATATAATAATATTATATATTATATATTTTCATATTCCATCAATTAAAGGGTTCTTTTATCCCCACACCATTTTCAGCACTTACAGATGGATCATTTTGGCATAAGCAGCTCTCAGGGGATAAGGTGCTATCTCACTGTAGTTTTAATCAGTGTCTCTCTTTAGGAATGATGATGAACATTTTCATATTTTTTGGAATTCTGGAAATTCTCTTCAGTGAATTATCTGTTCATATCTTCTCCCCATTTGTTAAATGAATTATTTTTGCTACTGAGTGCATATACAATTTGCATATTGATTTCTTATATAATACTCAATATATAATAAACCCCTTATTATATATATGTATATATATATATGTATGTATATATATATATATATATAATATTAACAATACTATGAGATGTATTGTTAATATTCTCTTTTTTGTATTTTAATAGTTACAGGTCCTATCTAAATTTTCAATCTATTTGTAATTTATTTTAATATATGGTATTTTGGGGTAATCTAATTCAATTTATTTGTTTAATTTTCCCAGCACCATTTATTATTGTGACTGCCTTTCCCCCATTTTATAGTCATTAATGTTTTATCATAGATTAGGTATTGGTATATGTTTGAATTTCTATTTGGACTTTCATTCTATTCTATTGGTCCATGTATCTGTTTTTGCCCCAACAATATATTGTTTTAATTGTGTTCCTTTATAATAAAGTTTGAAGTTGGGTAACATGGGATGCCTGTAATTGCCTCTTTTTCCCTTTGAGTTTCATATATAATTCAAGGCCTTTAGAAGTTCCACACAAATTTCAATATTTTTGTTCAGTTAATTTGTAAAAAGCTATTGTGATACTGATGGAGATTACATTAAACAGGCACTTAATTTTAGGCAGGGAAGTCATTTTGATTATATTGATTGTTCCCACCATGAGAATATGATATTCTTGCATCTCCTTATGTCATTTTAATAGCATCATGTAGTTCTCCTATACATTTTTTATTCCCTTTGTTATGTTGATTCCAAAGTTTTTAATTCTTTTGGGAATGAATACAAATGGAGATTTTTTTATTATTATTATTTTCTTTTGCTTCTTGTTTTTAGTTTGTATGCAAAAAAAATATGAACTTTGTATTCTGCCACTTTATTATATTATTTCTAGTATTTTTTCCTATGGAGTCTGTAGGATCTTCAATACATAATATTATCTGTGAATAGTGATAATTTCATGTCTTTTCCAATATTCATTTCCTTTATATCCTGTGTTTATATCATAGCTCTATGTCCATTGTATTAAAAAGACCGAGTATAATATATAAGGCTTATACATTCTTTTCTTTGACTTAAGAGTTTTATTTAACACATAAAAAAAATTAAACATATTGCAATGAACTCATTGAGTCTCAAATATATGGTATTTGTATCATAAATTATAGGGTTATAAGCAAGAGTCAGAAGATCCTAAAAACCTAGAAGAACTGGAGATGTACAGTCAATTTAAATTTTGCATGTTAATCACAACTTAAAAAATATAAAAGTTTCATGTACCATGCATACTATTACTTTCATATACTTGTGTGTGTACAGCTTTCATATACATTACTATGGTTTTGTTTGTATTTTATATTCTTTTATATTTTTAAAGATTTATTTATTTATGCATACAGAACTGGGGTACAGGACAGAGGCTCAGGGGTGGCAAGAGGCTCCACCAGAGACAGAGTGGGGAGCAGAACAGGCAGATCAATGAAGTACACTGCTGAGGGGAGCAGCGGGTGGGCCAGGAGAGGTCTGCCGCGCCATGTGGTCACCTCTAGAGCAGGTGGGAATGGAACTCATGTGGAAGTGGCTTTAGCTTCTCAGTGCTGTGCTTTAAACCACTGCACCACCAGGAAGGGCTGACATATTCTTTATTTTTTAAGATTTATTATTTATACATTCAGAACTGGGATACCAACCAAAGGTGCAGAGGCAGTGAGAGAATTCACCAGAGATAGAGCTGGGAGCAGAACAGGTAGATCGACAAAGAACACTGCTGAGGAGAGCAGCGGGCAGGTCAGGAGAAGTCTGTGGTGCCATGTGTGTCACCTCCAGATTGGGGAGTCAAACTGGCACTGAAGCGGCTGTGGCTAACTTGCAGTGTTGAGTCCTAACCCCTTGCACTCCCAGGGAGGGCCTGCATTTGATATTCTTAAAAAAATATGACATGGATTGAGAGAATAAGTGAAATGATTATATAGCTATATCAGGATATTCTCATTATTAACAATTTTCATAAGTGAAGCTGTTTGAATTATCAAATTCAAAGACCTGGTTATAATGTAATTCTATAGCTATATTAAATCTTTTAACTTTTTTTCTGGGGAAATAAAGCATATTAAAGTATCTACACTTACAAGTGAGCCTAAGTATTTGTCAATACAAGTGACTTTTAATTGAAACTAAAATTTAATTAAAGTATACCGAAACTGTTACCATGTTCTTAATGAAATTCTGGTGATTTTTAAGCATAATCAAATGAAAAGGAGAAAGCAAAATAAAAATTGTCTTTACTAAAGTATAAACATGAACCATTTGGTTGAATTTGAATCAATATTTTTTTTTCTAAAATTAACTCCACAATCCATGGTATTGGTATGACTCAAATAGAAGATGTGATTGTATTTTAACTCTGTACAAACTAGAAATTTTCATGATTAAACTGAATATTACAGGACTCCCTGGTGGTGCAAAGGTTAAGTATAAGACCCAAAGTCACGGCAGCGCAAGTCTGATCCTGACCAGGAAGATGAAAAACATGGCACAACAGATCTCTCCTGTCTCATATGTTGCTCCCCTCAGTAGTGTGCTTCAATCCTTCCACCTGTTCTGCTTCCCACTCTGTCTCTGGTATATCCTCTTACTCCCCTATCCCCGCACCTCTGGCCTACATCCCAGCTCTTGTATGCAGAAATAAATATTTTTAAAAAATATATTACAAATTAGGTCATTTAGGCAGATCTTCTGAAAACTCATTTGAGAAAAAATTAATGACACTGATCAAAACATTTCATGGTATTAAACTAAAAAGCAAAACAATTACGATGCACTGCCCATTGCAAACCTTGACTTTGGGGGTCAGGTGTAGCCTCTAGCCATGAGCAGCAGGAAAAATCAAGACTTTAAAGTAGTAGTATATAGATACTGTTAATAATACTACTTTTAAAGAAACTTAATTTATTATGTAGCGGGGAAACCATCTCCACACATAATTCCATATTTGTCTTTCTTGTTTAGTGCTAAGCAGTTCTTTATAGATAATTCTCAATTGTTCAACCATATTTTTTCTCAAATACTCATAACTCATATAGAGGGTTGCTAAAGAAAAATTACTAGAAAATTGGAAAAATAAAAGATGACAATAAAAAATACCAGCCTATGAAGAAATAATAGTTAAATTAAAAAAAAAAAGTCAATAGGGCTAAGGATGGGATATAACATGTTTTAGCACTATAATAATTTAATATCAGGTATTCTAGAATTATAAAAATAAGTGAGTATGAAATAATTTTCCATACATTATTGTCTTGAAATTATATAATGTGTGTTTTAAGCAACAGTAAAGTAGAAGAATGACTAATGTAAGAGGAAAAAACTTAAGACAGTTGTCACAGTGGATATTTAAAAGCTAATGAACTCGGTTGGGAGGAGTGCGTGGGACTATGGTGATGGCACACAGATAAATTGGTGGTGGGAAGCCCAAGGGGGTTACAACTGAGATGAAAAAAATATGTATATCCAAAATGATTTTTAAAAAAATTAAGTTTTTTTTAGAAAGATGAAAATGATGATGAAATATGAAAATTTCAGTGCTTTTGGGAGAAGAAAATGGAATCTAAGGAATACAATTTCTCTTTATTTTTCACTTTTTCCACACATACTCAATTAGCCCCAGAAATACTAAGTGTGTTTGCTTAATTGGTAAGTGGGGATTATTCTAATTTAGTTAAAGACATTTGGTGACTTATAGAAAGCATTTAACTTGTTGCTGAGAACCTAAAATTACAGAGAAGTCCTTCAAACAGAAAGATGACATAAAAGCATTTACTTTGGTCGTGAATACTTTGTAGTATACTTTGAGACTGGATAAGGGAGTCTGGGTAAAAAATATATAAAATCAATTAAACTAAAAATAATCTTGACATCTCTGGAAGATTTCCAATAGCAAGCATTTTGAGCATATTTGAGTTGAAGACGTTAAAAGTTTTCCTTGTATGCTTTCAGTCATTTCATTTCATGCACACACACACACACCACTACTTATATTGACATGAAAAATGTTCTGAAAATGAAAACTAATGTAAGTGTAAGAGAAATAAGAAATAACAATGCTGATGAGTACTTCAATACATATACTATACGTTTAAAAAGTATATGCATACAGAATAATTTGGCATCTATTTCCCTCAAGGAGGTATCTGTGAATACAGAGGGAAAGGAAATTTCCCACGTACGACTCCATTTGTGGATATTGTGAACTAAGTCTTTTCATAATGCCAATGTTTAACAGACCTAATAAGAACTTGATTTGCTTTGATAATACTAATTCATCTTTTTTCAAGATGTTATTGACTTTACTATCCCCATTGTATAAACCAAAGTCACAAGAAAATTGATTGTGTTGACTGTGTGAAATAAAGGTAAAAATCCTATCTCCCATTCAACAAGATATTTTGAAGAAAATTTGTGAATTTTGGCATGTTGTGTGTGTGTGTGTGTGTGTTTATGTATTCACCAAGGAAACCCCTAATTTTAGAATCAAATAATACCATCTTCTATCTTACTTAATGTTGAAAATTGAAAGCATTTCCCCTAAGTTCAGGAACAAGATAAAGATATTCATTTTCATCACTACTTGGAAACATTATTGGAAGTCCTACCTAGAGCACTTAGGCAAGAAAAAGACACTTAAAATCTAAGTTGGAAAACAATAAGTGGAACTTTCACTCTCTCTCTCTCTCTCCATTTAGTCATAAAGAAAGAAAGAAAGAAAAAAAAAATATATATATATATAGAGAGAGAGTTTCAATTATATACAAAAGACTCTGCCAAGAACTACTAGAATAAATCAACACATAAAATTCTGTTGTATTTCTAATATATTCAAATAGCAGTTTAGAAGAAAGGGAATTAAAAATTAAGAAAATTTAGGGGAAAAACTAAAAGATAAGAAGAGGAGATAAAATCTCATGTAAATCTATACATTTAAAAAAATTGCAATGGCTGAAAGACTTGGCAATAAAACTAGAAGCAATAATGTCCATGTAAAATAACAGTTGACACACTCCTGGCCATCAGTGACAGAAATGAATTTGCGGCCACAACTTCAATCACAAGAAAAACATAGTGAAAGAGATACAAGTAGGTCTATATCGAACTAAAAAGCTTTTGCACTGAAAAAAGATTCAACCATAAAACAAGAAACAAGCTGTATATATGAGAAAGGATATTTACAAGTCACACATCTCACAAGTGGTTAATTTCCAATGATTATAAAGAAGTTATACAATTCAACAACAAAAAACAAACAACCCAATTAATATGTGTGTTATGTATATACACTATATATTAATATATGTTGGTATACACACCCATAAATTACTTCAACATTTTTACAAAGAAGACATTGAGAGAGGTACATAAATAGTGCTAAACATCATTTATTGTAAAAGGGAAAAATGCAAATCAAAACCACAAAGAAATACAATCTCAAATCTATGAGAATGATCCATATTAAAAACCAGTGTTTCCTTATTTACAGATGATATGTTAATCTACATGGAAAACCCTAAAACCTCCACAGAGAAACTAATCAAAATCATCAACCAGATTAGCAAGGTAACAGGATATAAAATCAACACACAAAAATTAGCAGTCTTCCTATACACAAACAACCAATCAGAAGAAACAGAAATAAGAAAAAACACCCCCTTTTCAATTAAAACAAAAAGAATCAAATACCTGGGAATCAACCTAATAAAAGATGTAAAAGACCTATACAAAGAAAATTATAAAACACTGTTAAAAGAAATTCAAGAAGACTCCATGAAATGGAAAGACATCTCCTGCTCATGGATAGGGAGAATTATCATCATCAAAATGGCCATCCTACCAAAAGTAATATACAGATTTAACGCCATCCCAATAAAAGTCTCAATTACATTCTTCAAAGAAATAGAAAAAAAAAATTGGTGAGATTCATATGTAACAACAAAAAACCTCAAATAGCCAAAACTCTCATGACTAGGAAGAAAGAAAATGGAGGCATTACAATCCCAAAAGTCAAACTATACTACAAAGCCATAATAATCAAAACTACATGGCACTGGAACAAGAACAGGCATACAGACCAGTGGATTCAGATAGAAAACCCAGATATAAACCCACAGGTTTATGGACAGCTAATCTTTGACAAAGGAGCAAAGAAGATACAATGGAATGAATAAAGTTTGTTCAGCAAATGGTGCTAGGAAAACTGGAAAGCTACATGCAAAAAATTGAAACTAGATCACCACCTCTCACCAAACACAAAAAGCAACTCGAATTAAAATAACTAAACATACTAACGGGAACCATAAAATACCTGGAAGCAAAGATAGACCAAACACTACACAACATACACTTCAGCGACATCTTTAAAGATAGAGCACCCAATGCAAAGATAGTGAAGGCAAGGATAAATAAATGGGACTACACCAAGTTAAAGAGCTTCTGTACAGCAAAAGAGCCATTACAAAAAACAGACAGACCACTGATTGGGAAAATGTTTTCTCACACAAAACTAGCGATAAAGGATTAATCAGAAAAATACACAGAGAACTGATGAAACTCAACAAAAATAAATAACCCCATCAGACACAAAAACATTGATTCAAAAAGACACCTGCACCCCTATGTTTACTGCAGCTTTATTTACATTTGGAAAGAGATGGAAATAGCCCAAATGCCCAAAAATGGATGAATGGATTAAAACGATATGGCATATATACACAATGAGATGTTACTCAGCAACCACCAAAAAAAAAAACATGCTTATGCCTTTTGCAGCAACATGGATGGAACTGGAAAATATCATGCTTAGTGAAATAAGCCAGAAAGAAAAGGAAAAATACCGGATCGTTTCTCTCATAGCATGAATATAATGGAACAGGCGAGAAAATAATGAAAATGATGAACAGCTGTACACCAGAGACATTTTGTGGAGGAGGAGTGGGGAAGGGGATCAAAAGCAGTGGGGGGAAAGAAATGCACTGGACTGTGGAGATCTCACATGGGTGATTTGGTGATAGGAAGCCCAAGGGGATTGCAACTGAGATAGAAAAATGCACAAAATGATGTAAACATAAAATATTACATCATTAAAAAACAAAACAAACAAACAAAAAAAACAGTGTTGGGACTAAGAAGCTAAAACTGCTTCAGTCTGAGTTCAGTCCTCAGCCCTGGAGCTGACCCACATGGCGTGGGAGACCTCCACAACCCACCCGCTGCTCCCCTCAGCAGCTACTTTATCAGTTGACCTATTCAGCTCCTCACTCTGTCTCTGGTGAATCCTCTCACTGCTCCTGCACCTCTGGCCTGTAACCCAATTATGTATGCATAAATAAATAAATCTTTGAAAAAAATAACAATGTTGGTATAATTATGTTGTGAAAGGGAGACATTCATCCACTGCTGGTGTGGGTCATATTGAATGGGAACCCAAGTATACATGATTAAAGTCTCTCTCTAACTAATAAGAAAGAAAGCAGACTCTGCCTTTCTGCCTGTAGTTTGGGAAGTCATTAATCAAGAGGTAATAGGCCAGATTTCTGCTTAGAACAGAAGGCAAGCACTAAGTTGAATGAAACAAAGGCAAGCACTAAGTTGAATGAAACAAAATTCACCACTTTCAAAGGTTTAATAAGGGATAACTTAATATGTGTATTCTGCATAGGACAATAATCTTCTCCGTATTCAGGTGCCAATGAAACTATCAAGCCCTCTGAAAGTATAAAGAGTATTGTGTTATCTAAAATTAAAAATATATCTTAGAGTGATTTCAAAAACACAATGTTATTAATATTTCCCTGATTATTCCACTGAGTGAATAATATAAAATTCAGAATTATTTTAATAATTGTTATGTTATGCTAAATTTTTTGCACTTAAAGACGTTAGGTATTATGGGTGTAATGACATTACAGTAATGACATATATTAGATAAGTTGAATTCTGATCTGCAGATAAATTGCCAAAACAAGAGAAAAAAAGGATAACTAGAAACATTTATGAGGCAATAAACATATACATGTATAAGTGTAATAGTATTACACTTATATTTTTGTGTCCATAATTTTAATAATATATATGCAACTTTAATTGATAAAATGTCATGACATCTGGGATTGACTCAAATAATTTAAGAAGGTTATAGATAAAACAAATTGACCACTTATTAGTTATAAAAAGTAGATGATGGCTAAGTCAGTTGTAATTTCCTAAATAAGCAGAAATTTTTTAAATATTTCAAGAGATGCGACAGTCAAATGTAAGTAGTACCAGTCTATGCATTTTAAGAATTAAAATTTCTAATGCCTCACAGAAAGTATTGTCTATTAGTACATATGTACCAGCCATAATATAAGGAATTCCTGATATGTGTATATTCCTGATATGTGTAATATATACTGAATATACATGTGTTGATTGGATTATTGAGTCTGTACTTGGATTCTACCTTTTATATTTATTTTTATTAGGACAGGAGTAGGATGAGCACAAGTGACTATGGTGATGGTACACAGGTGAATTGGTGGTGGGGATTTCACAGAGAAATCCTGCAGTGTACAAAGATAAAGGATGATGTAATGAATATATTAAAAAAATTAAATTCTACTTTTTGAATTCAACTCTAAAGTATGGCCTGCAATAAAGATAAAGAGAGGCTAAAATAATGTGTTAATATACAAAATGAAACATATTGTTCTTCAGGTAATCCTGAAGATACAGTGATACAAAAAGTTAAAAATAGCTATCACACCTTTTAGCTATAACCTAGACAAGAAAGTGAAAGTAAAATCATCCTTTCCCAATAAAGTTGCTCCTTTAAGAGAAATGCTATTTCATGCTTCATCCTCTAATACATAATAATAGTAATCAATCATTTCTTTTACAAAACACAGCAAAATTAACAGGACATACTGAAAGAAGTATGGTCTGGTTACTTTGGAACACTTTTTTATTAAATTTTTATATTTTTGTTTCTTTTGATTATGAAAGAAAGGCATTTCCTATACCAATAACAACTGAAAAGTACATCAATTTAACTATAGTGTTAAAATCTTGTATAGTTTTCTACCTAATCTAAAACTTTCCAACAATAAACAATTGTTTATTGACTACTGAATGCATACCTTTCTCTTCTCATGAATCAGTTGAATTATAGGCTGAAAGCACACAGAATATATGCCATAAGGGAATGTTTAAATTCTTTGTTTTCAACTCTGAGAAATGTAGCTAACTTCTTAGGATGAGCTTTTAGCAGTGTGGGCAGTGGCACTTTACCTAAAAATCCTCATATCTTGAAGCATGTAACTCTTAACTACAAAAAAAAAAAAAAAAAATCATGGAGTTAAAAAAACCTATAGAGAAATTAAGATGCTTGCTACAGAAAACCCTTTCTGGGAGATCTATTCTACACAAATTAAACTGATATTTGTTACTCAAACAGTCCAGATAATTTAGAAAATCGGTCTTTTTAGTATTGCAGACAAGTTGTAACTCTATAGAGTTCATTACCTTAAAAGACACAAGTCATGTTCAAAATGAAAAAATGCAAAGGGTACCTAATTAAGAGATTAAAAAAAAAATGGTGACAGTGAATTTCTTGAAAAAAATAAAATTTAAGCACACAATTCACTCCCTAAGTTTCCCTCTAAGTTTTCAATATTTAGAAATGATTTTTCCCATCAGTTCAGAGAAAAGTTTCCATTTAACATCAAAGTTCATGCAAATGATGTTTTGTGTATATTGAAGTTACAAAAAATATGAAGGTGGTGGCATTTTGAAATTATTTTTTTCTATTAAGCTTAATGTTGTTGGATTAAATATAATTAGAATGTAGTTTGTGATGATTCAGAATACTGTGAAGGATATATAAGTCTAAGTGGAAGAGAAAGAATGATACATTTGCCCTGATACAAAAGATTGAACTATGAAAGGGAAAGAGAAACATGAATCAGGGTTGACAACTTCAGAGAATGTGCAATTTAACACTCAAAGTATAGCAAGGAAACAACATAAATGTAATTGAGGGTTTATGGAGAGAAGGACTGTATATCTGTCTATGGCTTTATGAAATTTGTGACCAGTTACTTATATACTGTTTGGGTTATCAAAGAGATCAGACAAATGTTCTCACAATGTAAAGCTGTGTTCCTGATAGTGCTAAGTAATAAAATTTAGGGGGACATTATGGGAGTTATTGAGGTAAAAGACCAAATTGGTTTAAAAGGGTGCATTTAAGTCCTGGAAAGTTTTAAGTCTTGATCTATAAAATGAGTCAACTCTTCAGACTGCTTATAGAAACTTGATTTAGACTTGATACTCAGCACTAAAGAAAGGTATATGAAAAAGGAGCAGAGCAATGATTGAGAATCAAGTTGTTTTGTTGGAAATGATGAAGTTGGATTAGAAGGGAATCACCTGAGATGTGCTTCACAATGTCTGTTCATTCTTATAATAAAGGACAATTCAAATAATACAAATCTAAAGAAAATGCATCTTTTAAAGACACCGATTTAATTGTTCGCTTCCCAATATTTGCATGAAACTACAGTTTTTCCATTTAGATACTATTTGTTTACACATATATTTCTTGCACTGGAACTATAAGCTTTTCAAGATTGGAGACATGGATTTATTCACACAACTAGCACAAAAACAAACAGATAA
Organism: Condylura cristata; assembly: GCF_000260355.1. Lineage (NCBI taxonomy): Eukaryota > Metazoa > Chordata > Mammalia > Eulipotyphla > Talpidae > Condylura > Condylura cristata. The sequence goes on from NW_004567111.1 coordinate 32,634,533, forward strand.
CTAATGACATTGTATCTAAGAAGAGAAATCCCTAGTAACAGTATTAGTTAAAAAAATAATTATATGTTTGAAAGTTTAGCACTGATCGGTAAGGTCAAATTGTAGGTGTCATATCTTTGTAGTCTGTCTTATATAATAACTAATTACAATTTTGGAAACCTTATTAATGTTTCCCTAAAAATACTATGTTTGTACCCCTCAGAATATCACTTATTGATCAATAATTGCAATATTGAAGATAGCATCACCTTATCCATACTGTAAATGTTATGTTATTCACCTGGAACTGAAGAATGTAAACAGAAATTAGACAATTTCTGGTACTTCATTTGGCAATGGGGCAGTTACAGTTACATTATAAATTACAAGATGATAAAATGTATTGATTTTTGTATACATATTTAATCAGGAGCACAAATATACCTACAATAAAAATATGACGTTTTTAATGTTTTATTTATGCATGGAAGAGCTGGAGTATAGGCTAGAGATGAGTGGGATGAGGGTATTCACCAGAGACAGAGTGAGGAACAGAGCAGATGGAATTACTGAAATACACTGCTAAGAGGAGCAGTTGGAGAAACTGGAGGGGTCTGCTGTGCCATATGTGGGTTAGCTCCCTGCTTAACTGGGGATATAATTCAGGCCAGAGTGGAGAGAGTACTGAAACTTAACCACTAGGACACCAGGGAGGCCCTATAATGACTCCTACCACTTATCAATATGATCTCTGATTTACCTTTCTTTACTAATACAATTAGGAAAACATGTTATATGAGCAATTATCCTCTTTTCTCACAATATTTAAAAATCTTGAAGGGCAAGAGATATAATTTTATGTACAAACATATAGTTTAGTGTTGTATACACACACACACACACACATATATTATATCAATATCATATTTTTAAATAACAGCCATTTCTATTCTCATGACATTTAGTTTATTTAAAACAGGGGTTATAAATTCACATAAAAACCAATTGCCTCTTTAGAGTCAAATAATTTCTCAACAAATTATATACATTTGTTTTTCTTATTTCCAAATTTCCAACAGATTTTCTTTATGTCCATTTTGTCCATTACCTAGTTCCACCATCATTTCCTTTTTGATGAAACTTTCATTGAGATTATTTACACTAAAGTTGTATCTATTTTATCACCTTCATTATAAAATATAGAAAATATTTTCATCTGCTTAGTCATTTACTTTCTTCATAGATCATATGAAAATGTCATACTTTCAATGACAACAAAAATGATACTAATAATGGTAATGGTAGGTATCAGTAGCACCTAAAATATATGTGTAACAGCAGATATCTCTGGAAAGATTTCACAGAGGTCAGATGTGGTGGAATCATTGGGTTGGGAAGCACATACTAAAAAGCAATCTGCAGTCATTGTCTATTTCAGTAGAACAAAAACACCATGATTGTGAGAAAAAAGGAACTTTTCATTTATGAATCTCACAGTGTAGGGTAAGTTTAAAAGAAACTGTTGAAGTAGCAATGTACAGGAAGTTTTAATGTACAGGCTTATGACTACAAAGGAATGCACATGAGTATGCACTGCAAGTGAATAAAGGCAAGAGAATCATAGGGAATATGACAATATACAGGATCACAGAAAATTAAAGGTGAAATGAAAATAAAAGGAGACAACTTTCATTTGTGATGATAGCTTGGTTACCGTTCATTCATTAGTTGGGCATGTGCATTTTCAAGTCTTCCAATTATATAATTGCATCACACAATATATCCCTGTATACACACATACAACATGTATTTATGAATGCATATATGTGCATATAAGCAATGCATTTATGGAGGAAAAGCTGGCTCACATTATATTTATTATACTGGTTAGTTTTCTATGTATGTATGTTTTCTAACAATGCTCAACACTAAAACCCCAACCCTTCATTATTTTTCATGGGTTTCCTTCCATCCTACTACCTACCCTTCAGGCAGTTTCAAAACTGCAGTCAGATATCAAGGATTGGTTCTTAGTTTGGTTTAACCAACCCTTTGTTTCGTTTCTCTGTATGCCATATGTAAGTGAAAAATTTGGTATTTGTCATTCTCTTTTCTGATTTACTTCATTTACCATTTCTTCTTCAGTCCCACTCATTTTGTAACAAATAGAGTTCATCCTTTTTTTTTATTTTTATAGTTGGGTAATATCTCATTGTATATACATATCATATTTTTCTGATCTACTCCTTTGTCCTTGTGCACTTAGGCTGTTTCCATGACTTGGCTTCAATGAGCATACAGTGCTCATTGAATTAGTTTTTGCATTCTTTGGGTAGATGGCTAAGAGTAGAAATGTGGGTCATATTGTAGGCAAATTTTTAATATTTTGAAAACCATCCACACTAATTTACATACAAACTAGACCAGCTCACATTTATAACAAGTGTGAACAATTATTTCCTTTTTTGACATCTTTTATAATATTTGATTTTTTTTTAATATGGGCCATTCTAACATGTGTGATGTCGAATTCTCACTGTGAGTTTGATTGCATTTCCCTGATAAGTGATGATAAACATGTCTTCATATAGTTTTTTCTAACTATATGTCTTCTTTGAAGTACCTATTTAACTCTTCTGCCATATTTTGATTGGCTGTATTGTTTTCCTTTTTCTGAATTGTATGAGCTATACATTTGTTTCTGTGTTCATTAGTCTTATACCAGATATTAAGGGTTTCAATTTTTCATAACTGAATATGAGGTTGTCTATGGATTTATCATATATTGTTATAATAATGGTGAGTACTATTTCTTCTCTGTCTAATTCTTTGAGAGCTTTTTACAACTTTTTAAAATATCATCAAATGCTTTTGTCTACATCTATTGATATAATCATGTGATTTCCAATTTTACTTAAGTTAGATGTAGTGAATTACATTGATTTTAATATGTGGAAACATCTCTGTAACCATGGAATAAATCTCACTTCATCATGTTGAATAATCCTTTTGATGTATTGTTAGACGTAGTTTACTATGATTTTGCTGAGGATGTTTACACATAGGAAAACTGGTCTATAATTCTCTTTTTTGTAATGCCTTTATCAGTTTTTGGTATAGTCCACTTTCTTTTTAGCACAAAATTCATGACAAACATGATTTGTAGGAGTTTGAACCTGTATTTCAATTATTCTATAACAATATTTCCTCCAAAGAAAACTTAGAAATATTAGATCTTTTAAGAATGTACAACTCCATCATTTGTAATTAATAGCTTATGAATAAAAATGAATTATACTAAAATTAATTTGTTTCTATTGAATTGTAACATTACTTCCTTTTGAATATATGTAAATAATATTCAAATGGTAATACTGAAGTTTCTTAAATGATTTATCTTCAATTTTAGAATTTTTCATGTAGATGAAATTGATGTCCAAAATTCATCCTTCAACCTCTGAATAGGAATATACAAAAATAACTCTAAAGAGATTTAGTATAACAAAGTAGTATCACCTTACATAGGAGATAGCATTCACCTTTTCCAACCTTTAATCTCTAAAAAAAAAATGCATAAAATGGTGTCTTAATTACATATTCAAGTCATTCCAGACTGTGTCTGAAATAGTATTATTTAATCTGATATAGACACTTGAAACAAGTACATGAATAGATTAGTAAAAAAGAAACAGAAAATGTTATTATAGCATTTCAGAGCTTGAAAAAAAATGTCACTAAGAGGTCTAACTTTACCATTCACCAAATTTTAGTTAATATATTAGACTTGAAAGATGCTTATTCACAGCTCAGATGTCATTCACATCATTCTCAATTTACTCTTACTTGTAATATATAGGGAAGAAAAAAATATCACCATAAAGGAATGTAGAAAAGGGGGGTGGGAGCATGCAAGCTGAGTTCACCTTTTGATTTTCATGTAAGTAGAGCAAATTACTAAATCTGTACTTGCCAGAATGTGCATATATTTGTTAAAGGAGCAGCTGGTAATGTTGTATACAAGCTGCTCTCCAAAAATTAATTGTGAATATTAAGAATAATCCTGACCTGGGTCACAGCTGCACTGATTTATTTTTTCTCCTAGACATTTATCAGGCCTGTCTCTTCTTCATCTTAACTGAAAAGCAGAGTCTCTCAGAGTTCATGATGAAAAATCAGCCAATGTATTATAGAACTATAATAGTAAGACATCTATTTAAACTCCATGCTTTTGGTCATTTCATGATTGTAGTATGCCAAACTATGAACACCATATGAAGCATAAAATTGCTCTGGCTCACCTTTCCTTTGTAGGTAATTAAAAGAAAGATTCATTGAGATTATCATATTAAAGCAAATTTAGTAGGATGCAGTCAAGTGGTTGAAGTAGTTCTAGGAATAACAGTAATTTAATATGCTGACTAAAATATGTATATGAAATATATTGTCTTATATTGCTCATAAATGACTGAGAAAATTATTTTCTGTTATTGTTAATATTTATAATTACATTGGAGGTGAAGCGAGCACATTTTTTCTAAATATCAAATTTGTTAAAAGAACAAAATTTTACCATTTCTTCATGCATAACGAAATATAACATGCTGACTTTCAAATTGTGAAATCAATAATACTTCAATCTTATCTTAATTTCTTCATATGTAAGGTATAAATAATAAAACGAAGCTTATATAATCTTTGTGAGCTCCAATAATATGTGTAAAGCATCTGGGAAGATAGAATTCCATATAATACAGATAGTGTTTTTAGGAGGTGTTTAAGAAGATGGCCACTCATTTCATTAGCACATAGCACTCCAGTGCTATTTTTTTTTTCATTTGTTCTTCAACTTCCCATTATAGTGTTCATTGTATAAATTCAGAGTCTGTAAATATCCAATGCTACCATTGTCAACATTGAAAAAAAAAAAGCGTTAATTGTTTTTCCCTCAAACTTTCCTTATCAGTATCCAAAACTGTCTGTATTCTCACTTGTCTCCTTATATCATTTGTTTTATTTTAAAAGCTCCATCCTTCCTTTTAATGAACATTGCCACTTGAACATTGACTTGAATTATAACTTCTTGTTTCTTCTTTCTGGTGATTTATATTTGCTTGCATTTAAAGATTTTCAAATTCTGTTAATTTGTATTTGACCAATCATCAACACTGAACAGAATTGAACTTCTTTGTCCGATTTAAAATAAAAAAAAATGCATGAAGGATGCACTTATACATATACATAAAATCAGGACTATAGATATATATTCTTTTCCCTGATTTTTGTCCAAATACCTAATGTTCCAAAGACTTGTTTGGACTACTTGTTTGGAAATGTAGTTACTTGAGGATATCTTCACATTTCAAATCTGCATTTCCTTCATAACTAATTAAACATAAATGTAAACACCTAGTCCAATTCTTCATATACTTATTCTAAAAATCAATTTATGAATTCTGTTGGAAAATCTCACTATAACAAACTTATATTTCTCAGAATATTTTCTGTAGAAAAGGCTCTACTTGATTTCTTCACTTCCATGAATTTGTAGTATTTCAGAATATAATTAGCCGACTAGTCAAACTTATTTGCATAAAAAAGCTGTTTCTATTACAAATATGGAAAGTTGAGATTATATTTCATAAGATCATTGAACAGATTTCACTAGTAATTAATGAGACTGTTCTATAAAGTCACTTATAGTTGTTAGGGAGTTATAGTATTTATATACTAAATGTTAAATTGTCACTTAGTATCTATTGTGATTGTAGATAAAATACAGAGCTACTATGTTTATGCATAAAATTCACCATATTGTACTATTTCTTATGGGAAACCCTATCATTTTTCTAATAATTCACATTCATCCTAAGACTTTCTGTCTTATAGAAATCTCTATTCTTGATTTCCATATGAATTAAAACATTTAATGTGTGTACTCTCATAAAAAGCTTACTTCACTGAGAATAGTATTTTTAAGGTTCACTCAAGTTGTAGCATTTCCTTCTTCATTACATCTTAGAGTAGCATAATGTTCTATTGTATGGATATATCACTTTCATTTATTATGATAAAAGGGCTCCCAGTTTCCAATATCTTTGAGTTGATTTTTCCCTCCCTTATGTTTTAAAATCATATCTAAAGGCCTCTAGGGCCTAAAGAGAAGTTATAGATGTAAGGAATTTGTGGGGGCAAAAGAAATTAAATTATCTTGAGTTCTTTCACACAGTTATGCAAGTGGGGACCATTGTGTGTATAGCATGAGGAGTTAGGACCTGGATGATATATCAAATGGAAGGACCTGGGTTAAAAATATTGAACAAAAAACTTTTTAAAGATTCAAAGATATTTTAATAGCATAGTTGTTACTCCATTATATTCTTTAGCACTGGATATTTAACTAATTTATTTCTTATAATTTTACCTCAAATATACTTTATAAAGATTATCTCTTAAGTGCTTCTCAAAAATACCTCATTCCTTATTTATGAAGATTCCAAGTCTGCTTTTACCACCACTAAATAATTGTCTATAGTCTGGTATAACAAGGATATCTACATTAATCATTATTATTCAAAATATATATTGGAAGACCTTGCTAGAGAAATCAGGCAAAAGAAATATATAAAATGAATCATATTTTGGAAAGAAGTGAAGCTATTGTTATTTGCTGATGACAAGAGAACCCCAAATCTCCAGTGTACAAAGCAATTGAAACAATATATCAGTTCAGCAAAGTGGAAGATTACAAAATCAATACACAAAATTCAGTTGACTTTCATTGTAAAAAATATCTAGAAGAGTAAGAAATTAAGCAAATGATCTCATTTAGAATCATACCAACAAATTAAACATTAGTAGCAATCTTAAAAGAGATGGCAGAACTTATATAAAAGAAACTATGAGATATGGTTGAAAAATTAGAAATATCTAAAGAAACAGAAAGATAACCCTTTCCCATGGACAGAAGGATTATCTTTGTGAAAATGAAAATGGCCATGCTACCAAAATCAGTATGCAGAATCAATGCAATTGCTATCAAAATTCCAATGGCATTCTTCAAAAAATAAATAAATAAAAATTGAAATTCAAATGGATATACAAAAGACCTCAACTACTCAAAGGATTCCTGACAAATAGAAAAAAAAAAACTTTTGATAAAATGGTTTTATTAATAAAATTAAGTACTATCCTTCATAATTAAAATTAAAGATAAAGTAAAAGTAATGTCCACTAAATATTTAATTATTTTATCATAGCTTTCTATACAACTAACTTCCTGTCTAGACAGCTGCTTTTTACCCATTTAGAGATATTAAATTGCAACATAATACTATAAAACATTAAAATACACAGACCACACACACAGTTACAGTTGTTACTCAAAATTTAGCACTGACTCATAAAGCAAACATAATGTAAAACATCTTTTCTCTAGTCAAAATGTGATTTCTCTTATAATTGTGTATACTCTGCTGTATAGTCAATCATTGATATTCTCAAAATATACTTTTTTTCTATTTAAGTAAATATTTAAATTGTTGATCTGAAGCAGCTTGACCTAAGAATGCTGAAAATTCAACTGATCAAGAATCAAGTCAGCATTCCATTGACCTTGCTCAGTATCAGCTACTTTGAATAAATTCAGGCCACTAATAGCTTTATGTTTTAAAAAACAAACCAGACTTTCACACTAGTGCCAAAATCTATCAGGAGATCCATATATTAACAACATAAAGATGAATGTCTTTAGTGAACTAGATTACTACAGAGGGACAAACTAGATAAAATAGGAACACACACAAGCACACATTTAATTTCATATAAATGTTAGTGACATTTAGCCTATTTGACCCCAAAAGTTGACAACAAGAATGAAAGTATTTTAGACACACAAGTTTACCCATAAAAGGAAAATACATGTATTTTTTTGACACCTAAAGATTAGACTGAAGGAGGGAAAGAGGGTGCTGAGGAAGACAGAACACCATCTTTCAATATGCTCAGAAACCTTGGCAAACTACAAAACTGCAGAACCGTGAAAAGTCTTCCCCCAAACTATCATGAATTAATAATTCACACAGCAAGGATACATGGATAAAGTGTAAGTAAATGTAAAATGATGTCAAACACTATTATCACATTAATAATGCTATTTCTTTTCATTTATAACTTATACATATCCTCATAAGATATATTTGTTGAGAACCAATGAGTTAACTCAGATATATTCAGAGACTAGCATTAAAAAAAAAAATGAGTAACTTCAAGATATTGTGCTAGTGCTTTGTCATGTTGAAAGACTATATGATATGCTAGATCTCTACTTCATAGTTCAGTATTCATTAGTCAAGATCTTCTATATATAAAATACAATTTATTGGTTTGCTTTACAAATAAAGAGGCGGGGGATGCATGAAATATATTTGGACTATACATATATATTTGGACATATACATATACATATGAATTTTAATAAACTGGAAGTACCACAAATTACTTGAAGATTTAACACACTTTCACATAGGTCACTTTGGTTAAGCTATCTTGGTTTAAAAAAGTAGTGTTTTTTAGATGCCACTGTAATAGTTTTGAAATATCAGAGTAAATATTTAAATAGCTCTATATTATCTATAGGAATGTTTTAAAAACTAAAGTCAACTTACTGGTGACTGGTAGGTTTTGTTGGAAAATGTATAACCTCAGTATTGTGAAAATAGCTCAAACCCAAATTAGATATCAGGGAAAATGAAGCTTTAAAGTCAGTATAAACACTAAAAATTGGCTACTGACACCTAAATAATGTTTGATACATGTGTGGCAGCTTCTTTTAATTATTTTTTTTTTAATGAGGTGTAGTGGTTTCACAACACTATATAGGATTTGGAGATGTAAGTGCACATTTCTTTAGAAGGAGGTTAAAGCACACCATGTACTACCCGGGACACCATATACCTTCACAATAGTTCACTGAGCCAAGTCTCTTTCCTGCTTTCCAACCTATACTAAGTCTCCTTTTGTTAGCTTTAAGTCTGCAATCAGATTATCTTTTTGGTTCAATTTTGTCTATCTCTCTGTTTTATTAATTTGTATTATACAAATAACTGAATTTTTCCAGTATTTGTCTTTTTTTCTAATTTATTACATTTTTTCACATTACATTTATTTTGTTTGTGTTCATTTTTATATGTAAAGTTGGTATTTTCAATTTTTTAATTCCTGGACCACCATCTACAAAGAAAGAGCAGCAAATCTATTGACAGCATACTTGAAAATCACAAGAGTTTTAATAAACAGAAAACTGCTGATTTATAAGATCCATGTTTTATAATCCATAATCTTAATCTTAAAAAACAAAATATGTTTCAGCAATAATGAATAATTTCATTTACATTTTTTTGTTAAATCTTTAATTCACTTCACAAAAGACTTCAGGTTGTTAACTATACTCTATTGTAAACAAAACTACTAGAGCATTAACAAAGCACAAACACTGTTGTTCATGACAGCATAAAAACATCTGCTTAAATTCTTTAATCCTTTCCATCCTACTCATACTAACCTCCGCATGCTACACTACAATCATTAAATATCAATGTTTTTTGTTGTCTTAGATAAAAAAAAATAGCTCCCTAAATATGTATAAGACTATAATATAAACAAAGTAGCTTAAATACAGAATAGTAAAACTATTTTTTCACTCCTTAGGGTAAATGGATTATGGACTCAGAACAGCTATCACAATATAATACACAAATCCTGATTTTTGGCTGCTGTTAAAAATGCCCATTTGTGATTTTTTTTAAATTTCCCAGATGAATTATGCATAGTAAGCATTAGAGAATGAAGAAAAAAGAGAGAGAAAGAAAAGAAAGAAAGAGAGCAACAAGACAGTGTTTGAATTCTGTCATCAAAATTCCTAAATTAGAACAGAGCTTTGTTACTAAAAACAGATCTCCTTTATCTGTTTAGACTTTAAATAACTTATTTTCTATTAATTATACAGAAAATTGTTTTCTAATCCAAATAGACAATATAAATTGTACATTTATACTGGCAAACACTGTCATCAAAATGCTAAATACATGTAGGCTAAAATTTAATATAAATTCTCTATTATGGCTAAACTTTGATGTATGTCTTTGTGACTGTGTGTCTCAGTAGCACACAGTTTTATATTGAAATGATATTTCACAGTTTTTAAATGAAATTTCGTGACTGATCAGTGAAACTGCCCATTGCCGGGGGGGAAAGTAGGTATGGGGTTGTAGATATTGTTACAGTATATTGCTAAGGGCTTAAGCCTTCCTCCAGGCTGCAGCTACTTAAATGGAGGGAGGGATCTACAACAAAATAAGGGTCGTGAGAAGGGCAAGCCCTCTAGATAGGAGGGAGGGCTCCTCTTCAGTTTTCCTAAATTAACTGCATGCAACCCTTGTGCCCTTTTAATTCTGCAGGATTACTCTCTGGAGAGAAGCATGCTCACCTAGCTCATATAAATCAGGAGGAGTCACAGATGGTCTAAGAGTATGGATGGGAAGAAGCAGATTTTTCTACTAGAGCGTAGATGTCATGCTAGGAGAACAGTGTCTCAGTTTTCATAACCTTTCTGACGGTCTCTGTTCTAATGGTATTTTTTTTTTAAGCGTGTGGAGATGTTGATGGAAATGTCCTCCATAGCAGTCAATCCTTCACAGAAAGTGGTCTGCTGTGTTTGTATTCCCAGTGCCCACCCTATTGCCTCAGTCTCAGATCTCTACATCATTCTTGTTTCTGAGCTTTCATCATACTGAATAATGATCAGACCTCAACTAGCACAACAACAAAAAGCACAAATGCAAAAATAACATGTTAGGCCTGTAACTTACAACTGGAATTCTATTGCCAGGTTATTACAGCGGGACTGAGAAGTAAAACACATTAGCTTGACTCATATACATAATCAGAGTATCGATATCAGTAAATGAGGACTTCTGTTATGTCAAGGATCCTGCTAACCTTCCATCTATCTTTCAATCATCTCCCAGTCACATTTTACAGGACCAGAATTACCATGACACAGAGTTGGATAAAATCACTATATGGTTGATGTAGATAGTGGCTGGATATTTCTATGTGGTCATGTAGTATTTTCACAGTTGCTGAGGTAAGGAACTTTACTCCTGAAATGTATTTTGTAATATAGTGCTACCTCAATATATAATTTTAAAAAATGACATTACTAGAAATGTTCAACAAAGCAGTACCCCTAGTGAATATAGATGCCAAAACCTCAACCAAACATAACTGAATTCAACAACAAAATACGAGGATCAAACAGTGATCAAGTAAATTTATCCCTAGGATTCAAATATAAACTTATATGTACATCAATATTGTAAGTTGCATTAATAAAATGAAAAATATTTCAATAGAAACAGAAAAAAGCATGTGACAAAATGCACTATACATAGAAAAACATTCAATAAGTTGAGTACAGAAAAAGTATACCTCAAGATAATAAAGTCTATCTACATGTAAACCAAAACTGATAGCATACACTGTAGTGAAAGGTTGAAAATTTTTTCCTTAAAATCAAATATAAAAAACAAAACAGAGAGTGTGCCAATTCTTAACATTCCTATGAAACAATGACTAGAATTTCTAAATAGAGTAATCAAGCAAGATAACAAAAGCCATCCCAATAGGAAAGGGAGAAGTAAAATTGTCATTGTTTGCAGATGATATGATCTTATGTAGGGAAAATGCTACAGACTTATCCGTTGGACTAATCAAGAATGTCAGGCTGTAAATAACATCAGATTGCTCTTAAATGCTCAACTTAGTTTAGCATATAAAGTGCTAGCAGTAGCAAGCACTTTATAAACAGGAGTCCAGATTATGATCATGCTCATTATAAACTGATGACAATCTAGAACTCTTTGATATAGTTTGTTGCAGGAAATTTACCAATGTTTATTTTGGTCTACAAAGATTTTATCACTCTTGCTTTTTAGTGAGTAACATATAGTTAGAAGAAGTTAAATGAAATTTTAAATATGAAATCATTATATAATTCTCTAAAATCCTGTAAATTGAAAGATTATGAATTATGCTAACATCAAAGATTTTTTCATGGTTTATTGATTATTTTACCAGTTCATTTCATTCATAGGTCAGTTAAAACTTCTAAAACATTACTGCATCTTATGAAACATTTCTGAAATTTCATCTTTTCATAGTTCCTTTCATGTTTTTGACAGACTTTTATATGTATATATTTATAAACAATAAGCATGAATTTATTTTTTTTGTATTTCTGGCAATCAGTATCTTTTTTATTAGATGAATTTATGTCAAATGCAAAATTGACATAATGTTTTATCCATAAAGAGCAAACCAGTATTAGCATTTCTCATTGTAAAACTTGACAATAAGAAAATAATTAAGTCAATTAAAATAGGCTAGATAACTTAACTGATACCTCACAAAAGAAGGCATACCTATGACATGCAAGCATATGAAGAGATGACCCCATAATATGTCTGTCACCCGGAAAACGGAAATTAAAGCAACAGTGACATGGTACTACATACCTATTTGAATAGTCAAAATACAGAACACTGATAATATTACATGCTTGTGAGTTTAGGGAGCAATAGGAACTCAAACTGGTAGTGTGAATAATGAAAAATAGTATAGCCACTTTTGAATACAGCCTGGTGGTTGCTTACAAAATTAACCATATTTAGTATAGGATTGAATAATTTTGCTTTTTATTAATTATCCAAAGGAGTTGAAAATTTATGCCCACACAAAAACCTAAACACATATATTTAGATCAACTTTATTCATTAGCATCAAATCTTTTTTTAACCAACATTTTTTCAGTAGATGAATTGGTAAATAATGTATCTATAGGGTGAAATAATATTCAAAACTAAAAAAGAAGTAAATTAGCAATTCTTAAAAAGACATAATGAAACTTCAATATACAGGGCCCTATGAGCCTATTTAATTGTTCTAAAAAATGAAATCTGTATAAAAAAATCAAGCAACAGACTTGGAGAAAATATTCCCAAAATATTTATATAGCAAATGATTTATGTTAAATATTTATAGTCTAAATATTACTTCTAAAGTCAATGGAAAAAAGAAAAATATGTAAGCCCTTGAACAGATATTTCACATACACAAAAAAAACCTAAATGTTCAACAAACATATGAGAAGATATTCAACATGATTAGTTAACAAAGAGATACAAACTAAAACTACAAAAAGATATCATTTCACTACCAGACAAACTAAAAGCAGTAACTATCAAACCTATACAATTCTGTATAAAAATAACAACAACAACAAAAAAAAAAAAACTTCAAAATTTGTAATGGGTATTTACATGGAAAACCCACTCTGGCAACATTTTGACAGTTTCTTATAAATTAAACATTTATCTTATGAATAAAGAAATCTGTTTCTGAAAAGAAAGAAAAGTCCACAAAAGACTTAGTCTATTAAATCCATTCAATTAAATCTTAGTAACAAAAACTGTAATTATTTTTCAAATGGAAAAGTATAAACAAAGTACAGCATGTATATTTATGTCCAACAATATGTTTACTCTGTGTTACAACAGATATCCATAGCACACTCAATAGTTTTTATTTTTTTATATAAGACAAATAACTGCATCAGCAATATAGTTGTTACAATGTCATGTTGTAGTATGACTTTATGAAGATAGTATATTAAAGGACAATTCAAAAACAAATGAACATAAATAAGTCATACTATAAGGATAAAAATTAGAATGTTAAGTTTCCTGAAATTTTTGGTGATGTTAAGGATTGCTTCAGTGGAATTTGGGGTGAAATATTTTACTAATTGGTAGAACTATTTTACTAATTCTGGGGTAAAATATTTTACTAATTCATAGAAATGACAGACAGACATGTTTTTGTACAGACTGTTCTAACTCTTCATTTGAGATTTGTACATTTCAATCTCATTTTTACTCAAATAAAAAATGCATACTTGTAAGTATATAAATGCCTGTTTATACACATACCCATATATAGATGCATATACACATTAAATATTTACATATATATCATATATATAGATGTATACTTAGATCTAGATGTAAATATAGATAACTATACAAATGCTAACAAAGAGCCAATCAATACCATTCTTCACTTATACACACATCTATATATATGCATATGTATACATATGAATCTGTGTACTTATGGTGGTAATGAAGTCAGTTGTAAAAAGTGTGACAATGATCAAGTCATTTAACCATATTTTCTAAATAGTGTTAGAACTTGGACAGTAATGATACTACTAGATACAGAGCCAAATAGTGTTAGAACTTGGACAGTAATGATACTACTAGATATAGGACATCATTTGTGGAGAGCTTGGAGTTAGAACTCTGTTATGAATGGAACTTCAATTTTGGCCTTTAGATGAGAATTTTCTATGTATCGATACTGTAGAAATGTGACTTGGTGATCAGAAGACAGGAGCATTAACAGAGAAAATATTCTGTATTCACCAAATTTATTTTCCTTTTTCATTTATGTTTGCCATTATGTAACAGTTCTTAGGAAGCTTTATCTCTTTTGTTTGCTGAGATTAGGTAGCTGAGATGTGATTATTGAAATATAGATAGAACAGAGGTATCATTTTAATGCAAGTATCTAATATTTCCCAGCAATTCTCTGACCTTGTAGCTTATTTTGCTGGATGCTCAAGAGTTAGTATAGATTTTGAGTGCTAAGAAATAGCAATTCCATACATTGGAAGAACTATAAATGCTTAAATGATTAGGTGAAACAGTCTTGTGATTTGTAGGAACAGCAGTGAACTATAATGTAAGAAGTAACTATTTATCATGCCTTTTGAAAGTTTATATGCCAATAAATATGAAAAAAGTGAGGGATTTGGGGCCCTCTCTGGTGGCGCAGCGGGCTAAAGCACAGCACTAAGAAACTTAAGCCACTTCCGCATGAGTTCGATTCCCGCCTGCCCTGGAGGAGATCCACATGGCGAGGCAGACCTCTCCTGACCCGCCCGCTGCTCCCCTCAGCAGTGTACTTCATTAATCTGCCTGTTCTGCTCCCCACTCTGTCTCTGGTGAATCCTCTCACCCTCCGCATCTCTGGCCTGTACCCCAGTTCTGTATGAATAAATAAATCTTTAAAAAAAAAAAAAAAGTGAGGGATTTTATTTCATATATTTTTCTTTACTTTTTACTAGTATTAATAGCAATGCCAACAGTAGACAAATTCCTGCTCACATTTTCCTGATTTTCAGACATGAGAGGATATGTTATCATATGATAAATATATGTATATGTGTGTATATATGCATATATTATATATGTGTATTACATATGTATAAACTGTTTACAAAAATACATGATCTCACATATTTTCACATTGCTCTTTAAGACAAGCTAATATTGCTTTTTCATTTATTTCTATAGAGAATACTATCATTTGTGGCAACACATGATAAAATAGCACTCCTATCTTAAAAAAAACGTTTTTCTTTTTAATTGTACAACAAAATAGAAAGTTAATCAAAGTGAAATTCCCATGTAAAACTGTGCAGTGACTTTTCTATATACCACTTAGTCTTACATGTCTTGAGATTTAAATGTATAAATTCTTACCAATTCCTCACAGTCCAAAATACTTTTTATTCTATGGAAAGCTCATCAAATTTTTTTTCAAAAAAAAAAAAAAAACAGCCCATATAATTTTTAAGTATAAATTACCATATAATTTTTAAGCATAAATTTTCTTAATGACATATTTTTTAATGAGAAATAAAGCTGTTATATTATTAATGCATGTGACTAGCAATATATATTTCAGAATTCTTGGAAATACTTAGTCATCTTTATAAAAGACCCTATGGAGAATTCAGAGAAATGAGACTGCATGTATCCTACTTATTGACATATGTAGTTTTTTGTTTGTTTGTTTAATTAAAGAAAACTTCATCGTGTGACAACCTAAACCTATGCTTTCAGTGAATAGGAGATGTGTTACCAGGTAACATATGGATGGCCTTTTGGCAAGAGACATCAACCACAAAACTGACTCTGTACCATCCTATGGCTGTAGTTGTATATACTGTAGTTATACGTGGAGTTCAGCATTTGGACAGCTACAGTATATATACCATACATGAATTTTACCTTGGTAGTGGCAAAGAAAATTATTTTGCTGTATAATAGAAGTCTTATGAGGATCAGAACTGTGCCAAAAGTTTGATAGTGGTAGGAAAGGCTCATAGCAATATTTTAATGTAAATTAAGGGAAGGCAGTGTACACCATACTTTTGGGAATGTAGCAAGTAACAAAGTGTATGGGCAGCCAAAATATCCCTGTGCCTGAAAATAACCAGAACAACAAAAACATAAAAAATGCTAATATTGCCACTTTAATTATCTTTGCATCAATACAATCCTGTTGTTTGGAATACAGTGACCATTAGTTGATTTTTTTTTAATATTTATCAAAGGCCAACATTTAAATACTTAAAAAGATTAAAAGAAACAACTTAAATGTGGAAATAATATATGTATAATAATTATAATTTGTTTCTTCTGTTGCTCTGAGTTATATTCAGTAAAATTTAGTTGTGTTTAACTCTGAGAAAATTTATGTTCATATAGTCTACACTCCATTTTAAGAAGTAATAAGGTAGTTCATTTAGATACTGATTTCCAACAACAAAAAATGTATAATTGAAACTCTACCTTAAAAGGAAATACAATATTGGAACAAGAATTTCCATTGATCTACTTAATGTGCTAGATTAATCTTTGGAAAGAAATGAAGAAAGCAAAAATATAGTTTTATCATTATGTACACTGCAGCTGTAAGTATATACAGCATGGACAACTATGGTTAATTATATTAAGAAGTGAATGGATGTTAAAGGGTTAAAGAAAACAAAATGAAAAGGTATTTCAAATGGATTTTTAAAACTTCTTAAGCATCCAACATTTCTGTAAGCACAATTAAACAATAATATGTCTCTGGCCTCCTTTTTTTCCCTTTCTATAACAATTTTTCAGAAGAGATTAAACAATTTCAAATTAAATGTTATGCATTAAATGTTATGCTGAAAAGTTTGAGGAAAGGTAAGAAAAAGAAAATTTAAATTTAAAGAAGCATCATTTTTCTTTACTAATCTTTGAACATCAGTAGATGAGAAAAACTGCTAAAAATCAGCATAATTGATTATAATACACTACCTCCAACTCTACATCTTTTAAGTCAGAAACTATTTTTTACACATTTTGAACTACAAAAATTATCTTAGAACATATATTTTTAAAGAAAACCTATGTAAAGGAATAAATAAAATTAGGTAGAATAATATTTTGACATTGTGGACTATATAAATATTTCAAATGAGCAGGGCAAAAATTATACTGAGGCACATGCATCAACAAAATGACATGTGCCAGATTTAAATCATTTCCTGACCATTTCCCTATCATTGAGATTAAAAGCAGAGTATGCTAGAAACTACATTTTTCTATCTGCCACCCTGGCAAGCTAAAGAGAAAAAATGGGTCACTTATTCAGATAAATGTGGCCCAGAAGGCTATTTTAATGAGAAAAAAGTTAAATCTCTGATCTGTATTATCTAAGTGACTGCTGACATCAATCAATCTCACTAAAGAACTTCACAAATCTCCTAGTTTAAGGACAGTCTTGAAATGGTACAACTTGACTGGGGTGGCTGTTCTTGGCACAGAACTACTAGAGAACTTGATTTTTTTTTTCATGTAATACCAAAATCAATATGAAATATATGGCATAACTACTTATCGTGTAAGAGAGGGGTTAATGAGTTAACTTACACAAGTATTCAAAAAGTTTGGATGATCCTCATTTCTACAACTTAATAGTCATCAAGAACCTAATATGAATATGAAGATCATATAACAGTGAAGACCGAATGACACTAGGCATACGCAATGTTTAGAAGTATACCTAACACATCTTTATATATTATTATTGTCCTCCTGCAACCTTCCTTCCTCTTTCTAAATATGTTTTAACTGAAAGCATAGATGGTTTATATTTAGAGAAAACATTAATAAAATAAGCAAATATAAAGGAAAACATCATGATTATTTCAACATATTTTAAAATAGATAGACTTCCTCATTCATTATCTCATTAAAAATAAATTATGAGAAAAAAAGTGTGCAATGAAAACAGCATTATATTTTCATAGCAGCATTTAAGTTTATATTAAATAGGTAAATGCTGATGACATTCTTAGTATGCACAGTATATTTCACACCATTATAAATTTATGATTCAAAGTTAGGTGTTTGATAAGGTAATGGGTTCACAATAGGCAATCTCTTTTCATGAAATCTCTATATTTTAAGTCTTCACTATTTCAATTCTCTACTATTCTCCCAGAATTTTTTATGTTCAGTATGTCCTACATACTGTTAGTCAATGGTATTGTTTTTTTTTTTTTTTAACAAGAGATACTACATGGGGGTTTTCTCCAGTTTTTAGCCATATATAATGCCATAATTCTATTTTCCCCAGATAATCTTAACTCTGCATTTTTTTTTGGGTGGGGCAGGAACTATGTTCAATCAATAACACAGACATATATATATCACTCTTTGTTCTCCACACTTATAAATCACTTATAAATATGCTAACATTCTCCTTCCCTACACTAAATCTCTATTGACATTTTATACATTTTTTAATTAATAGCCAAGTTGTTCAAAACACTTGATGTATAAAAATCATGTTTTTTCTTATTGTCAATACTTATATCTGATTTATATAGGTTTATAGCTCAGAGGGCTTTAATAATGATTAGAAATCACTTGATATTGCCAAAATTATTTAGATATTCTAGCTTAGGGAACTAACCAATCTCTTTCTTGGCTCCATGGACATTCTTTTTTTTTGTTTTATTTCAATTTCTACTATCTAAGGTTCTAGTATCTAAATATTAGTGTTTTCTTGCAGACAGCAGGAATTAAAGTATCCTAGCTCTCTAGATACTAAGTCCTACCAGATATTTGCAAAAGGATAATGATATATCACAACCTCAAAACCTTTCCAGAGCAATATGCCAGAGCCTTCCCACTACAAACCTGTGTGCTGTGTGTATATACTATACCTGTGGATTTCCATTCATTCTTTCTACTTGAATGGTAACCTTTATATGCAATACCAGTGATCACTTCCATCTTTCTGAGTTCAGATGGACATAACATTGAATTCTCTAACCCACATATCTCTGAAGAATCCAATGGTCATTTCAAAATCAATATGTGTTTTACCCACATCATTTCCCCTAAGGACTATATATTTAAAATATGTGCTCAAGGCAAGATTCAGATGTTCCCTGACAGAATAATAAAACCTTACCACAAAGGACCCATCTATAGATCAGTGATTTGTTTCAAGGGAAGGCAGAGTGGATGTCAAGGAGAGCATGGCCTGGAAACCAGATACCTCGGGCAATAGAGCTGACTTGGCGACATTAATCCAGGGCATAACTGGACACTCTAAGGTACTGACAATTTCCCTGGAGAAAGTTTTCAAAAAAAGGACTGCAATCACATGTGAGCAAAGGAGGCTCTCTCCATGACCTGATCTGCAGAGATAAGAGTTCAAAGAGTTGCCAGGCAGAGCCCACTGGGGTTCCATTGCCAGACCTTTAACAGAGAAATAGACAAGGGAGAGGATGCAATAATTCCTTGCACAGTATCAAAGCAGAGCTAGCAATGCAGTTCCTTTGAAGTAAGGGTGTCAGCAGTGGAAGCTTCCTGACTTCTAAGTATTCTACACAACAACAGTAATCAAAACAGTATGGTGGTGGAACAAAAATAGAAACTTTGATCAAAGGAATAAAGCAGAATGCATGGAAATAAGTCTACACAGTACAGAAGGTTGATCCTTGACAAAAGGGCCACAGACATGCAATGGAGAAAAGAAAACCTCTTTAACAAATAGTGCTGGTAAACATGGACAGCAACAAGCAACAAAAATTACTAGATTCATATCTAATTTCATACATACAAAAATTAATTCAAAGTGGATTAAAGAGACATGTAATTATCTGGATATGAGAATCAATAGCTAATACAAATCAAAGGTTTTGTTTAGCCTTCCCACCAACATACACTATATTTCTGCTCGCTAGTTTCTCAAATACAATTATTAATTCTGCCACTTTATTTTTAATTTGTTTGCAATTTTATATTTAATCATCTATATTTTTTATTTTTTAAAGATTTATTTATGCATTCAGAACTGTGGTACAGGGCAGAGGTGCAGGCACAGTGAGAGAATTCACCAGAGACAGAGTGGGGAGCAGAACAGGCAAATAAATGAAGTACACTGCTGAGGGGAGCGCAGGCGGGCCAGGAGAGGCCTGCAGAGCCATGTGGTTCACCTCCGGGCTGGGAATTGAACTCCTGCTGAAGTGGCTCTGGATTCCTAGTGCTGTGCTTTAACACACTGCACCATCAGGGAGGGCCCCTAAGCATCTATCTTTTTATTGAACATTTGTGTTTGAAAGTATTATGTCTTCATTTGTTTTATGTCATATTTTCATGTGTTTTATATCTCAATAATTATTTCTCTCCTAGCAACACTTTAATATGTATATCATACATGTATTTTTGCATTTATCAGATACTTTTATAAAGTTTGATTTGCAACTTATTGAATATTATTTTACAAATATGACTCCTGCTAAATGCTAGACTGGTAAAATATTTTTGTTTTCATTCTGCAGTATTGTTATTTATAATCATCTTGTTTCTTATCTCCTTAATTACCCTTGGCTGATGAAACTCCAAGAGGTGACTTACCTAAACAGTCTCTATGTTTTAAGCTAATCTCATTACTTTTACTTCTTCACTGAAGAATGGTCAAAATGAATTCAGCTAGTCCAATTAGTACCATGTGTTAGGAATTGAAAAATTAATATAGGTTCAAATATAAATTTACCCTAAGTATTCATTGGCAGGCAAATTAAATTGACAACATGACAGTTCAATCTTGGATTTCTAATACTATCATAATTTGGTTCTTTGTTTGATCAAACTTTTTAAATTTAATTTTCTGAAAGGATGCATGAAATGCTTAGACAGTAGTGCCACCTATGGTTATGCATTCTTAAAGCCAGGTACAGATATTTATCTTCATAGTTAAGTCATTGATTTCATAAGAAAATTTATATAATATTTTAAAAATAAGTTAGACTTCTTTCATAAGACAGTTGGTTTGGTACATATTTTAAATAAGTATTTTAGTAGATCACTGAGAAATTTTTTCCATAAAACTTCCTTCATAAAAATTAAGAATCTCAATTGCCTATATTAAACAGCTTATAAAGCTTTAGAAAACCCATTACCTTGGCCTTCCCTAGTGTTGCAATAGATTTGGAAACAGCACTTCAAGCTGGTCACAGCTGCTTCAGTCTGAGTTCAATTCCTGGCCCTGGAGGTGATCCACATGGTATGGCAGACCTCTTCTAAACTGCCTGCTGCTACCCTCAGCAGTGTACTTCATTGATCTACCTGTTCTGCTCCTGCTCTGTCTCTGGTGAAGCCCCTTACCATCCCTGAAACTCTAGTTTGTACCCCAGTTCTATATGCATAAATAAATCTTGAAAACAAATTATTAACTTGATTTGAAAACAAAAGCAAATACTCATTAATTCAAAAGTAAATGAAGTTAATATTTTGACAAGATATCCATGTTTTCCTTTTGATAAGTTTTTCTTTTTTATTATTTTGATACTGGTAGGGCAAAAGAGGTCTTATAATTTAAATGCAGAGTAACACCTTCTTCAGTAAATTAAAAACATCAACTTCATTTCAAAAGACCATGCAATTAAAGATGTGTAATGGACAGAAAATTCATCTTAAAATTATATCCAAACCCCACTCAAGTCTAACTTTATTATAACTTGTATAATACAATATTTATAACTAGTATAATTACCTTTTAAGTATCATGTCAGGAAAGAAAATCCACTAACTTTTAAACTGCAATATCTGTAGAACATGACACTTGGATTTAGCAGTCTGCCATATGCTACCTATGACTCTTTAAGTTGCCAGTAAACTGAGATTAAAAACAGTCATACCGTTAAGTCATACTTTCTGTTTCCTCTTATTGGCACTATGGAATAACTGTATTCAATGTGAAGAATAAATTTGTCCTTTGTGTTTTCTAATATTTTCTATACTTCAGTTTTGATTTTTCAATACTGCTTTCAGTTGCACCATTATCCAAGCTTGACTAAATATAATTTCTTTTGACACTAAAACCACAGGTAAGGTGTCGTAATATAATTGTAATGCTAATACTTACACTACATGTATTGCTATATTATAGTTAGTAATAAAAGCATGTTGAAGTGTTATGAAAGCTCCTCATGCCTGCATTATGTTATGATCTTTGATAACCTTTATTTCTAGATGAAAGTAGTTTACGATACTGTATCAGCTATAATGAGCACCAATAAACAAGCTGCTTTGCTAAGGGTGAATATAATTTGAGGCAATAAAATTGGATCTATGACACAGGATCTTCTATTCTTCATTTCAGATTCATTAACTATTATGAAGATCAATCTCTTTGACACAGTACATTTCTAACCACATTTATGCCAGAATATGTACTCATTAACATGTTTGATCTCCTTAGCTAAAACGACAGGGTTTCCCCCTTGCTTTGTAATAATATGCATAATTTGGAAAGCAAGGCTTGACAAAGCATGTTATTTAGGATACATTTTTTCACTACCTATACACATTCAACTTTTCTCCCTGTACACATACATTTGTACATATCTTGTATATTTTGAGTATGTGATACAATGAGAATTTAGTGCTTTCATGAGATATTCAAACTTCTGGTAGAAATATGATTACTAAATATATATCTATACACACACACACATAGTAGCATGATGAATCAATGAAATACATATATATATTATGCTTTCATTTCGATTGCACTAGAATGCAGTTTTTAATTAAAACTAAATTTTTTGCATGTGTATTTTAATGGGAAAAAAACCTCCATTTTATATTAGTGGTATCCAAATTTCAAAGTAGAATTTCATTTGGGAAGAGATAAGGTGAGTATTTCTCATTTAAGTACAGGTGTGGAAGAAGGCAAACTATAGAGCAGGAACAAAGAGAAAACATTTTGAGACATAAAGAAGGTAGTTGAGAAAAATTATATTGACAATTTATATTCTAGGAAAATGAGAATGAGCACCTACATAGAGGCAGAGCTTTAAAAAGAAGTAGAAGAGACAGTTCAAAAGCTCTAAAATCCGAGTTTTCAAGAACTCGATATAAAATAAATAAAATATTAAAGAATATGAATTATTTTATGATTGTTCTCTAGGTTCTTCAATAGGTATAATAAAATAGGATAAAATGGAAAGGAGATATTACTAAAACTCAGAAATTAAACAGAAAAGAAAGGCATGAATCTGTGTTGGTGAGCATGGTGATGCCCATGAGTTTACTGAAGTGGCTAACTTCAACAATATGAATTGAAACTTAACATCAGGGCAAATAAAAAAATCACAATAGGAAATAATGGGCAGAATCTAGGTTAAATTATTGAACATTTAGCAGTATAATGAGAAAGAAAATGTAAATTGGAAGGAAATGCAAAGAAATAATCTAACTAATCTAACCCAATAAAGAAGTTGGACTTTGTGTTAGGAAAGCAAACAAATTTAAAGGTAATTAATATTGGTTTTATAAAAGTAGTCGATGTATAATGACTAAAGCAGATGAAGGCATAAAATTATGTGCAAATATTGTTAGAAGTGCTAGGAATGTCAACAATGTAAGCAGGTGAAATACTGAAGAATAATGACTTCAAAAAAGAGAGAAATAAAGGAAAAGTTCCTAAAATATTTAAAACAATATTAAAATATTATGAATGGAAAGAATCCTTCTCATGTTAAAAGCTGATGTATAGCTATAGTAACCAACATATTGTGTTTTTAACAGAGGGAAACACACCTGGATGAATGAAATGAATGAAATAGAACAGAGAATCCAGAAAATAGACAGAAATGATCATGTTTTATTAACTTTTGAAAAATTAGCAAATTCAATAAAACAGGATAGGGAAAGTTTGTAGTAGCTCTTTTTGTTACTCTTTTGTATGATATGTTTAATACTGTCTAATCAAGGAAAAAATTTGTTGACAAGAAATATAGGAATAAATAAGACATAGCAAATAATAAAAGATGTTAAATATTATAATTCCAGTTACTGGTAATTATATAAACTAAATCAATAATGAATAATTTCAAATGAAGCTATCTGATGACTGATGGTTAGCTAATAGGAACAATGACTATAAGTGCTTGTCATTTAATACACTAATTTTCTACATTAGATTGATTTTGCAATAGAAATAGTAAGTTACTAGGCAATTAATATGGATGTAAAGTGGTGTTAAATTTCAAACATAACAGATCCTAAAATAAACAGTGCTATTAATTTTATCAGTCATTTTTTGTGTGAAAGTCATTTATAAATGTAGAAATATACAACAGAATTTCAATAAGAGGACTTCTTAAAAAGTGTACAAATCATCAAACTACCACTTTTCACTTTTCAAGATTACCCTGTTTATTATAGTTTTAAGTGTTATAGCAGAAGTAAAAGCATGATATATTCAGTTATTCACAAAATACTTTGTTAGAAGCACACTTTTCTGAATTCCCAATTAACATAACCAAAATTCTATTTGAAACATTTCAGATATATATGGTCACCACTATTTGGTCATGGTGAATATGAATTATTATAAGACAAACATACCTTCAAGAGTGAAGAAACAAAATTTTATCATTTATAAGACAACTTTGTGTTGTAATATTAGACACCATTTTAAAAATCTTATGTTTAATTAACTGTGGTAAATTGAATGCATATTACTACTCACTTATATTTATTTATTTATTTTTAAAGATTTATTTATTCATACAGAATTGGGGTACAGGGCAGAGATGCGAAGGGTGAGAGGATTCACCAGAGCCAGAGCGGGGAGCAGAGCAGGCAGATCAACGAAGTACACTGCTGAGGGGAGCAGCGGGCGGGTCAGGAGAGGTCTGCCACGCCATGTGGATCTCCTCCTGGGGCAGGCGGGGATCGAACGCATGCGGAAGTGGCTTTAGTTTCTTAGTGCAGTGCTTTAACCCGCTGCGCCACCAGGGAGGGCCCCTCACTTATATTTAAAGGGTAGGATATGCTGAATTTTTTTTTTTACTTTAATGCCAATTTATGATTTTATATCTCTAATCTCCCTAGAAACATTCATCAGTTTAGTACATCAGAAAAAATTTATTTATCAATATGTTTTCAGACAGGTGGTGTTAGGTTATACATAGGAGGTAGGACAGATTTAATTTAATGTAGAATTATGATTACATGGAAAAATGTTTTAAAAAAAATCACAGAAAATGTGAATGTTCATACAAATAAAATAAATGTAAAACTAGCTATTCATGCTTTAGTCATCTTTTGCTAGAATCTTCATTAAGAATTTTTATGTATTATGTAAGTGAAATATTTTCAATCTGAAGTTACAGATTAGGATGAAAATAAATTTCTAAGGAAGTGCCATAGGCTTAAGACATTTGGAGGGAAAGGGAAAAGGACAGGAAAGGGGAAAGTGGAAAATGCGATGGCAGGAACGGAGGAGAACACCTGAGGATATAATGGAGGACTATGGTTGGTGTTAGAAAAACTATGGTAACCACACCCGAGGGGAGAAATATTTATAAAATATTAAAAATTAAAAGAAAACGATACCTTTATTTTGTATTATTTTTGCCAATACAAATGTGTACACCATAAGAGCCCTAGGATAAAGTTCCAATTCATTACTGACCTTGAATTGTTATAAAAGTCTTAACCATAGTTAATTGTAATAAAGTCACCATAAGTCTTTAAAAGCATGATATATCATGTACAAAAAATGAACAGGTAAACACGGACATAAAGGACATGCATAGAACCTATATAATTTATGTGTGCATATATATAATTTGTAATATCCATTTATATATTTAATATCATTTTATTCATTTATATATTGTTTTTCTTCATTCAGTATCTAAGTAATTTTGATATACTTAATTTTGTTGGTGTGTTTTTTTTTCCTACAGAATATTCTTTATATTTTTTCTATTCTTTTAATCCAAGTAAGGTTTATAAATCAACTGCATTTTTTAAATATATAAATTACATCTCATTCTCTAACTGTAACATCTTCCATCGTTTCTTGGTGATAGAAAAATCCATATAAAAATCCAGTTTTGCATGACACACTTTCTATAGTTTAAATCTCTAATTGCTAATTAAGGAGTATTTTCTTAGATGTAAATTGTTAGTCTGTTCAGTCATATTTTTCAACTGATACATGTATAATACTATGGATAACGGAGCTATCAAGATAAGAGAAAGGAAGAAATCAATAGAAGAACCAATATTGAATATCACCAAAAAGTCACAATAGAAGTAAGTTGTTAAAGGCTTTAGAGGACAAAAAATAATATCCTAGCTCTTATCCTATTTGATTTTGAAATCTCAGGGAAAAAAAGTTTTTACAATCTCTATCCTTTGATATTCTTATTTATAAAATAAGATTGTTTTAGTTCATTACAAGCATCACTTAAAACATGATACTACCCACTGAAAAAAAACAGCGTAACTGGCTGACTGTCATGCTTCCACATCACCCGTGGAAGAAGAGGCAAAACATTATAGTAGGGAAAGACTACAATCATCCTGAAAACAAAAGCAGGTTTCCTTGCACACATCATAAATTTGAGTCCCTGCTAGTGTGATAATGCCACCAACTGAAAACAGTACCTCGGAGTCAACTCAGAAGGCAGGCCACTAATTCAGACTAGCCTGGTTTATTGGACAATAAGAGAAGACTAACCTAAGAGAGAGGTTATAAAATTTCCCTCAGCTTGATTAAACCTCAGGCAGGCTTTTTTCTTATTCTATCAATAGTTCCTTCATCTTTCTTCTCTTTCTTATTGCTCTTATGTTTTATCCTTATCTTATTAAAGAGCTCGATTTTCTTCTAAATCTAGTAGCATATGCCTGACACCATTTCTTTCAATGATTAAATACCCAGGGTCCTTATAAGCATGATCTTTCTAGAATCTTCAATTAATTGTCTTTATCGCTTTTCTTCCAAATATATCTCAAAAAGACACATATCACTTTGATTTTCCCGGGCTACAAGTTTTCCAAACATCTTTATTCACAGCTGGATATCAGGTGCCACAGAAACTACTGGCTCACGTGGCCCAAAAAGCAGAGAAGGTAGCACAGCAATCTCAATCTATTGCAGAGTTTTACTCTGGGTTGCAGTTAAAATTAGCAATATTTTGGGTCACCTCATATATATTCTAGAGTAATACAGTAAAATGAGGACTATGTTAACTACAAAACCAAAAGAAGTATTTATATGTAGTTTATTCTTTCTGATTTTAGAAGTGCCACCTACCATAATTTAGCTTTACCTTTGTAAGGGTATCTCAGTATGACACATACCTCTGATCTCTGGAAATTTCACTTGAAATAGAAAGACCTTTAGTTTTTGGTGGATTCATTTCCAGCCTCTGATACACAAATACCCTACCAATAAGACCAATGAAGTTGAGATTTCTTACTCATTGTGTCCAAGCAGCATAATATCATGTATACACTGAAGCATTAACATATTGATCCAGTAAAAATATGCAAATAAGTAAGAAGCAATCAAGATCCCAATAAAATAAATTATGAGGTAGGACTATATAGTTAATCTACTCTTGAAGTAAAACATTTAATGTGAATTACTGTCCTTGTCAGTTGAAAGCAAAATGCTTCTGGTGGTTCTTATTGACAAAGATAAAGATAAGGAAATTAGTATATCAATAGCTTCATGGCATATACCAGTGGACATATTAATTTGCTCAAGAACATAACTCCCATCTGGTACAGAGCTGCAATTGAAGTCACCACTTGATTAAGTTTAATGACTACCCACTATCATTCCTTAACCTCCAGTTGTCTACCGAAATGTCAATGGGTATGTACAATAATCACCACTCCCCACATCCTTCAAGTCCACTAATTTCTAAGTTACATCAATAATGTGATGTTCTTTGGTTTGCTAGATGAAGGAAACACTAGTGACTTCCAATTGACTTTTGCTAATCTAATAGCCATTATTCTACAGATCAGGAAACTAATGTAGGGATTCTGCCAACTGATGAATATATTCAGTTCTAATTATGCATCCCAGAAATGAGGAAATATTCAAAAATGGGTTTCAGAGAACCAATGTGGCTACTGGAGATGGATATGATCTAGAATTCCACTGCTTACATGATCTCCATAAGTCCCTATTCTTCTCTGTGGGACACAGTATCATTTTGGAGCTCTGAAAACTAATATCTCTGAAAGATCAGATTATTTCCTTAAACACAATGAAAATTATCCCAGTAAAAGACCATAGATGTTTCAAGATAAGACTTGAAAAAAGATTAACACTATAAAATTTAATAAGTTCTAAAGTCCTTTCTCAAGGGGATCCAGATTTCCCTTCATTCAAGGAATTCCAATTCTGTCAACTGATTTAAATCTGGGAATTGATTGACGGATTTTAACTACTTTAATGATTCAATTTAGATTTTTATTTACTTGACCTAGAATGTTTTTGCTTATAAAGATCAAATAAGAATCAGGCAGACTTCCAATCACTTCTAGAAACACTGTTCAACTAACACCGTAAGTCTGTAATCCATTGTTGTGATTGTTGCTTATACTCTTGTGACTATATTTACCTTGCCTTTGGTGGGTGAGTGCTAGCACATGGACCCTAAGACCTTAGAAAACAGTTGTTTTCATTACATTTAGATTTGCCAATACAGAGAGAAGTTACCTCTTAAAAGGTTTGTCTTACCTACAGACTGAGTGGTGCCATATCTTATGTTAGTACTTTCATCAAAAATGTATTTCTCATTGTGCTGGTAAACCAAAAATGTTCCTATCTGAAAATACAGAGTGGCCCTGTTTCTTAATCCTTGCCTGTGTGTACTCAGGAACACAGGTAGGTCCCACAATCAGAGAAATAAAAAGGGGTTTAAAACATTTTATTTACACAGCAAGTGCAATGGGGTTAAGAGAGTAAGACAGAGACAGGACATATGTTGGCAGATGCCAACAGTCCTTCCAGCAATTAGCACAGCCTATGCAATCACAGCACAGTGTCTGGGGCAGTGGGCAGTAAGAGGAGAGGAGTGATGCTACCCTCCCTCTAGAAAAGTAAAACATATTTAAGTCAAGAATCTGTAACTTCTGATTCCCCCCGCCACATCACTGCAATGGCCTCCCAGTTCTTACCTCCTTCCCAGAAGCAGCCCCATTCAGAAAATATGCTTTAGGAATTGCAGCATCACCTCCTCTAACAAAACCTATATCATCTAAAATGAGGTGGTTTTCAATGACAAATCTACTTTATTTAACATTCCAGACTTCCAAACCTTTGAAACTCTACCACTAAGTTAAACCAAGGCAGATCTGGATTACCACTAGGCTCATATTGGATCACCGTTTCATCCATGCTCCAGACACCCATGTCAACAAACTATTAGAGCCTTTCCTAAGGACTGAGCTGTAACATTAAATGTTCAATACCCTTAATGATCCCATACAAATGTTAGATTTGATCCAACTGTGTTTCTTCCACATTATTCCATAACCTTAGTATCCATTCCTATACATCTTCCCTGATTTTTTGCTTATTCAAATTAGAAAATTCAGATAATTTATGAGTTAGGGGTTCAATATGCCTCGCTTCACCAGCATATTCCCACACATGCATACCCTAATTCATGAAATCTCCTTTTTCTCAATTAATGTTCCTTACTCCTACTAAATTCAACTTTTCACTGTAAATCAGAAACTATAGAGTGATTCTGCATTTGATTTTCAGTAACCTCAGCCATGAGGTCAGAACATATAATGGTGTCTAAGGACACTCAGATAAACTTTCAGATAATTTATAATAGTGTTTGAGCTGAGAATTCAAATCCCTGAATTTTTCCTTTTCTTTTACCACTTTGTCCAGAAGCACTAGGAAAAGTCAACCAATCTCTTTGTAAGTTTTCAATAATATATATTGAAATGTGTAAATTTGATATTTACAGTTATTTTGAAAATATAGTTGGAAAACCAACACCTAGCATATGCCTTACCGATCTCCTTTGAACTGAGCCAAATACCTTTGGACTGGCTAAATGATAATAATAATAATAATAATTAATAATAATAATAATTGTTCTAAAAAACTACAAGCACTTACTTGAAAAGTTACCCACTTCAGGAGGACATGCTGACTGTGGACTTTTTTTCTTTTTAAAGATTTATTCATTTATGTATGCAGAACTGGGTGCAGTACAGCAAGAGGATTCACCGGAGACAGAGTGGGGAACAGAACCAGCAGATAAAAGAAGTATACTGCTAAGGGGAACAACAGACAAGACAGGAGAGGTTTGCTGTGCCATGAGAATCACCTCCGGGGCAGGGGATCAAACTCGCACTGAAGAGGCTGTGGACAGCTTGCAGTGCTGTGTCCTAACCTGTTGCACTAGGTGGGCACTGACTGTGAACTTTTTACCAGAGGGTAAAATCAGCGGTCAATTATGTATAGCCAAAAATGGTTTAAACTTAATACTAATTAACTCTGATTAACCACTTATCTCATCTTCACTTTTTCCAAAAAAAAAAAAAAATCGACTTTCATTTAGCTTCTTTGAACACTATTTCATTTTCTGTATGAATCTGTGCTAGCCTCTGCCTCACTGCAATTCTTTGTTCCTAAGTAAATGACATTTGCCTTTTAATTCCTGAATTATTAGATTAACTATAATACCATGTACACTGTCATCCAGCTACCTTCTTATAACTACTTGGTTAGGAGTATCCAATGGCTATATTTTGTGCATCTTTACAAATAGTTTATGTCTTGTATTATCAGTAATATATCAGTGGTAAAATTTCAGCCTAAGTCCAATATCCTGATAACCAGGACAGCAAAAATGGTCTAAGTTCCAAACTGAGTTCTGGGACAAACATTCCATCTTGAAAATGGAGGAAGAAAATTCTTCTAAGCCCACCTTTAGATCTTTACAAACCTTCATCAGTTTGAGTAAGACCCACCCATGCTGGAGAGTACAACCTGCTTTACTCACTCTACCAACTCAAATACCAATCTCATCCAAAATATTCTCACAGTGAAATCCAGAATAATGTTTAACCAAATTCTATATAGCACTAGCCCAGTCAATTAAACATGTAACACCAAGCATTGTGGTTTCCCCTCCATTTAACCATATCTCTCAAATTTTTCATGGATAAATATGGTTTGCTTCTGGAGCCAAGAATGCACCTTTACTTTGTATCTTTACTTTCATTTCTCAATCTTCTGTTTCTCATGCTTCTGCTACCTCCTGGGTTTTAGCCTACTTTCCCAGTCACTCTTCTATTCTCTGCTTGTTTTCCTATATTCTCTAACTTCTAAAATTAGAAATTTCCAAAATTAGAACTTAAAGACACTTTATAAAGTATCAGATAACTGTATGCAGAAACATTACCTGTAACAGATAATTGCACATGCAACATGCTTTTTAGAGCAACAAAACGTTGATAAGACTTATGGCATAACTGATAAAAGCTTGGGGAAAATTTGCAAGAAAATACATCAGACTTAAGATGAGATCAATAAGGGTGAGATCAATAAGAAAAATGAGAAAGGAGAAGTTTAAATCATTTAAATTGTAAAAAAGTTGTGAAAGGGCTGATATTTCATGAGGTAGGCTTTTAAAATAAAAAGGATGAGAGATGCCACGTAAAATGATAAAAAAAAAAACTCACCGAACATTCTCTTCATTGCTATTTTAAATTATCACATTTACAAAAAAAATTGATATGGATGTGGGCGGGGGAGGTGAAATTCCTATTATTAACTCTGAAAGTTGTGTGCATAAGTCACAAAGCTAGAATTAAAGACCCTGTGTCAACATTATACAGTGTTATGTTCAGTATAATTAAAGTTGCAAAGAATAATTATACCATGGCCTGTGAATAAGACTGTACTAGGGTAACGAGGAAATATAGTACAACTATTCAGTAATACAAAATGCATTCAATATCAACTGTACAGCCTGAACCCCAATTAAAAGATTTTTTGTGCTCTTG
The DNA here is from genome assembly GCF_000260355.1 of Condylura cristata. NCBI lineage: Eukaryota > Metazoa > Chordata > Mammalia > Eulipotyphla > Talpidae > Condylura > Condylura cristata. Next base: position 32,666,830 of record NW_004567111.1, read on the forward strand.
ACATGGTACTGCATCAAATAAATTCTAACACCTGAACACTGAATATAGGGGCCTGTGAATCTTTGTCAACCGAATATACTGGCAAAACTTGCAGATACTGTTCCTGTTATTGAGCAATTTTGATAATGATATTTGTATATTTGGGAAGATATAGTCCAAATAAACTATAAATATTTAATTGAAATTAAAGCATTATCTTTCATTTACATTTTGTGTTTGGTTGCAACTAGCAGTAGTTGTTCAGTGACTGACTTCATAAATATCTGCTCTGCAGAGCATTTGACTCTTCTATGGACCTTAACACTGGGGCTATGTTAGAATGGATGGAAAGCTTTCTCTCTAGACCTCTATTACTTAAAGTATCTAATAGGATTTTTCCCTTTCTTTCATTTTCATAATACTTTAGATATCCAGGTCTTACTTGCTCATCATGGAAAGCTCTATGCTTAAGTCTTATCTTTTAGACAGTGTATCATTAGCTAATGACTACTATTGACTTTGACATTCATTCTAGAGAAATGTAAGCCAATGAGTCCAGTGATTAAAAATAGAAATATATATATGCTTCTAATCACTATATGCTATAAGACACTATAACAAGATGCAGATATGTAGATCCAAGAAACAGCAATGCATGAAACAGCTTTGTGACTTTGTCAAGGGAAACTTCAGATATTAAAAAATAAATAAATAAAATAATTATTTTCAGAAATAAGTTTTCAAAGAAACATTTAAAGGACAAATTCATTTTGTAAGTATGTTATATTTGTGCTTAAAAGACAATGAGGAAATAAAAATGTATATCTTGATATTTTTTAAAGGTTAAAGTTCTTGAACTTTCTATTTGGATTACAACTTGAAATTAGTTGGTGGAAAAACAGTTCATTTAAAAACTTCAAGCAGAACATATAGGCATACAATTCAATAAGGGGATCAGATAAAATAATCATGACCCTGTTTTATGTCCAAGTGACTAGTGCTATTCAGGGATATGAGCCATTTTCTTTTTTTAAGTACTAAGAGAGCTTGTTCATCTTATTGTTTTCACTCATGTGAGACTTTCTCACTTTCCATACTTTTATTTACTTCCTTACTCAGATAGTATTAAGATGTAAATTTTCTACATTTGAAGTCCTTGTTTCAATGCATAATTTTGAGATTTTATCACAAATATTGAGAGTACAAGTCTCTTGTAGTCATACCATATTTTTTTTTAATTCTAATTTTGAATCCTAACCACTCACTTAACACATATATTTCTTTTCATGTAGTATAGTGTCTTCAACTTGGTACCTATGGTTATCTGGTATATACAATATGAAAATTAGAGAAAATTCAGTGTAGCTTACCAACTTCCATTACTGAGAATTCTTTGTATGCCTTCCTATAATGTAAAAGAAAATTTTATTCCTAGAAAACAATTTATATACCTATGTAGCTATTACAAGTAAGAATCAGGGTAGAAACAAAAGGGCAAATAACTTTAAATATCATATTTAGAAGAAACTATAAAGATGGCAAATCAAATTTATAGATGAAAGAATAGATTCTTCTGATTCTTTAAAGAGGACAGTATGCATTAGAAAAAAAAAACAAATGCATTAGAAAAAAAAATTGTTGTCCTCAACAAATTTTTGAGGACAACATAGCTTAATAAATTCATTCTAGAGGACTGATGAATACAACAAATATATTTTTAAATTGGTAGTTCAGCAGGTATAAATACGTAGAATGACTGATAGATATCCAGTATATAAAGATTAAATTTGTCCTGTCTCAGTTTTGGATAAGCCATAAACACAATCAATGTTGAAGACTAAAAACAATGGTGAATAAAGAGTGAAAGAGAAAGATTATTTTGATGACTTCTTTGGAAAAAAGTGTGTTTATATAGACCTACTCTCCAGAGGTATGAAGTGGAGTAAGTGGAACCTCAGTAAATCCAGAGAAGGAGAGAATTGCATATATCTCTGTTGTATTAAGTAAGACACAACAGACTTGTGCTTGCCTTCTTTCTAGGAAATCTTGAGAGACAAGTAATAGGTGTGAAATGGGATGATTGATTTGGCAGGTGAATGGAGCAGAAATGTTGCTGTTAGAAATGGCACATACTCATAAATTTTATATGACTGAAATGATCATCCCTTATACAATAGAAATATGCCAGGACCTGAAACCACCATCTTGTTTATGAATGCATAAGATGGCAAGTTCCCTGCACTATTTTTGACTCCCCAAACCTAGTAAGTATTTGATTCACTGGCATGAACATCTTTGTGTGATAATGCTTGTAAAAATACAAATCAGAACTTATAAAAGTTGTAATTTAGGGCCCTCCTTTGTGGCACAGTGGGTTAAAGCACAGCCCTGAGAAGCTAAAGCCACTTCAGATGAGTTTGATCCCCACCCCGGAGGTGACCCACATGGCATGGCAGACCTCTCTTGATCCACCTGCTGCTCCCCTCAGCAGTATACTTCATCAGTCACCCTGTTCTGCTCCACACTCTGTCTCTGGTGAGTCCTCTCATGCTCCTACACCTCTGGCCTGTACCCCAGCTCTTTTTTTAAAAGTTTTATTTTATACCTCCATAAGCAATACAAAAAATATCATCATGTACCTAAATATTAATTATGATATTTTATGTTAGCTAATTAGGTTCTGACATAGCTGTTTTCCTTTAAAAATCCTGCTTGTTTAAAATCATTATTTTACAAATGAACATTTTAAAGTGTTAATTTCTAGAATATTATTTCCCATAGGTTCCATACATGTCCAACTTTACCCTTTTAAAGGATCAAAACAAAATCCATTAAGTAGGATAAAAGAGGGATAAAATCCCTAAAGTTGTTAAAGACTTGTTCATAATGAAAAATTGTTTTTCAAAAAGATGAATTAATCTTTACTTTAACTACTAGCAAGTAAAAATGTTCTCACTTACTTGTTTTACCTTTCTTGTAAAGTTGAAAGTTAAAATTATATTAATTAGTTTTAACTTATAATTACTTGATGATTAGTGATAGCCAATATTTATATACTGATTGCACATATGGATTTCTTCATATATTAAATATGTGTCATTATTTTTGTCAAATATATATTAGGATTTTAATGTTCCATCCTATCCAGTTTTATATATATTGAGTAGCACATAAATATGAATCTATAACATATTTATAATAAACATCTTTCCATTTTCCTTTCTTGCTTTTATTCATATAATTTTGTTGTAAAAATAGCTATATACCAATAATTGGATTCAGTTATAATTAAACTTTTTTCATGGTATACTATAAGAAGCATACTGATATTTATATATCAGATAAATAATATGCAAAGTTATATGTAGATTTTTCAGCAAGGAATGGCAAAACGTGTTATATACTAAAAAATGGCGTGTTTTCATAAATAAAGCAAATGGCAGATGTAGACTTAAAAGATATGTTTCAGGATGACAGAGGTAGTTACCTCCATTTTTCATCTACTATTAAATAACCCTATTTTTATTTTCACCAAAGTGAAGATGTCTTTTCGAAGTACTCAGTTTATTTTCCATAAACCTTTTCAAATATCTTCACTGTCATAAGCCATTAAAATCTCTTTCAATACAGTTGCCACCTAATAATTTTTAATTTGTCAGCATTGTTTATATTAATAGGATGTTAGCATTAATTAGCAGGATAATCACCTTTAACCTTTTCTTCCTGTCAATTCAGCCATTAGTCCTATAAATAGACTGTCCCCAAATATTAATATAACAATTAATTGACTTCAGGGTAGTCAACCTAGTGTTCTCTTTGTACCTTTTATGGATATTGGGTATATGATACCTAATGTATAATTAAGTAGAATAGTAAAAAAAATATGATTTTTTTTTAATTAAAGAAAACCCTCATTGTTTTCTTAATGAACTTACACCTAACAACTCTTATTCAATTTATCTCTAAGGCAGGTAGACACTTCCAGATCTAACTTATATATATATATATATATATATATATATATATATATATATATATATATAGTGCTGTACATGCTGTACATCACTGATAGCTCTGAGCATTAAAGGAGAGAAGAGACTATATTTGAAAGAAAGTCTCAAAATATACATATGAAGAAGAGTAAAAATTAGGTAAGAGCTCCATGTTTGAAAAAAAAATAATAGTAGCAGAGTGCAAGGCAATGAGTGAATAGATTATGCAAAGTGTGTAGAATCTTCTTATAAATTTATTCTATCATGAAAAAAAGGATCAGCCATATAATAATAGTGTTCTCTGGACCAATTGACAAAAATTTATCACTGCACAGTATGAGAATGGAAGATACCTATAGCTAAAGTCATCAATTTGACAGTCAAAGAAAAACTATTTTTCATTCATAAGCACAGTTTTTGGAGTATTACTACAGAGCAATTTCTCAAATAGGCTTTGTAGAGCACTCTGAAAAATCTATCCATTGATAACTAATGTCTTCAAAAAACCAAATTTGCATCAAAAGAGACATTTGTTTGCTATAAACTCTCCTCATGATACACTCTTAGCTGTCACCATTTTTGTTGTCAAGGATTCTTTGAAGTGCCAATTGTTAACAGCCAGAAGCTCTCAGACTTTGGGAAGTTGCTATAGTGTTGCTTATCAACTGTGTTCCTTCTGAAAGATCAAAAGACCTATTCACATAGAGAGCTCATATATTATAGATGTATAAAATCTTACTTAGCTTGTGAACAGTTTATTGCTCAACTAATATCTAGTAATAGAAATGTGTGTAAAATTAAGCTAGAAAGTGTATCATAGAAAGAACTTAAATTATTCTTGTCTTTTGAAGAAAACAAAGCATATATGGGACACATATCAAAAAATGAGCTTAATTTTGATTTGGAATGGAATTTTAAAATCACAAAAATAGTATGCATTTAAAAAACACAAAGTAGAGCTCAAAATTACTTTCACTCATTAAAATGCAATCAAGATTTTTGGAGCTTTTATTGGAATGTCACTCAGGATATGTCACCTCTAAAACTATATAAGAGCACTAAATGGGTTTCTGCACAGATTTTAGGTACATGCTCAAGTTCATTTCCAAACGCAGATTTTGGCTTCTCATACTGTCAGGAAATGTGGCTTTCATGGTTTCCTGTAGGTTGTTCAAACTGTAAACTGTTCCAGGAGTTACCATATGTGTTGGCAACTCTCTCTAATCCAGTTTTGAAGGACAAACTAAATCTAACGTAGAACCTCTGAATATGAAATTTCAGTTTCTTGTAAATAAAATAAAATAAATTCAACAGAGCTCCCAGAGCTTTCAGAAGAGAGGGGGAGTGGGGCATAAGGGGAAGGAGAGAGGGAGGGAAGGAGGAAAGGAAGGAGAGTGTGGGGGTGGGAGGGAATACACGTACCATTAAATTCTTTTTTCTAGATTTTAACACTGAAAATGTGGGAAGGAGCAAAACATAGTAAATATCATAATTAACTAATTAGAGTAGTTGCAAACAGTTTCACTCTGCCTTGTTTTTTTTAAATAGATATATAATGGTGGTTAATAAGAACCTTTGAGGTTCTATAGAAATGTTGTGGCAGCATTATGTGAAAATCCTAGATCAAGCATATAAAGCATTCAGTTTGTATGCTTTGTTTATGGAACTCCGTAAAATATCTTCTTTTTCTGAGATACTTTCTAACTTCCAAAAGAAAATATAGTGTAATAAAGTTTAGAATTAATTTCATATACCAACTAATGCATTAGACTAAATACAAAATGAAGTCTTAATTTAACATAGGCAACACAATTACACATTCAAACATGGGGGAGATACTGACCAATATTAAAGATCCACTTCCTTGCATTTCTTCTTAAATAAACAATGCTACTGTGTTAATAATCTAAGGAAGGCAGATTAAAAGGCAGAGTGAGTCATTAATTAAGCTGAAAGGAATTTAAAACACAAGGGAAACACCAAGGCACTCTAATAGCTAATCAACTGTTAAATTCCCAATTTTCTGAGTGATGAAAATACTATGCTCACCCCTCCCTTTCTCCTTGTACTACTTTTTTGACTTTGACTCACTGCTCTGCCTTGCCTAAGAAAATAACCTCAACATTAGAATTTTAAAATTAAATCACAATAAATTTTTTCCAATGAGAAACTTAAATGCTTAGAAGTCACCTAGAACATAGGTTTTAAAGAGACAATGGCATTTCTCATCTTCTAAAGAGAAAAAAACAGTTCACTTTGTTTCACTATCATCATGTCATTAGTATTATCAATATTACTTATGTCATTTATTCATTTTTAAGAGATCTCTGTAAAAGATTATTAATCTATACATTACAACCTCATGAAATGATTACAAGTTAAGAATGCAAGTTTTGGAAGCTGAAGAAATGATCTATATTTAAATCCATTCTTTTTTAAATTTAACAACCTTACCTCTATGGATTTCATTTTCCATATTTAAAAAAAAAAATTAAAAATAAATACTAATTTAAAGTTAACATAATAACATAAGTTTTGGTAGGTTATATTATTGTCCACAGAACTTGAATTTTACTATAATAATAGAGATTTATATCACCTTATGTATGACAATAGCTTCCCCTAAAAAAAAAAAAAAAGATCTGCTCTTCCTGTGGTAACTGAGAGAAGTGAAGTGAAGTGGATCATAAGATGATTTTTCATCATATCACTTTTTTTCCTTTACTGCCACATTAGTAGTACTCCAGACAGAGGGAGTCTATCACCTGGGTACCAGATACCAGAGTGAAAGTGAGAAAAATTATAGCTAACCTACCATAAATCTGTGGCATGAACAAGAAATTAATCTTCAATTAAAGAAAACAGTGAAATTCTTAGAGTTGCTATTGTGCTATATGATGAGCTATCCTGGGACTCATGATGATTATTAATAGTTAGGGATTTAACTAGTGGTTTTCACCTCTAATATTTCATGATAAGGAAGTATTCCTAAAAATTAAAACAATTTTTCCATATTACAGAAACATGTTAAAACCACCAAAACGATTCTAGAATAAGACAGATACTTGGCGAAATATCAGGCTTCCCTGAACACTTTCTACAAACAACAATCCATGTACTTCTTCACAGAACACCGTTATAGGGAAAAAAATTAAGGTGATTCAGTGAAACAATTCCCCATCACTGATAAGAAATCAAACTCCTGTCCACACTGTCCTGCTAGTGTTATTGTTCACCCAGGCCTGCATTTGGCAAGAATTCTCTTAGGTCAGTTCAGAGGAAATCCACGCAAGCTTAATGTCTTCTCTTTATTATTTATCATCTATCAATGTCCTCCCACTATTGCTAGTTGTGTATAAATCCACTTTTGTTCTGCCTATATTTGGAATTGAGCTCTGTCTTATTCTGGGGCCTCCCTCCCCCTACTGCAAGTTGGTCTTCACTACTTACCTTTTGTCTACTTCTGATTTTCTTTAACAGGTACATGGTGAGGTCAACACAAATCATACTAATACCCAATAGAAAAATCTATACCTAAGTAAGATGAATCAGACTCACTATTTAATTGTAGCTACTTCATCAACCTACTTTAGCAATAGTGAAATTTACAACTCACAAATTTAGGAATTTTCTGGCCATCACAGATTAAATTATTATGTTACCTAGGTAAGATTTTTCTAAAATAAAATTAAATAGCACTGACAACTAAAACATAACACATTTTACAATGGAGGATGGGTTTTCTGATTGGAATAAAGTATTGTGTAATTGTGAATTGTTAAGAAGGGGTTATTTTTTAATCTGTTTTCTAAAATAGGGGAAACCTATTTTAAGATATAGTTTATATACACTTTTTTTTAAAGATTTATTTATTTGTGTATACAGAACTGGGGTACAGGCCAGAGGCTCAGCGGCGATGAGAGGCTTCACCAGAGACAGAGCGGGGAGCAGAATAGGCAGATCTATGAAGTATACTGCTGAGGGGAGCAGCGGGCGGGTCAGGTGAGGTCTGCCATGCCATGTGGTCACTTCCGGGGTGGGCGGGGTTGGAACTCATGCTGAAGTGGCTTTAGCTTCTCAGTGTTGTGCTTTAACCTGCTGCGCCACGAAGGAGGGCCCTATATACAAATATTTTTATACCTATAGCACTTTTCTTAGTATACTTAATAAAATATGGTATGAATGTAGATAGACAAATATACTTGTGAAGAAATTCAGGGGAAAAAATAAGTAGATGACTTACTTTATTTTTCTGCATGGACAAAAGCTCAGTGAGGTATTAGGAACAATGAAGGCCTGAGTTTCATCCAAAAGATAAGATCAGTGATAAAATCTGAGGTTCAGACAGAGCAATCTGCTACAGGTTTTAAAAGAAGTAAAAATAGAAGTCAGAATATATATGTAAATGCACATAAATCATCTATTAAACAGCAACAGAACACCAAGGAAATGGCAGACAAGAATTTAATAAAATTCTATTATAGAATACTGGAGAGCTGAGAAGATGCTCTACCATCAATTTCATGGGGTACATGTGGGGATTACTTGCCCAGCCAAAAACTGAGAATTCAGATGGCATGAGAATGATGCCGAGGAGATAAAGGCAGATGGCTTGATGGCTTAGAGATAAAGAAATCAGTATATTTGGAGTGACAAAATTAGAATAAGATGCCTCATCTACAATACTGGATGTTCTGTCATGAGAATACTCTTTGTCCCTACAAAACCTTTTATTATCAAAATCGTAAGGACACCTTATAAGAAAAGGTGGTATAGCTGCTTATGTACTTTCTTGCTAATAAATTTTGTACATTTTGTAGAATGCAATCTATGATTATTTTTCATTGTATCATAATACTTGATAATGACATAGGGAGGAATGATAGTTGCTATAAAGGGCAGGTCTTCAAATTTCAATGATTACCACTAGTTTTTCTTATAACAAAGTGCAATGGATTTGCTACCATATTAAATATTTGGTTTCCAAAGTTGCCATGGAAACTAACATCAAAGCAGAGGAACTAGGCTTAGAAGTAAAATAAATCAATATGGTCCATATTCCACTCATCAAATATAGTCACATGACCCCATATAAAATCAAAGAGCATAGAAAATATTGACTCATCATGGACAACATTTCCTTCTTATAAGGAAAGCAAAATCCTTGATGAAAACATTTCTCTCTGCTTTGGTTCATTTCTGATTATCAAAATATTCTGTGGTGCCCTCTTTAGTATCCATTCACACTCCTTTTTCCTTGGAATGAAAAATATTCCAAAAGGTATCTGGACCATTTCTATTTGTGCAAATAGAGGAGGCCACATGTTTCTTACAACTGTTAAAGTCTACTGAATCAGACAAGATGGCAGCATAGTGAAGTAATCAGACTCATCTCCACCATATATTCACAACTGAATTGCAGCAGAGCAAAGTCAACAACCTCAAAGAGGTAAATGGAAAACGACTGCATAAACTTACTGGGAATAACAATTTGACAGAAAGATGTAATTGAACTATGTGTGTAACAATACAAAGTAGTGCAATTCATGAGATGGAGGCTGCAGTGTATAAAGCCTTCTGCTACTGATGACTCAGGAGAACATGTATACACTGAGGACTCAACATTTTCAGCACTGCACTGGAGAAAGGGGTACACATAGTTGGTGGGTAGGACAGAGGGTGAATTTCTATGGAACTAGTGGAGCACAGAAGAAAGGATTACTGCCTACAGCCTGAGCCCTCCCAATCTAGAATAGTTGCAGCCCAAGCTGGTGTAGAGAATTGGGTCAAATCATCTCTGTCTCCTCATACAGAAAGTTTGAAATAATGATATATACAAAATACACCTGCCTTGCCCCTATCCAAGGTCAAACACAGATATCTAAGTGATCTTATTATCCAGAATTTAAGTGCATGGACCTTAAAAACTGGAGCAAGCACCCAAGGGCATGCTCCCTACTTGAGAAGCATAGAGAATTATACTTGGTTTATAGTCCTCTCTCAAATATTCCTCTCATAGAGCACTTCATCTAGTGTTCAACTGCACCCTCAAGGTTAATGCTAGCAAGAGACTACAAAAGACATTTTGATCCAAGAAATTGGCCTGGGGACAGAACCAGTTTGGATTTTGTACCCAGAGCATCACTAATACAAAGATTAAATCATCAATGCTCTGAAGGCAACCATTCAGTAGCCTACACCACATATCTTCTCTACTTATTACCTCCTGCAGGTACCAGAATGCCAGCTATCTGAGCAAGTACAAAGGCAGACATTTGTTATACCTAAGTATCCTGGGTGTATGTGGCAGGGGGAGGCGGATACTTAGATTTATGAAAGCTTCTTGTAGAGGAGTATAATGCCAGTTTACTAGGATAAGAAAAGGGAACTCCTTAATACAACCAATAAAAACTAAAAAGGCAAAGACAAAAGAACATAATACAAATGTTGTCATAGAAAACCTAGAAGTCTAAATCTTGCATTATGACTGACAAGGAGTTTAACATAACAGTTATAATAATGCTTGCTAAATTAAAAAAAAAATGGATGATGTAACAGAAGAACACAATAAACAAAACATATGAGATTACCACAATTAGAACTCATACAACTCAACAAAAAAATAAACAACCAATCAAAATATGGGCAGAAGGGCTTATGTAGACACTTTCATAAAGAAGATCTACAGATGGTCAACAGGTATAGAAAAAATGTTCACTACCATTTATTATTAAGGAAATGCAGATGAAAACCACAATGAGATCCCACTCACACACATTAAGAATGGCCCTTCTCAAGCCCTCCCTGGTGATGCAGTGGATTAAAGCACAGCATTCAGAAACTAAAGCTACTTCAGCATGAGTTAGATTCCCAGCCCTGAAGTGACCACATGGCATGGCTGACCTCTCCTGACCCGCCCGCTGCTCCCCTCAGCAGTGAACATCATTGATCTGCCTGTTCTGCTCTCCACTCTCTCTATGGTGAATCCTCTCACTGCCCCTGCACCTCTGGCCTGTACCCCATAAATAAATAAATAAATCTTAAAAAAAAAAAAAAAGAAAGAACGGCCCTTCTCAAAAAGACCAGAAACAAGTATTGGTGAGGGTGTAGAAGAAAAGGAAAAAGGAAACATGCACTGCTAGTGGGCATGTGGACTGGGTCAGTGCCTATAGAAAATGGTATGAAATTTTTCTCAAAATATAGAAAACAGATGGGTTGTATCATTCAGCAATGCCAAATCCCACCTCTGTACACTAACCCACACATTCATGAGAAACAGGATAGCTAGAATGGGTTGGGAATGACTACATCCCTCCACCCAGGTCAATTACAGTCTGGTAATACCCTAGCAGGTTAGGTTCTGGTTAACTAGTTATTCTTCATAACAAGTAACAAAGTGCTCTAGCCTATTTCAGTGTGTTCCCTTTTTCTCCCTGCCAGAAGCAGGAATATTTTTCTCTAATATTTACTGTAGAAATAAAGTCATGCTCTTAAAATTAATTGAATAATATTTTGATGGCCTCTATCTGACTGAATTCCCAAGGATATTTTAACTATCAAAATGGAACACAGTGAAAACCCAGCAATTTACTTATTTAGATAATTTTTTCTCCCTGGCACACAGTCCTATATAATTAAAAGAGCTTATTTTCTCTATGGTGTTTTCCATTTTGTTTGTTAAATATTAGAAGACGTACTTCAACTTAATGCAACTGTGACTTTCTCTCTGATTATCCATGTTTATGTAACAGATAAATGCTATGCCACATGAAACAGGAAACATGGTAGTAAGCATAACTGCAACAAATCACCAAGTAGAAGAAATGTATAAAGCATATACCTAGAACTTAGAAAAAGCTCAACTTTGTTGTATTAAATGATTGCAAGAGGATTTAAGTGAAAATAAAAAATGAAATCTCTACAAGTAATGGATGTAAATGAACTAATTATGTGGATATAGATATTTAATTATTAAATACTGTAAATATTATATGTTAGAGATTCTATAACAGGGCTCTAAAACATATTAATAAAAGATTGTATTAAAGTACGCTGAGTAGGAAACATTTAAATAGCATCCTGAAGAAACTGAATTTTCAACACAAGTAGAGAGAAGAGCATATTAGGAAGACTTCAAAATCAATGCAAAAGTACTGATTCTGGGGAATAGCTAGTGCAAAATTTTTAATGAGCAGTCTACTGATTTGCAGGTAAAATAGGTTATCAACAAAAAGTAATACCAACTTAAGCACATTAAATTTTCCAACTAACAAAAGATAAAAGGAACTTTAGTATCACATTCTATAAAGTATAATTTATCCCACATATCTATTTGCCTTTGAAAAGTTAGAATTAAATATAGCCTAATCTTAAATAAGATTTTAATATTGTAAGGGAGTTGGTGACTAATAGTATATGTGTATATACACATACAGACATACATAAACATAATTTCTAGCTTCATATATCATGTAATATATACTGCTATACTAAATATATGTTTTTTTCTAATTGTTTAATATGTATATATTAGAAAATGCTTAAAAAGCATAAAGAATTAATATTTTCTACAAATAAAAGTAATGTTATAATCACTATTGTGTTGACATGTTGATAGTATTATTCTACTTTTAATGACCTGTTTCTAATATATTTTAATATAGTTACATATGATAAATGGGAAAATATATTACAAAATTTTATGTAATTGATTCTAAAACATAATTTTAAAAATAGTCATTCTATTGCAAATATTTACAATGTCAAAACTATAGTCATTTGGAATAAAATTAGTAAATATAATTATCTTGTTGCAGAATACCATAAGTTTCACTGTATTTTTTTCTCCAGTTAATGTAGGAAAAAAATACATACTCAACAAATGTCTTTCAAAATGACAAATGAATTAAATTAAATATTATACTATTTTATACCCTTTGTTATATCACTAAGATGCCATCATCCAGTAATTATTTGGACTCAAAACAGTTGAAAAGCATTACTGCCTCATCAATATATTTTGTATACAATATCCATTTGAGATAAGGACTATTAGAATATTAATAATGGACAGTAACCGCTCAGCCAACAGTCATATAGATAATAGGGAAAGACAGGATTCAGTAAAAAGAGAAATGTTTTTATGTTTTTAAATTCTGAATTTGCTCACTGGTAGTTAAACTTATAGCAAGGAATGTATAAATATGAAAAACACATCTAAATTCCAGGAATTCAAATGATTGCACTACTTATGTTACAGTACAAGTAATATTAGTTTCACCACAGAAAATGTATTTGGAAACTTGACAAGTTCAAAATTCTTAACTTCTTTGTAGCTATTTGTTCCTTTTACAAGTTTTTTTTTTTAATAATAACTTCCTTGAAAATAACCTTTTATTATAAAAGAGGAACTATTCCCAAATGACTTCCTCAACAGGGGAATCAACCAATTGACTTCCTAGTCAATACTGGAGTGAGTCATTTGTCTGGTTCTTTAATTCAATACATATTCTGAAAAACTAAATAATGAAAATATCTGTTATCTAGTTTACATATTTTATTGTTAATGTTCATTATTTTATTTTTATGTTTTCCCATTGATATCTGGTTTTATAGTCTTAGTCATAAAAACATTCATTTTTGTATTTAATAATTGTTTTTTAATGGTGATTATTTTATCTCAACTTAGTATTTATACTCATTATTTAGACAGTAGAAATGTTTATAAAAAGTAGGCCATTAAGTATGTTGTTAGTAATAAAATGGAAACAACAAATGTAAACAGTGAAGATAAAAACTCAAATTTACAGGTCAATTGATTAACTCTATATTTTGGTTTGTTAGATAATATTCATTTTTAGAGATGAAGTAACAATGCTGCTATGATATATACATAGATATTTATTTTATCAGATGCTCAAAATTGCTTAAAAAATGCAACTCTCTCAGTTTCTGTAGCATTAATTGTATCACTGATCTTCCTAGTTAGTTTTTGTATTATAAATTCCATTAAACTTGTGTATGCCTTTTTAATAAAAACAAATGATAAAAATGTGTCTATATCAATGCATTCTTCCCTTCTGTCAAAGATCACAGCTCTTGTTTCTCACTAATTGCATGCTTATGTAAGTGTATAGTAACACTAACATAATTACAAATTTAGTAGCCGGAATTAATACATTTTTTTGCCCTTTTGCAAAAGCAAATCCCATTTCTAATTACCAGTATTCTTATTTCTCCACAATATCTTTTCAGAGTGTCACAGCTGATAAATAATTCACATATATTATAGCAATACCTGTAAAAAATAGTTTCTATCAAATGCAATACTAACTTATAGTATGGAACCTTGTAGTTGTGAAGCAATGCATTTTTTTAATTATATTTTTCTTTCTTTTGTAAAATAAGACAGAAACATTCCTTGATAGAACATTTACCAATTATGAAAAAATAGTAGTTAATTAATGTTTCACAGTGTAATAAAGAAAACACCCTAAGAAATGCATTTCAGATTCAGAGATGCATAATTATATCCTAGCTGGAGCTATATACTATTAGGTTGAGTGATTACATTCGCTCACATTACATTTGTATTCAGATAACAAAGGTTTAAAATAAATATTGAGAAAATGATTTCTAAGAGGTTGTGACAGAAGAAAATAAAGGTGAGGTTCTCAAAGAATCAAGGTTTACCTCACACAATATGTAATTCTTTGGCATAGCTGTTCTGATCTAATTCCCATCAGTTCTCCAACTGATTCTGTTTGGTTCAGAAGTGAGCAAATGTCACTGAATGGCAGGGAGACAACCTGAAGTCAGCAGGATACTTAATGAAGGCAAAGAAATAATGAAACAAAACTAAACAAAGCTCACAAAATAACATCCTGAGAAAATAAAAGCAAATTTACAACTATATTTACAAAGTTTGTGTGTTGGGAGCACTGTGCATCTATCTCTCAGCAGAGTTTCAAATTGACTTAGCCTTATCACTGTTTCTATATGCAGTTTGCTTACCTCTGTGCATCATTCTGAATTGAGAGTGAGCAACTGCCTTCTGACGCCTGTGTAAGATTCTTTTGTTTCACTGGAATTTTTTTTTTTTAGTGCTGATTATGAGTTTATTCTGAAATGAAATAAATGTTTTTTTAAGTTATAATTGCTGCACATTACACATTTAAAGGGTATATAACTTGAAGTTATTTATATCAATCAAAACATCAGAAAATTTATAATAGACATAGGCAACACTCTAATAAAAGTTTCCTATCCCTGGCCCTCCCTGGTGGCGCAGCGGGTTAAAGCACAGCACTAAGAATCAAAAGCCGCTTCCACATGAGTTCGATCCCTGCCTGCCCTGGAGGTGACCACATGGCATGGCAGACCTCTCCTGACCCGCCCGCTGCTCCCTTCAGCAGTGTATTTCGTGGATCTGCCTGTTCTGCCCCCGACTCTGTCTCTGGTGAATCCTCTCACCGCCCCTGCATCTCTGGCCTGTACCCCAGTTCTGTATGAATAAATAAATCTTAAAAAAAAGAAAAAGTTTCCTATCCCTATCTTCTTTTTTTTAAAGATTTATTTATTTATTCATACAGAACTCGGGTACAGGCCAGAGATGCAGAGGGTGAGAGGATTCACCAGGGACCGAGCGGGGAGCAGAACAGACAGATCGACAAAGTACACTGCTGAGGGGAACAGCGGGCTGGTCAGGAGAGGTCTGCCACACCGTATGGATCTCCTCCAGGGCAGGCGGGGATCAAACTCATGCGGAAGTGGCTTAAGCTTCTTAGTGCTGTGTTTTAACCGGCTGCGCTACCAGGGAGGGTCCCCTATCCCTATCTTGAAAGCCTTCCCCACCCTGGCCCTAACATTTATTAAGGTAAACACATAAGCTTGTTTATATAATTTATAACTTATTTTTATAAAAATGGAACTGCAAAGAATAATGTTATTTTTGCTTAATTCACTCAACATAATTAAATTTATCTATTCTCTTATTAATAATAATATTCCATTACACAGATAAACACTTTATATATTTACCTGCTGGTGGACATTTTAGTTGTTTCTAGCTTTAGATACTGCTACGAATAAAGTAGGTTTTTATTCAGCTTTACTGATGTATTGACAATTACTTGTCAATTATTTTCAATGCAAAATGAAAAAGATATTAAAGAAATATGTGCAACTCCAGGCCCTCCTGGTAGTCTACAGGTTAATTCTTAGTACTATCACCACTATGACCTGAGTATAAACCCCTGTCAGGGAGCTAACCCACATGATACAGCAGAACTCCCCTGTCTTACCGCCACTGCTCCCTAAAGCAGTATATTTCAGTGGATACACATGTTCTGTTTCCTACTCTGTCTCTGGTGAATCCTTTCATCCACTGTACCTCTGTCCTAAGCCCAAGTCACTCTTCATAAAAATAAATAAGTTTATATATATATATATATAAAAAAGTTATATATAATATGTATGATTATATATTATATTATATCTATGCATAATATGTAGCTATAATTATATATGTATGTATATAATATATATTCCTAAATTCATTGTAACATTAGTCATAATAGTCAAGATGTTAAAGTGATTAATGTCTTCACAATGGATAAATAAAAGCAAACATGATGCATAGACACACCAAAAAATACTACACAGTCCTGAAAAAAGATTTTGAGGTTTGTGACAACATGGATAAACCTTGAAGGCACTAAGCCAGACAAAGACAAAAACAGTAGGTACCACTGATGTGTGGAATCTGTAAATAAAATGTTAAATTCATAGCAAAAGAGAGTTTGTGAAATTTTGTTCACAAGTCTGTATATGGTCATAGGTGATGTAGGCCACGCAACCAATGCTGTCTTTGACATGGTCCGGCCATTGGGAAGACTCCCAAAGATGACAAGGGGTTTTCTAAACCTCTAAAGAAGATGAAACCATGGGAGTCTCAACAGCAATGCCTGCTGAAACTTGCCCATTTGTTCTTGGTTAATAATAGTCTAAAATTGGTTATATGATTGGCCTGTCTAAATTAAGCAGGTTAAACTATTAATTGGCACAATACATAACAGAAATTAACATTGCAAGAGGCTAGGAAAAACAGGTTGTGCCTCTGAAGACAATGGGAAACAAAATTGTGTTAAACTAACTGTGGCGGGGGACTGGAATCTCACCTGGGAGGCGTGCTTGTGGCATAAGTAAATTTTCTAGTGTGCACTAAAAGCCAGCACTTCACAGGTGACATGGAGGTTAGATACCTTTAGCTTGGATCAGACTAACATAGACAATGATTATAGGAGTTAGATAAGAATGATAAGTTGCAGTAGTAGAACTTCTAGGAAAACAATAATCTTAAGAATACATGATTTAGGACAACAGGACATAGGGATAAAAATCTATGTTAGGGAGTTAGTAAGGTAGTTAAACATTACTAACTGTCTCAGGTGATTGGTTATGCTGGAAAATGAGGTGAAGACTTGATTGTTTCCTATATTTTTCTTAAGATAACCAAATAAGTTTCTTTCCAGTAGGAGACCACGGGGGTCTGCAAGTGACTATGAAAAATATGTAATAATTATTTTTACTTTGTTTCAATGCTTCTGTTGGAATCTCACTGCCTCCTTTAACATATAAATTATCTTAAAGTTCTAGAGACAGAAATCCAAATTAGATTAACTACGGTAAAACCAGGATGTTGGCAAGACATGCTCCCTCTGCAGACTCCATGGGAGCAAATATACCTTACTTCTCCCAGTTTCTAATGGAGTCTGGCACTCCTTATCTTGTAGCTGCATCATTCTAATCTCTGAAACTACAGTCAGGTTGACTTATTTTCCTTCTGTGTCAAAATTTCCTTTGCTTCTTTTTATTTATTTATTTATTATTTTATAGCAGTTTATTTTTACATCATTTTGTACATTTTTTTTTCCATCTCAATTGTAATCCCTACGGGTTTCCCATCACCAAGTCACCCATGTGCCATCACCATAAATCCCTTGCACTTCCTTCCCCACCCCCACCCCCTTTTTGATCCCATTCCACACTCCACCCCCACAAAATGTTTCTGGTATATGGCTGTTCATTATTCTTGTTATTTTCTCGCCTGGTCCATTATACTTCTGCTATGAGTGAAACCATCTGGTATTTTTCTTTCTCTTTCTGGCTTATCTCACATGCCTCTTTTTTATAGAGATTGTCATGAAGGCCTATAGGGTCATCCAGATATCCAAGCCTCCACCATTGCCAATCCTTAATCATACCTGCAAAGTTTCACCATAGTAAGTAAAATTAACCATGTCTACGGTTTAAGGTTTTAAACACACACACACAAACACACACACACATATCTGTAAGGAAGAACTAGGGTATAGGACAGAAGTGTGCAGGAGGTGTGGGGGTTAGGATTCATCAGAGAGAGTGGAGAATAGAACAGGCAGATCTACTGAGATCCACTGCTAAAGAAAGCAGCAGGTGAGACAGGAGAAGTCGGCTGTGCCATGTAGGTTAGCTCCTTGCCTGGGGATCAAACTCAGTCCTTAGCAGTGATAACACTGAAAGTTAACTCCTAGGCAACCAGGGAGTCCCAAGATTTAGATATCTTTTGAGGTGTAATTTCTAGCCTATCTAGTCTACTCTCTACCTGCCCCCCCCAATAAATTATATCCATCCAGACGGCAGAATATACTCACCTAATTCCAACATCCTCAAAATTTCAAACTATTACAGCATCAACTAAAATCCAAAATGTCATCTAAATATCATCAGTTTAAAAGTTTCATGCCTTAATCTGTTTTGCATTGTATAAGACTAGGTAAAATAGCTCTTCTGGCAATATTCCTTTCTATATGTAGAATTGTGAGTCTGAAAAACAAGTGTGTTGCTTTCAATATACAATGATGAAGCAGGAACAGGGTGACCATTATAGGTTTTCAAGTCCAAAAGGAAGAATATGGAAAGAAAAAGTGACCACCATTCCTAAGAAATACAAAACCCAGCAAGTTAAATTCCATTAGATTTTAAAGTCTAGAAATAATCATGGATGATTCAAAGATGCTCTTCTTGCACGTGTTACTTCAAATCCTGTACTTATGGCCCTGGCCTCTCAGGCATCCTTCCCCGTTTTTGAAAAGCAGCACATGTTTGCAATGAATAGCTTTATCAATATGTTTCCTCGAACTTGGGGAGTCTGACAGACAGTTATAGGGGTTAATGAACTTGGACTGCTTTTCAACTAGATCTGTCTGGCACTGGCTCTCTAGAGTCACTTGTCAAATAGTCAGGAATTTGGCAAGCCTATTAAATCATTCATTGTTTGAAATTGATCATATCTTCAGCTTTTATGCCATAGAAATTGGCAAACAACACAAATGATTGTTTTTTCTTTCTTTCAGGAAAAATGTACAGGCAGATAGACTATAATATCTCAAAACATTTTTTCTAATTCTAACCATAAAAAACCTAATTATATTATATTAGTAAGAGAGAAATCACATAGACAGTTTCATAAGCTGATAGGTAATTTCTGTGACCCTTGTATTGAGAAAAAGCTATGGAAGAAGAAATGATCCATGAAGTCACATGCTTTGGTTAACTGACCTAGAAATACTAAATTGTGTACTGGTATTCTCGTGGCAAGTCCAAAAATATTTATTGCATGCCATCTAGTAGGTAATTTAATATGTGAAATATAGAATGTATTTATTCCTTGGAGCCTTTTCCTGTCATTATTTCAAATTATTTCTCTAGATAATGAAAACATGCTTTTTAAACTCCATTGCTCACATACAAACCTAATTAAAATATGAAGTATCATGTCAGAATTGTTCATTAATTAAATCAATCAATTCTTCAGTTACTGACAAAGATTAATAAAGAGTCCTATGAGCATAAAAAAAGAATCTTACTGATAAAAGATAAAGAATTTCTATAGAAAGCACTATTGGCAATGGGAAAGAATGAATATATACAAGCTAATGAAAGCAGACTATAAAATACAACATAATAGGCCCTCCCTTGTGGCGCAGCGTATTAAAAGCACAGCACTAAGACGCTTAAGCAACTTCCGCACGAGTTCGATTCCTGCCTGCCCTGGAGGAAATCCACATGGTGTGGCACACCTCTGCTGACCCGCCCGCTGTTCCCCTCAGCAGTGTACTTCGTCCATCTACCTGTTCTGCTCCCTACTGTGTCGCTGGTGAATCCTCTCACCCTTCACATCTCTGGTCTATACCCCAGTTCTTTATGAATAAATAAATCTTAAAAAAAATACAACATAATATTCAGAAGTAAAGAAAAAGGAACCCACCCAAAATGAAGAGCATAAGGAGTACAGTAAATTGCATGCT
Source organism: Condylura cristata (assembly GCF_000260355.1). Taxonomy (NCBI): domain Eukaryota; kingdom Metazoa; phylum Chordata; class Mammalia; order Eulipotyphla; family Talpidae; genus Condylura; species Condylura cristata. The sequence continues at coordinate 32,687,150 of NW_004567111.1, forward strand.
GGTGATTCAAACTAATCATCTTTTTTGAAAAGCAGCCATTGATTCAAGTATGAAGTTGTTTGGCTACTGTGTTTTAAAGCCTGCACTATAATTCTTAGAAATAAAAAAAAAATATAACAATCTGACACCAAACTTCTGAGTGTTTTGTTATCCTTGCAAAATACTGATCCACAGCCCATATACAACCCTACTATGAATTTGTTTTCCCTGTAGGGCAAGCTATTACTGAAGGGTTTTTTTTGTTTTTTTTTTAATTAATTGTTTCCTAATTTTAGTTTTCCTATAGCCTGTTGGTATATTTTTCTATGAAATAGCTAAGATTTTTTGATTAGCATAAAGTAATTTTTTACTGCTTTGTTTCCATAATGAGCATGTAGCTAGAAATGCTGCTCACTTTTCTAGATTTCCTTACATGTAGAGATAATTTTATAACAAATTTATAACTGAAAAGACCTAAATAGGAGTCCCTTTGAGGGCCTCCATGGTGGCACAACAGGTTAAAGCACAGTACTGAGAAGCTAAAACAATTTCAGCATGAGTTCGATCCCCACCCCAGAGGTACAAACCTCTCAACTCCCCTGCTGCTCCCCTCAGCAGTGTACTTCGTCAATCTGCATGTTCTGCTCTTCACTGTCTCTGGTGAATCTTCTCACTGCCCCTGAACCTCTGGCCTGTACCCCAATTCTGGATAGATAGATAGATAGATAGATAGATAGATAGATAGATAGATAGATAGATAGATAGATAGATAGATAGATAAAGATATCTCTGTGGGATTTGAGAAGGCATTTCCCCCTTCTAAGTGGGATAAGTGCTGGTATTTCCCCTTTCTCCTTTCCCAAAAAATGGAAGAGGAAGCTCTATCACTATCAATCATAAGACATTCGATGACAAAAATCTAATGAAAGTAGAACAGAAAATTAGAAATGTTGTAGGTCTTTGATGGTTATATTGAGGTGTGGAACATGCCCCCAACTGATGAAGGATCATCCATCAAGAATCCTTTTTAACTAGCTCTATGGTTAAATCACTATTACCTGGTTTCTATCTTCTTTCAACTATTACATTTGTAAACAGCAATTATTGATTGTTAAGGTTTGTAAAATAGGGGGTTATAAATATAAGGCTTAACAAAAGACATCTCATGAGGTCAGTTTTCTTGTTTTTCAATCCTTTAAGTTCTCTGCTTCTCTTCAAAGTCATACTTTGGGAAATGACAATTTATGTGTTCTCTACTTTTCTGCTTTATTTTGTACTGACTCTATGTTTCTCTAAAAACATTCATAGCTTCATCTTTCCTCACCTCAAAATAATATGTAATCATTATGTAGTACTTTTACAGACAGCTTTCTTATAATGTTACATTGATTTTTTTCCACCATTTTTTCCTGAAATTTTTATATCCATGTTCCTCAAAGTATAGCCCTGATACTTTATTCTTGTTTCTATACTCTTTTCGTAAATGCTATCATCCAACTTTTCATTATAAATACACCAACACTAATGACTCAAATTTATGTAAGAAGATCAGAATTTTTTGAAGACAGTCATATGCACATACGCATTTATTTGCCATATCTACTTGACTAGCACAGGCTTTCTCATGTTAAAGTTTAATATGTGAACTCACAATTGACTGTATACTCTTTCCAAATTCTTTATTCAAGAATTAAAAGGCATTCTTATCCAGTATCCAGTTATCTTTCTAACTTAAAACTTGAGAATTCCTGATTCTTCTTTTATTGCACATTTCATGCCAAATATATCACTAATTTCTGTTGATTCTATCCATCACTATTCACCTACATATCTGAAATGTGTATTATATTATTAATGTGACCTTTTAACTCACTTTCTTTATAAAAACTAAGAGGAATTTTATTTAATTGAATTTAGGAAACTAGAAGAAAATTACACTTGCACACGCAAAGCACATTGCAGAATCCCAGCAGAAGAAACACTGCATCTTTAAGTGATGCTTCTTTACTGCTCAGGAAAGAGGAGGAAAGGACTCCACCTCCTCAGTAACATTTTTGCCAATGAAAGAGTATAACAACCCAGCAATTGAAAAGACATTTTACTTCAAACTACCAGTTCCTCCAACAGACTTCCTGTGTAACAGTCCTCTCAATAACAAAACATGCTGTTTGCTTTTGGGAAGTGTGCAGTGTATTCACCATGAGAGTGCATATTTGAATTGCTTTCGTCTTCCTAAATACACACAGTTTACTAGTAAAATAACTGATTGCTTATTTGTTAAGAGTCAACATGCTCTTACTCATTGCTAATCTCTAATTTATCTTTTATTATGCAGGGTTTTTAATGAAAATATTAAAAAATAAACCTGGAAAAAATGTAGTTTCAACTCTTTAAAACCTTCATATAATGCCTGGGTAAAATCCAGGCATTACTCATGGCTTATAATAAAGAAAGTTATGAATATTTGCATAATTTTGCTAAAGCAAACCTGCTCATCCTCATCATATATTATTTTCCCCATTGTACATAAAACTCTTTATTGCTCAAATCATTAGCTTATGCTGTTCTATCGTTGAAAAATTATTTTATGTGACTGGCTATACCCTTCTTGTTCTTTTGGTAGTGATAGATCCATCTGAGATTTCTTCCATTTAAAATTCTCTTTTCATACAGTATTAATATATTGTTACACTGATTAAAATCTGGTTACATATATACAATCAGTAATATATAGGTGTGTGTGTCTATATGTTTCCTATATATATTTGTGAGTTTTAATTCTGTTGTGTTCTCCAATATATACTTGTATATATTTCACCGTAAGTTCTGGCAGAAAATGGCTACTTGTTCAACAATCACTGAATAACAACTATGTGCCAGATACATGTAGAGATGCTGGCTATAAGATAAAAATTGGGAGCGATTACCTACTTTCATTAATCTTTGTAGTATCAAGCATGCAGGCTGGTAAGGCAGGAAGGGTGGGGGAGGCTGGGGAGGCAACTGAACCCCCATTCCCCTGTGAATCTTCTAGTTCTTTCTGTGGACTCCCCAGTGTTTTCTCGTGGTCTCCTCACCTCTCCTATTTGTAGACCTCGTGAGTGACCCCGCCTTACAGCCCAGCCTCTAGGCTCAGCTGTGCACACTTGCAAATGCTCACTCACCCATTCTCCAGGGGTCTGCAATCAGGCATGAGTGCCCTGTGCCTTCTGCATTACACCATCAAGGCCCCAGGTGACAGCACTAGAGGCTAGTGGCATGCAAAACTTGATTAATTCATTTACCCTACAATCTTGCATCCTGACTTTGTGGACTGCTCTCCAGAAAGCAGTGAAATAAGTTTTCTGTGTCAATTATACTCAATAAAGCTAAGGAGAAAAGGGAAAGACTCCTGTGAGACTGTACACTCCAAATTATGTCCCAAATTATGAATTATATGTGTTCAAGAGATAAAAAGAAAGTCTTAAGGCTAGAAATCATGATGTAAAAAGCAGTGTATAGATAACAGTGTGGAATTAGGCAGTGAGCAACCTGAATGGTGCTTCATGAAAAGTTATAAGCTGGGATTTGCATGAACTGGGAAGAAGGGAAGAAGGAGGAAGGAATGAAAGGTGAAGGGTGCAAGAGAGAATGGAAAGAAGGAACCAGTGCTGATATTACCTGCTGATTGAGAATATGGCTAAAAGATAGCAAAGGGTTTCCTGCTGCTGTCTCACATAAAGTGATTTCAAAGCATTCTGTAAGTTCATTGAATCTGCTACTTCATATTAACCCACATTTGACCAACACTGCCAGTTACTTCTAATATCCCCATATGACTCTGGAGCTTCATTTTAGTAACTTAATGCTTCATCTAAATGAATTCTCAATGAATGTTCTTTCAACATGGTGGTGACCCTCTCATCTCTTTTTGGAAAGAAGTTAATAACAGGTAGGTCTTTAAAGGAGGGTTGCTGAGGCTCTGCTTGTGAGAGAAGTCCTGACAGGAGACACCATCATGTCCAGAAGCAAGGTCTGCAGAAATGCTGCAAATTCATGGGTATCATAGACTAGGTAAATCCAAAAAATGTATCTTTTGCCAGAAATTGCAAGAACTCTTCCCTACTCTGTTGTTTCAACCTAAGTAAAGCAGTAGTACTCTTTAGTAGAGATTTTTGACTAACTGAGCTTTTCTAATCACTAGCATGCTGATTAGTGCTTACTCTCTCACTAAAATTGTCATCACATTAAAGAACAATAATTTGAAAACCTATGTTTTTATTTTAGTTCATCAACATAATCACAACAGTAACTTGCAAAAGGGCGGTTTCTTCACTAGTTCTCCAAAATACACTGTTTTCTGATTTGTATTATATAGGTTTCATGTTAAATATTTTGCTAGTGTAAACCAACAATTTGAAAATATAAATGACTTAGATAAACTATTAGGTAAATATTGACTATTTTCAAAATGATAGATCTATAATATTTCTATTCAACATTATCTTTATGTTTGTTCATTCCCTTTTGGAATATATCTTAACACATAGTTTCAGTATGTTTGTGTTCAAAATGTAATTACTTTGTGATAATGATATTAGCATTTTTGTTTGGTACTCTCTACATGTCAAACAACTTATATATCACAAGTTACAAAGTTTTCATTTAATCGTCAAAATAAACTCTATGACTTTGTTATTGTCAATTAATTCATTAAATATATCATGTAACTGAAATGGATATTGCACAACATTCTCAAAGACTTAGAGATAATAAAGATGAGCCAAACTAGAACTGGACCCAAAGTTGTTTGATTCTAGGTTCACTTATATATTTGAGAAAATATAGCGGTTGGGCTTTAAAGAATCTTATTATTAATTCTATTTTAAAAAGTACTTGTTAACACTTGTTAAAATGGCAAGAGAACTATTCAGGACTTGTGAAGGAGCATCAATACTATGACATAAGAAATAAAGATCAAGTACAATTTAAATAATAACAATGACAAATAGGGATTTATAGCTAATGGGCAGATTGGGGAGTAGAGCGCAGTGGATAAATAAAGTAAAAAAGGATACATCAGGAGTGGGGAAATGCAACAGGGTGGTCCCTAGGAAAAGGGGATGTTCCAAGTTCCCTGCTCCACCCAGGAGGGTGGAGCTGAGCAGAGAAAAAGGAGAGAAGAGAAGGAATCAGGAGAGAAGAAAAGAAGGAAGCTGGATGGAGAACAAGAAGGAGACCTGAGGAAGCCACATGGAGCAGCAAGCATGTGATGAAGAAACCGTGCTTGTTTCTTGACCCTGGACTGGCTAAGGCAGATGTGGGTGAGAGACCTATAGGGAGGTGACTATGGCAGTGTATATATTGATTTCGATTTTGCTCTTTTCCTCCCAGATTTGTCAAGCCATTTCTGACCCTTTTCCATGGGTTCTGGCCAGAAGGTGCTTTAGTCTTGTGGTGGGCTTCAGGCCTTGCTTTGGACCAACCCCTTTTGGGTTGACTTTTGCCCATGAGGGGATGGTAACTTCAGATGTTTGATTTAGAAGTTATATTCTTTGTGTTCCGTATTGTATATTTACTGTATTAAAGTCCCTTATCATTAAAGTTATATCTGTTTTGTCTTGATGCGGCAGATGGCAGAACCCACTTAGAGCAGGCAGATTTTGGGCTTCAGGGGTGCCACCTCTCTCTCCCTGTCCTGGAACAGATTTTGCCCTATAACAGATTTGGGGTGCCCTATAACAGGAATACAAACTGACTCATGGTTATGTCATACTAATTAATCAGATACCAATGATGAGAGAAGGGGAACTGGATCAGATACTGAAATTGGTTAGACACAAAGAGTATTCTTTATAAAATGACTTAGCTAAAATTGGGCTACACAGGCCTGGCAAGGAGGAAACCAAGGTTGTCAGTTCAACATAAGAACAGTAGAGTTTAAATGTGGAAAGGACCATGAAAAAACCCTTAATCAGCCCACCCTCTCTATAGAGGAGAATGATAAATATTTATGTGCATTTGCTTGACTAAAATCATCTGTCAATATAGGACCTGGAACTATGATTTAATCCTTTTCTTTTGTCTTTACCATATGATAGTTTCGGGTTGTATATTTACATAGTGTCTGAAATATAAGAAACTGGATACTCTAAAAATGCAGAATGGCACGTGAAGTAGATACAATTGGGTTCAGAATTCACAATAAAAAAAATGTACATTATTAGCTTTAAATTACTTTTCTCACAATCATTTATCCTCAGTTTTAAAAAAATCTATTTCTAGGTTTACTAACAAATAGCATATTTGTTGTTTAAATTAGTGTTGATTGGATAGTTATGCACAATCTTTAAATGTCAAATAGGAATCTATGGAAATAGATTGGAATTCCAATCTCTTTACTAAAGGTCTTCTATGGAGCTGTAAATGAAAAACAGTGTGTGAGAACATTGTTTTAGCACCTGTTTTATTGCCTGCACTTGATGTAATTAGTGTATTTAAAGACAGCCCTATTGGTTACACCATATGGTTTGTAATCATTAGTATAATAATAGATGTACCATTTAAAATGGAGCTCAACGACTGAGTGCTATTGTTCCATTATGTCAGCATAATAAGGGGTTTTCAGAGAGTTGACTGAATCCCAATTTTGAATCTCTGACACACATAAGTTCCTCAGGAGAAAAAAAAAATGAAGATAAAGAATGAAAATCTGCTACTGTTTTATGACTTAGATATTAGTAAATATTTTTATGCTTTTTTGACATGTCTGACCCTATAGAATTGGTATATTGAATAAGCTATTATTAATGATGACAATGAATCTCATTAACACTTCAAATGTTATATTTGATATATATTATCTTCTAGCTTAGTAAAACTCAGTTCATTGGGGAAAAAAGCCTAAGCAGTTTTTGTTCAACTAATTTTCCTTCTTATTAAACTAAGAATCTTGTTTTATTCCTAATGTGGAAGTTCATCTGGAAGTAAGAGAGTAGCATAAGTCCATATAAACGGTAGAAAAGTGCCTTTAAAATCCTAGAAAACTTCCTGGTGTTTATAGTTTTCTCCTAAGTGACAACACATAGCAGTTAATCAGTGATTCTATCCTCTCACTTAGTACAAACTACAAGAGGTGACAAGAAAAACAAGAATCCCATTGGAGATATGATAGCAAGCAAAATAAGAAGACTCTGATGTTCAGTGCTTTCAGCCAATATTTGCATATGTAAATACATTTTTAGATACATTAAAGAACCTACCTAATTTATTACATATTCTAGAGTTATTTTCTTTAATTACATTGGTTTTTACTGAGGTATAGTTGAGAGTAATAGGTTTAAAAAAACCCTATAACCTAAAAATAAACACCGGAATGCACTTACTATTTCTCCACAACATATATTAATGTCCATGTTGCAATTAAAAATTTAATGGAAAGGTGAAAAATATATACACTCCAAATATAACAGGGTGGTCCCAAGAAAAGAGGTGGTTCCAGGTTCCCTGCCCCACCCAAGGGAGTGTGGAGCTGAATAGGAAAAAGAAGAAGCTAGAGAGGAGACAGGATAGAAGGATTGAGAGTAAGAGGGAGACCTGGCGGAGGCACATGGAGCAGAGACGTGTGAAGAAACTACCCTGGCTTCTTGGCCTTGTACTGGTTGAAACATATATGAGAGAGAGACCTGTGGGATGATAAACAATGGCTTTCATCTTTTTTTATTATTATTTTAATTATTTATGTATTTTGTAGAACTGGGGTACAGGCTAGAGGTGCAGGGAGCAAGAGGATTCACCAGAGACAGAGTGGGGAGACAGAGGTTTACTGAAATACACTGTTAAGGGGAGCAGAAGGCCATAAAAAAGAGGTGTCTTAACTCTCTGGTTGGTGATCAAACTAGGTCAAACCAGTGACAGCACAGAGGCTTAACCCCTAGGCCACCAGAGAGGTCTCATGACTGCTTTTTTTCTTAGTTTTGATTTTGCTCTTTTCCTCTCAAACTTATCTGGCCCTTTTATATGAGTCCTGCTGGAAAGAGCCTTAGACTGTGGCAAGCTTCCAGGCCTCAGTGACGCTTCTTTGGGACAACCCTATCTGGTTGAACACAAACCCATGAGGGGATGGGTAACTTTGGGTGCTTGATTTGGAAACTATATTCTTTCCCTTTCTGCATTGCACACTAATAGTACTAAAGTTTCTTTCCATTAAAGGTCTTATATGCTTTGTCTAGATGTGCCAGATGGCAGAACCTATATAAGTGGGCTGATTTGGGGGTTCCTGGGTGCCCCTCTTTCTGTCCTATGGCAAAATTAGGAAATCTAAGTGTCTACATCTTCCTTCAACATATAAGATATGTATGAAATTATTTTTTTCTAGATTGAATACAATATAACTGTTCTCTGAATTTTTTTTATGAGAAAATTCCTAAATTAACAAAGACAACAAAATACTCAGGATTCCACTGCCCTGTAGTATAAAATGCATATTCGGTTTTTCTAAATATTTAAAACCCAATCCCAAAACTATTATGACCAAAATATCACTGTCCTCATCCTCTCACCTCCCACCTCCGAACATGTTCTACTTTGTTTTTACATAATCTATCTCATGACTGTGAGGGCCAAAGTTACTTCATTATATTTGCCAATCAGTGCAGCTTTATTTAGAGCCATGATACAGCAGTACCTTGCTCAGACACTGGTGTTTCCTACATTATTGCCACTTGCTGTTTTTTAAGATTTATTTATTTATGCATACAAAAGCTGGAATGTAGGCAGGTGACTTGTGTGTGTGTGGATTCCCCCGAGACAGAGTGGGACTCAGACCAGATAGATCTACTGAAATACCCTGTTAGGGGAGCAGTGGGCAAAACAGGAGAGGTCTGCTGTGCCATAGGGGTCAGCTCCCTGGCAGGGGATCAAACTCATGCAAAGGCTGCCAATACTTTTATAATGCTAAGACTTAAACCCTTGTGCCACCAGAAACCCTGTTTGTTTGTTTTTATCTTGGTACGCCCTTGTCATTTGTTTTTAAATTAACAGGTCAACCAAAAATGGAATATGTCATACATACTAAAAACAAAGCTATCTGTGTCATCCAATAATTTATTTTATTTAGTTGACACCTCCACTTGCTCTAATTTCTCCCATTTTATGTCTCACTGAATGAGATAAAATAACATTGAACTTTACTATATTCAGCTCATTTAAAGAAAAGTATAGTGGAAGACTTAGTCTTAAGATGTTAATACTTTCATAAACTTTAAACTTCACACAATTTTAACAGAGAAAGCTAAAATAAAATTAACCTATTGTAGAATGCAACTCTGTAGTTTCCTTCCTTTATGCCTCCTCATAGCACACAACTCAGCTTCCCTAAGCATAAATTCCATCTACTTTTCTATCACTATACTCTTAATCCTGGGCCTACTCCACTACATGTAACTGTATATGGGCACCGTGTATTTCAATAGCAATGACTGCCAAGAATTTTTGGTATACCTCAGCTGATGACTATATATAAGAGCTGTGAAGATTGTAGAAGCACCTGTTACTTTAATCAAGATAGCTTTTAAGAATAAACTGGGATATTGTGAGAAGTATAAATTTCCCATTAAGAAGAGTGATTAAGTGTGAAAATTTTAATAGAAAAAAATTATAATTATAATGAATAAGTAAAGATAAATTATGTTAAAATAAATATTAGAATAAATTTAAAATCTAGCATATAGATATTATCTTTAAAATAATGGATGTATATTGATTTTTTAATGTCACTAGTTGCACTCATGCATTTTTCTGAGAATCTACATACAATAAAATGCAGTTTTAACTATATAATTAGATGAGATATAACAAATATGTTTTTGTTCATCAAGCACACACCAATTATAATACAGAACTTTTTTGTAAAACTTACAATTTCATTCCTACCCTTTCAAGTCAATTCACAGGTCCTCTGGATCAAATTACTACACTAATTTCTAGAATTGTTTGCCTCTTCTAGAACTCCAAATGAAATTGCCAGTGTTTCTTTTGTGTCTGTTTTCTTTCATTGGATATATTCTTTAGTATTAGTAATGTTGCTACTTTTATCTTATAGAGTAACATTACATGATTTTTTTTTCTTAAGATTTATTTATGCAGACAGAACTGGGGTACAGATCACAGGTGCAGGGGCCATGAGAGGATTCACCTGAGACAGAGTGGGGAGCAGAACAGGCAGATCAACAAACTACACTGCTGAAGGGAGCAGCAAGCCAGTCAGGAGAGGTCTGCACCATGAAGGTCACCTCCGGGGCAGGGATCAAACTCATGCTGAAATGGCTTTAGTTTCTTAGTGCTGTGATTTAACCAGCTGAGCCACCAGGGAGAGACCTCCATGACTTTATTTTACTACAGTTTGATTACCTTTCAGGGGCTTCCCTTGTGGCCCAGGGATTAAGTCTCATCACTGTTCCTGTAAAAGCCCAACACAGCCTGGGAGCTAACCCACAAATGGCAAGCAGACCTCTCCTGTCTAGCTTTCTGCTCCCCTCAGCAGTATATTTCAGTAAATTTGCCATTCTGCTACCAGCTCTGTCTGGTGAATCTTCTCATGACCCAAACCTCTGACCTACACCCCAGTTCTTCCATGCAAAAATAAATAAATAAATGAAATAAACAAATAAACAACCTATTAACCTGTTTATAACCATTTAATTTAATTTTACACTATTAGGCATTAACTATTATGATCATTTCTTTATAAATCAGCACTTTCTTTTCTCTAGAAAAAATGTATAAAACTCTGTCCTTTCATATAGTCATTAGAGAATAGAAAAGCTTTCCAAGATACTGCCCAACTATTTTTTTTTAATTTTACTTTTCCTATCAAAAATGTTTCAATTACCCCACATCCTCACAAATGCTTAAAGTTGTTATGCTTTTCCTAATTCTGAGAGGAATGAAGAATTACAAGCTGGTATTAATCAAGTATAGATAATTTATATAGTATTTTTTAACTGAAATTTCATAATGATGAAGATGTATTTATCCTTTTTTTCTTTTGTGGCTAGTGATTTTTATGCTATAAGAAATCTTGGTCTGTCTTAAAGTAAAAAAAAAAATACTGTCTATTTCTGATGAGAATTTTTAATGTTTAAACATTCCTATTGAAGTCCATTACCAATTACAAATTCACTTATTTTGTGCCATGAGGCTTACTAATATTCATATGACTATATTGTAGTCCAACATTATTGAATGAAGTAACCATCTTTCCCAGTTGAATTATCTTGGACCATTCTTACAAAAAATATTTGTTTATACTTGTGTTTACATGTATCTGGGCTATTTTCTGTTGTACTAAGTATACTTATTGTCAAACTTTATAAAAATAATGACAATTCCATATAGAAATCATTACTCTATTCATACTGAAATGTCCTAAATCAGGTAACATAATAAATTTTGTAATTTTTTCAAGATTATTTTGTCTATTTTTATATTTTCATTTATTTTTATACCTTTATTTTTTTATAACTTTGGAGTATACTTATCAAAAAATATGCTGTTGATATTTGAAATTATTTTTCTACATGTATTGAAATTATACTTTTTATCCTTCATTGAGTTAATGTATATCAAATTGATGTTTGAGAGATGGTGAGATATCCTTCCACATGTGAACTATAGCCCACTTGATTATGTTTAAAAATATCACTGAATTCAGTTCACTACTTTTTGTTGAAGATTTTTATATCTATGTTAATCAGAAAGAATGAATTACAACTCAACTTTCCATCTTAAAAATATTTCATTTTCACCAATATTTGAAATTCTGTACCCAAGTTCAATTTTCAGTTTCTTTTATTTTAAACATGTGACTTTCAAATATTGTGAAACTCGGATGTGAGGGCGATCTGGCTGTGACATCTGTCACCCCATTGATCGCCAGGGTTGATTCAGCTGACCTGGCTGGCTAGGCAGGTGTCCCCTTCCTCCCTCACCGCTCCATGTGCGCCCTCCCGAAGCTGTGAGCTAGGTGGAAGAGTACGGCCTTCCCCGCGTAGAGATGGATGGGTGTTCAGTCGAGGGTATACAAGCAGCTGTGCTCCCCTGCTAGAACCTCCAAAGAAGCTCTCAAATATTGTGAAATTCTCCATAATTAATTTTGAAAAATGAATAATTGAGACTTAAAGAAAATGATGTAAAAATACCGGCACAAAAGTCATTCAAGACTGGTGGTGACTCCATGAAGTTGTGAGAGACAGAGTCTCTGTTTTTAGTGAGTCATTCATGCCCTTCATCCTGAAGTCCACCATCTTGGTTAACATGGATGCTGATTCTTGAGGTATTGTATTTCTGTTATTGTCAATATACATGAGGAATAAAGAAAAAAATATTTTTTTCTTCCCTATCTACACAATTGAGCTAGATGTCATTGACCCTAGAAGTCACCTGCCATTCCTGTATTCCAGAGAATCGGAAAATAGGTGACTTCAAACACTTTCGTTTTAAACCTAAAAATAAAGGTTTCCTTACTGAACAGAAAGAAATTTGGTAATCTGCCAGAATTAAATACATCCTGTTTATGCTATGGAGCCCATGACTACCTGCCTTTATCTTTTTCAGACCAATCTTCATGAATAAGTGCAAGAATTTAACAAATTAAGGGAAGGGATCTGTTTATATACTTATTAGCTAGAAACCTAAATTTTAGTATCAGTATTAAGTATAATATTTTAAAAGGATTCTACATAAGAATTTATTTGTTTCTTATTTGGTTATATATAGTCAGTTCTAGATTTAAGTTTGAAAAATAAATTGAATTTAAATAATATATTAGCACATGTGGGGACATCTTGAGTATGAACAAATGACCAAATAAAAAGATAATAGGTAGGCCCTCCCAAGTGGCACAGCGGTTTAGTTAAAGCACAGCACAAAGCACAAAGAAGCTTAAGCCACTTCCACATGAGTTGATCCCCGCCTGCCCCGAGGAGATCCACTTGGCGAGGCAGACCTCTCCTGACCGGCCCGCTGCTCCCCTCAGCAGTGTACTTCATCGATCTACCTGTTCTGCACCCCACTCTGTCTCTGGTGAATCCTCTCACCCTCCGCATCTCTGGCCTGTACTCCAGTTCTGTACAAATAAATAAATCTTTAAAAAAAAAGATAATAGATAACAGAAATATGAAACTGAGGCATAAAGCGCTCTACCATTCAGAAGTTAAGGAATGAACATTCCAGGTAGTAAGAAGAGTATATCAAGTTGTTCCTTAAAACAAAGTATATACTTAATGTGACCTTCAAATTTGTTAAACTGGTGTTGAGAGAGCAAAAATAAGTACTGAGAATTTACCAGTGTATCTGACAATGTGGTAGCTATCCTGACAAAAATTGTTTTAGTGGAATAGTGGTGACAAAAGCTATCCTCTTTAGCCACTTAAGAGACTTAGGAGAGAAAGGGAAGAAGCAAATTGCAGACAGTAGGTATAGGCAAAAATTTATGTGTAAAGAGAAAAAATATCAGCTGGAAGGGAACGTGGAATCAACAGGGATTTAGAGGGTTCATTTTATTCTTAGGGTCTATTATAGCTCAATAACCAGTCTTATAGACAGGAAAATTGAGTACAAACAAGATAATTGTTGCAACTATGCCCTTATGGAGGTTGGGTGACATAGGATTTGGCACACCTCAGGGCATCAAAACATGCATAATGTCAAATGTGCTTAACTTTGTATTATTTCACAGTCTTTGTTTCTTAGGATTACAATAATAAATGAAATTTAGTGGCTTAAAATAACAAATTAATTTTGCAGTTCTGGAAGCTAGAATTTTAAAATCAAGGTATTGACAAGGCAGTCCTTCTTATTAAGTCTCTAGAGAAGAATTCTTCCTAGAAGAATGTATCCTTTTCTCTTCTTAGCTTTTGGTGATCCCAGTAATACCTGACTGTGTTGTTTTGTAGCTGCATCACATAAATCTTTCTCTTTATCTTCATATGATCTTCTTTGGTTCTTTGTGTGCCCGTTCCTTTCCTTTGTAAAAATACTTACATTGATATAAGGCCCATACTAATCTTTATCTTATTATATCTGCAAAGACCCAATTCCCAAATAAGGTCATATTCTGAGGTTCTAGGTACTCACGCATTTTAGAGAAATATTGTTCAACCCTTTAGGCATGAACTTGTATATTTACCAATGTTTTAACAGAAACTTTTTTTTTTTAGAAAGTATGATAAAACAAATGATCTTGGAAATATAGCCATTACATCTTTACTATCAAAATACTGGTATTTACCCTTTTGGGATCCATGTAGGATACATACATACATATATATATATATATATATAAGGGACTGATATTCATTCCTTAAAATCAAGAATCAAGGAATGAATGAGTACCTTGCCATCACTTCCCACTTTTATTAATGATAGCAATTGTGTAATAAAGGTCAACTCTTTAATTTTTATGAATTTAGAAGTAACAGTGACCCACAACAGAATAAATATTTTCTGAAACATATGAGCCTATGCAATAGAATAGATCATTCACACTCAGGATCTAGTGAAACCTTTAGTACTGAGGCACTGAGACCCATTTTTTTTTTAAAGATTTATCTGTTTGTGCATACAGAACTGAGGCACAGACCAGAGGCTCAGGGGCGGCGAGAGGCTTTACCAGAGACAGAGTGGGGAGCAGAGCAGGCAGATCGAGGAAGTACATTGCTGAGGGCAGCAGCGGGTTGGTCAGGAGAGGTCCGCCACACCATGTGGTCACCTCCGGGGCAGGCGGGAATCGAACTCATGCAGAAGTGGCCTTAGCTTCTCAGTGCAGTGCCTCAACCCGCTGTGCCACGAGGGAGGGCCCTCTTTTTAAATGATATAGTTTTCCAGCCAATATCTATCAACTAGAATAAGGTGATTAGTATTGTTTATAGATAATAAGTCTTGCTTCTGATATGCATGCCCACAAAACACATATACAATTTATGTATATATTGTAGAATGTATAATATAGGATATTATATATATATATGTATATATATATGTGTGTGTGTGTGTATGTGTGTGTGTATTTATATTACACCAAATAAATCTTTATAAAATTTTGAAAAAAATGAAGTGACTATTACTTACATGTAACTTGTTAACTAATACCAAACAGTTTGAGCAATATCACAAAAACTATGGAAAATCAAATACTATGAAAAACATTGAATGCACACTATTTTATTCAATGTGTATGATGTTTCAAGAAAATAATCCCATTTGTTTCTAGGAGTGATTCACTTCTTTCTTCAATAGAAGTTATGACTCATAAATATGTAATATTAATTATACATACTTTAATTTCTTGAAAATTCTATAATGCTTTTTATGTACTCTTCTACTCAGCTGTAGTGAGTAGTAAGAACTAGATAACTGTGTATTATTCTTTATATATGCATTCCTTTATGTTCTTAAAGCAGTATAGAAATATAGAAAATACTGAAAATAAGCAATAAAATTAAAATTTATATTGACTATATAGTACCACATAATGTTCTACAATTCACTGAGTTTAGAAATAGTCTACCTACTTTTACAGTTCCAAAATAATAATGCAAATAACTTAAATTGATATGAACCCACTTGTTGAACTAATTTAATATGAATTAATGAAACAAAGATAACTTCCTAAACTAAAAAAAATAATCTGGAATAATTAGTTGTAGGGAAAACTAGATAAACATCCTAACACTTTCAGAAATATTATATAACTAAAATCAAGGATTAGACTAAAACCAGGTAACTAATGGTCATAGCAACTAACATATAGAAGTTTTCCCAACATTATATTTGCTTGATAAAAAATTTCTAGCAGTTCTAAAACTAAATACATATATTGAAAGACTACTAGGAAACAATATACTTAATATATTAAGTCAGGCATCTAGTTAAAGAAAAAAAGGACTAAGGGCAACTTTCCTTAGTTTTCAATCTCTGTCTCCTTTAAGCCAAGGAATTCTCTCTCTCAGTCTATGAATTATCTAAGACCACTTCTGGCATTTTCTCAGGTGCCTGTGGTGCTCATTCTGGCTGTACCATATCCCACAGTGCGTGCAGATGGCTCCAAAAACTTGACTAATGCAGGCAGCAGTAGTCTCTTTTGACAAGTTGTGAATGGGTGATACTTCAAGACCAAAAATAATACTTCCCCCCCGCCCCAATCTCAAAAGTGAGGAATTTTTATCAAGTGTTCTTTATAGAAGTATGTTCTCTCATCCCAGAAATCCCTATTCTTTTCAGAATTGACATGTTTTGCTGAGATAAAAGAAAAACCCTTTTGAGCACTATATCCTTGGATCGGAAGAGTCTACAAGCTATAAACACAGACTGGAAAGTAATTGTATGCTAAAAAGCTGCATCCCCTCTCACATGGTGTATGTATAAAGGGATGACATTTTTAAGTAGTTATAAAGAAAATAAAATAAACAAAAATGCTTTTTCTTGAGAAATGTACTGAAAAACTAAATTGTGCCATACAATTTTCTACCTCGAAAGTATATATCAACAGTAGTATAATTGACACAAATTAAATTTGACAGGTAGTTCAGAGAATGCTTAAAAACACACTCTTCAGCTTTCACAGAGTGTACTAGGGTGTGCCTACAATCACAATAGAATAATCTCTAAACAGCATCCCATTTATTTCTTTAATCTTCAAAATTCACAGTAGGACAAAAATGATTAAGGAATGTCACATCTATGCAGACGTGTTATAGCACAAGTTGAGTCATATAGTTAAGTATATTTATGAGATGAAGTGGGAACAGCAAATGAGGTTAAAGATTATGTTATTTCAAAACAAGCTCACACAATAATTCTTAGAAGTGAAATAAAATAAAATAGTTCTGTTCTTGAAAACTTATTTAATTTTAAGAAAGTAAATTATATGTGTATGCACACATATATTTGTATGTATGTTTTGGTAAGAACTTTAATTTTTCCTTTATGTTTATATTTCAAAAATTCTAAATATTTTATGGAATATTTTTTATAAAAATATTTTCTATAATAGAGTATTTTATAGAATAAAAGTCACTGTTCACTGAGTGATCACACGTGTGTATGTGTGTGTGTACTGGGTCATGTCTTCACTGCTCAGATAGGCAGTTTACAACTGTTTTAACCAGTACTTTGCTTGCACACATCCTCAATATCAGTCAGAGGTGAGCAGTTCAGACCTTCACAGGCCTTTCCTGCCCTAGAGCACAAGCCTGCACTTATACATGTTGTAATACTCTACATTGTGGTGAAGACTTTCAAAATCCATGATTATCTCATTCACTAGATTTCTGTCCCCTGATTTTGACCAGTTTATGTTTGTCCCAACAGGTAATGCTACCTCAAACTCTGCAATGTTACATAGCATCCACTGACTGCTTTTTGAAAGATGCACTGGATATAGGGTTTTTCTCACTATGTGATTTCCCAGGAAAGAAAAAAAAAAATAAAAGCCTTGTGAGTGAAACTGTTTTAAGCAAATCTTTTAGGGGGAATGACAAATTTCCAGGGATTCAACTATTAGGGAATTTCCAGAAATAGCGTGTTCATTGGGGGCCATTAGGATGTTGGCTTTCAGTTTGTCAAAACTGCCACAGGACCTGTGTGTGTCCCAGTCATGGAGGAACTATAGGGATAGACATAGGGCAAATAAAAAGGCCAGAAAGTTTAATTTCTTCCCATGATTTACATGATTTTTCTCATACAAATTGTCCAAGAATTGTCACAATATTTTGGGTAAATAAACACATTCTAAAAGTTAATTTTAACAAATTTTCCCAGTGTTGTACTGATTTAATTAAGGAACAAATATTGACAAGTCTTTATTTCATTTTCTAGAAGTGTGTTGTGCCTATTTTTTAATTTTTATCTTTTGAGTCCAAACTTAAAGTCATTTGCTATATCTTATCAATATGGGGAAATTCTCTATAAGATAGGGTAAGGAAATAGGGATAATAAACATGAAGAAAAAAGATGTAAGGCACTTGAAAAAGTCATTGTATTGTGGAAATATCATAAACATTTGAGTTCACTTGTTTTTGATTCAATTCCAGTTATTAAATCAAATATTTTGAAATTTTCTTTCTAATTTTTGATGTATGTAAGTTTCTAAAGCACAAAGAGAGTTATTAATATTTTCTTGGTGACTTCTGCAAAGCTTAAATAATATAAATCGTGGTTTTAATTAATTATATTTTGTTTTACATGTTTCAGTTTGGAGTACATTGATCTTTTAATAGATGAGATTATATAGCAAATTGGTGTTAGAATCATAAAGAAATGCTAACGTATGCATCTAAATTCAATGTTCTTCTGGCAGGGGAAGTTTGGCTATAACAGCAACATTTTGTAGTAATGGGGAAAAAAAAGATCAAAGGCTTTAATTTATGTGATAATTATTTTTTTTCATTCTAGCCAAATGCTTTCATTTATAAAATAGTTATTTAATGATATTAATATCAAAAAATGTGATGGCAATTTAGTGTTAATTAAAATCAAAGCATCTTTAGGAGTTTGTAAAGTTTTTATAGGCTCAGAGACAGGAAACTGACTTATCCTAGTTATTTCCATCCTGGGCTTTTCTGAATCTGCTTATGGATTCTTTGATATTGCTGTGACTTGTCTAGAAGCTGGACTTCAAAGAGAAACCACTGTCATTAAGAAAAAAAATAATTTTTCCTTCTTCTCTTCCCCACCCCATCTTATGATCAGGTAAACTTTAAACTCTGAATAGGAAAAAGGGTATGTTTGAACTTTTTTTTTTTTTTTCTTCACTTTAAAGAAGGATTGAAGGAAGACTTCAAAAGAACCTGTTACAAAAGGCATCATACCTTGTGTTGAAGGCATGATTTCTGCAGACCTCAGTTGAGCCCTCAGGGATACATATAGATCTATCTCCAAATGGATACAGGACTGCCTTAGATCTAATCACTTCTTAAAAGTAAAGGTAGACTTGCAAAGACAGTATATAGAAAATAGAATTTAAAGTATCCAGTGCTACTACACAAACTATCAATATTGATTTAATGTGTGTTGCTTCTATGAAACATAACCTCTGTGCCTTGTTTGCATTCACTTTCCTCCTTCTACAGAAAACAAAAATAACTCAGAGAAGCTAGTATTCTATAGCAACATTGACAATGCCAAGCAATTTATTAATCTATGTTGGTTGTGAATTATCAACTTCATGTTACAAAGAACAAGGAATGAGGTATAAAGAGAAAAAAAATACACATAAATTTACCCAGTATATAGAGAAGTTTGTCTTAATAGTTAAATACTTATGAAAAATATAAAAGTATCTAGATCTCAATTATGTGAAAGGCTTTATTTGGGAATCTTTCACCAATCAATCTAATGTTCATGTTTTAGTCTATTAAATTGCCAACAGTTTATTAGATTTGGGAAAACAGTATGCTTTAGCAAGGTTAACTTCAAAAATTTTATTCACTTCTAGCTTTTAACTAGAAATTTGATCTCACCACCAACCAGATCCCCTTGAATACAGATGCCTCATCCTGTTAGGCATCACCTACTTGTTGCTCTATACACAGCAACAGCCCTTATTCAAAATGGACTGAAATACTCCAACATTTTTTTTAATTCAGAAATGTGTAAAAATATTAAAAGGGGTACAAATGCAGTCCTGTTCCTTTACCTGTCTATAGTTCCTTTACCAAAACTTACCCAGTTCAGAAAATAGTTATCTGTAGTACATCAAGCTTGTAGCTTTCCACAAACAGTTCTTTGTCTCACTCCTCAACTTCTAAGAAAGTAAACAACTGACCCCTCGAACAAATAAATTTTAATAAAAGAGTGACATAATATTCACTACTATCTGAAAAATAGATAGCTTGAATCAGTCAGTATTATCCATCCAATGTCCTCTATAGTTCAAGGTTCAACAAATATTAGTAGAATTTTATTTTCACCTTTAAAACCATCAGCAACGCTAATCAAATCTTTGTTACTAATAACAGTGGGAGGTTAGGACTTTACTTATTTAAAATAAGTAGCTCAAAATTTCACTAAGTTTAAAACTCAGAAGGTAAAGTTATGTGAATAAAATGGCATATATAGCTATGAAAAGGAGAAAAGACTCCCTTTATAAATTCAGTAAGTATTTCAGTAGAAATTCAGAGAACACATTTAGGTAAAGTGATGAAGCTTTGGCTAGATATTAAAAATTGAGGAAGATTAAAGTAATAATGAACAATAATAGTGAATATATATATTAAATCGTTTGGAAACTGGTATGGTAGGTAGACTCATCTGATCAAGGCCTGGGTTGTATTATACCAATTCTTGTTTCAAAATTCTCTCCCTTTTACAGAATTATTTTTTTTCCTAATTAAGCCAAAATATTACAATGCAAAGATTCCTCCTTCTTTGTTCCCCTTTTCAGCACAGTTTTCCAATGTAACTAAAATATCTTCACATATTATATATTATTAACTACTGTGGAAACATTGATTTACAAAAAAATGTGTGTGATTCAGATTTATGGGTTTCCATTTATTCATATGCATGTTACCACGCCACAGCCAGCACCAAGCACTTCAAAAAGTATTCTTGTTCTTATAAAATTTCTCTCTAGCAGATTTCTAGTATTTTAAAACAGAATATCACAAACATATTAGAATCCAGTAGCAATAAAAATACCAACATTTGCTCTTATAATGGGGAATCTAAATGAAATTAATAAACATACAATATAAAAACTTCTGTTTAAATTTTGTAAAACATTAAGTTAAACAGTTAAGTTAATTTTATATCTTTGAGTCATCCTTTGGAACAATTTTTTACTGTTTGTTTTTATGGCAGTTTAATTGTAGGTGGCCAATTCTCTATATCCAACTTCAAGTGGTAGATTATAAAAATTGTTACATTTGGATTTATATTGGTACAAGTTGGTTTATTGTTACATTTTTTGGCACATTTACAATTAAAATTTGTTGCAGGTCTTAGAATAAGCAGGTTACTGTAGGAAACTCCAGCTCCTATAGCTTCCTAAACTATACTAAATGTAATTCCCCTCCTACTCTCCTCATAATTCTCCTATTTTCCACATAATTGTATAATCCATGTATTCACATTTTTTCCAACTATCTGTAATCAATTTATGTATAATTTCTTTAGATGAGACCAGGGTTGATTCTAACTTTTTCACTCATGTTGCCATATAACTATCTGGCCTCATCTTTATGAATGTGCTTTGAACTCACTCACTTAAAAAAAAAAAAAATGTTGACTTGTAGTTTGATGACATTTGATAGATCAAAACATTCCAATAAGTCATTCTTCCTTTCTTTTTATGTCATAATCTGTGTATTTATATCTATCAATTTTCTCCTAGGTGCATCCTTTAATCTATATTTTACTTTGCATTATTTCATTTAATATCACTATTTTCTGTTGTCTATTCACAGCTACAGTATATAAAGCAAAAATCATACAAGCTTATTTATAAAATTTCATATGTTGTTGTTCATATGTTAACTTAGGTTTTGCAGCATACAACTTAGTAATATTTCAGTGTTCTGAGAACACTGTACTATCTTGCTATGACCAAGAGGTATATGTAGAAAAAACAGAAAATTATAGATTCAAAATGGAAAAATATATAGAGAAAAATGTTACAAAGCCTGTGTTCCCTTAGTGCTACACTTCATTCATATTTGTCCTTCTTATAAGAATTCTCATTTTATCTCTATATTCATTTGCTTTCCCTGTTTTTTATGTCAGTCTCTGCCTCTGGCCTGTAAATAGAATCCTCAATAGTGTTACATATATCTTGGTAGCCTCAGATATTCACTGACTACAGTTTTCTTTCTCTTTTTATTTCTTTCTCTTTTTATAGAATCCATTTCACTGGGACTTTCTCTTCATCACTAAACTGAATTGTCTCTTACTAGTCTGAAAGAATCAATTCATTTATCTAAGGGCCTATTTTGTTCCCAGGAAGTAATATAGGTTCCAGGAAGGTATGTGATTAGAAAAACAAAACAAAACAAAAGCTTTGTTATTTTATTAAACCATATTTTCTCCAGTACTATACATGATTATAATTAAAAAACATAACTTTTGAGCCACAAAAATAGCAGTAATCTATATTTCCCATTAAACTTGGTTTAACCTTGAATACATGGAACATCAGCTTTTAACAATGGTAGATTGTAAAGTCTGCAATTTTCCCATAAATATAAGCATTTTAAACTTGAACATTATCTCTTTATATACACAGAGAGAAATTAATGAAAACAAGATCAAATTTACATATATCTATCGATTAACAAAATGAAAATTAATACAGATTTATAATCTTTTCAGCAATAATGTATGGTATGATGAACTAGAGCATTCATAAAGTTTTCTGATCTTTGCTTTGACAGTTATTTGGGCTGGGCTTTTAAATTAGAAGATGTAAAATTTAAGCAGTTATCAAGCTTCTTATGATATATGAGCCTGTGAATTCTAATCAGTGTTTTTGTGATGAAATATTAAATCACTGAGTTACTAAATCTAAAGAGAGTTACTGTTGACTATGCAAGGTTCTGTTGGATAGACATATTGAATTTCATAAGTATTTACTGGATTTAATAATAAAATTCTAGTAGTGTGGCCTATTAGTACCAGAATATACATATTTAGTTAAGTGTTACAAATTATACAATAAAATAGTTGTAAAAAACATACATTAAAGAGTAACTATGCAAAACTGGTGAATTGTGGATTCCTATGAGCTGACTACTCACAAGCCACTCATGACAACTGTGACCTATTTTCTATCTATAATTCATAGCAAAGCATTCCATGACTACCTACAGAGTATAGCCAGTATCCTAAGGCAGGCCTGGGCTGCGTAAGCTGCTGTTGACCAGATTATGTGGCTGTTTACATGGTGGTCTCAGGATAGCTCTGCCTAACATAACAGCAAATACTTTGGTGACACAAATGGCTCTTGGATATGGTCGTGATGTCCCCTTCTCTCTTCTTTATAAAATGTTGTCTCCCATTCCAACCCTACCCTCTGGACCTTATTCCACAAACCACTGTTGCATGATTAGCTTTTACTAGCCTGTATGATTTCAAAAGATGACATAAGAACTGCTCAAGTAGCAAAGTCTTGCCTTCAAAGCCTGTTGTGTTTCTCATAAAGTTTCTGCTACAAAGCAACACAAAGTTCCTGTCACAACAGTGAGTAAGCCATCGTAAGAGTTATGATAGGTTAAGAACCACATTTTTTAATTTATGCTGTGAATGAAAACACAGAACTAAAACTAAATTCTACTATTTCTTCCTTGGTTCTTTACTTGTGAGAGTTAGATAAGATAACATAATTGTAGTATTGATCACAATGCTTCGAAAACAGTGATCAGCACATGGTATTTTTGGTTCATCCCATCAACAAAAAAGTTTTTGAGTTCCTATTTTACATTGTCATGTTCATGTATTTTTCTAGATTTTTTGGAATACATGAGAAAACAAAAGGGTAAACTAATAAAGACTTATGTCATAGAACTTATATGCCAGTCGGATCAGATAGATAAAAATAAATCTATAACAATATGTATATTCTATGCATGCACCTATGTGTGCATGTGTGTGTGCTATATTAGAAAGTGACAAGTGATGTTATAGGAGTATATGGCAATTTTAAATTGTGATAGGAAATCTAACAGTATTTTACATTTGAGCAAATATTTTATGAAAGTGAGTCATAGGGATATTCAAGGCAAATTATTTCAAATACTGAAAATATAGCATGCTGTAAGTAACACAGCACCAGTATGATTGGGGCTACATTATTGGAGAAACAATGAAGGCAATTGAGATAATCAAAATCAGTAGGGACAGTACATGTAGAAATTTGTAGGGCAATGTAATGAATTAACTCTGAGTAAACTGCAAAGCCATTATAAATATAGAAATGGAACAGTGATGTAATAGGGTATACTATTCAAAAACAAAACAAAACAAAACACCGTGGTTTTGTTTCTGTCTTTATAATAGTTTTGGTCTTAATGTACAGAAAGGGATAGAAGCCATGAAAGCAGAAGACAAATTGAAATAATGTATGTGAAATAAGAAAATGATATAGAATAGACTGGTTGCAATGGAGGTTATTAGATGAGAATTTATAGTTAAAGTTTGAAAGCAATTAAGACAATTCTAACGAGGACAAGAGAGTAACAACAGACAATAGTGAGGAAGAAAGGAATCAAGAATGGCACTCAGATATTGGAACTGTACAGCTGGAAGAATGGTGTATATTGTAAGTAGAAAGGGTCTTGGAAAATAATGTCTGGAGTTTAGTATTGAATGTGTTTAATGTTAAATATCCAATGAGTATATTGAGCCAATAGTTGCATATAAGAATGAGACATTTTCAGGAAAATGTAGAAAGTGTATGTAACTCTATAGAGAATATGCAATTTCAAGGGTCTGCATAAACCTTCAAGTTAAAGTATAGATGGAACTGAGATGGGCATAGCAATGGGGAAATTCAATATAACGAAAATAATATGGATATATATACACTACAAAAAGAGCACAAAATGGAGTAAACCACAATGTAAAAGTAAGACCAGAAAAGTGTAGGTTTCCAGAAACATTAGGAAGGGAAGTAATAAGAGAGAGGAGAACTGACAAAATGATAACTGTAAAATGGGTAGGAATATAATGTTCAATAGGAGGAACTGTTTAAAGACAAATATAGATAGATTTCATCCATGACAATAGTTGGGAATAAAGAATAAATGGAACATATGTGTGCTGAGGAATGTTATTTGTGATTTTTTTTTCTTCAGAAGGAAAGTCATCAGCTGAAAGTGGGACTAGGGCATTATGAGTGAAGAGAGGGCATGACAGAAAATGACTAATGGATGATCTAGGTAAATGTAGGAGAACTCCTTGGCATCACTAAAGGATCAAGAAATTAAAAAAGGCAGTAAAAAACAGGACTGTGATTTTCTTCAGCAATAGTTGATTTCAACATTAGTTAGAGAAGTGGGGTCTTACAATGAATGTCATACAAACCATACAAAATGCATGGTTGTGATAAAAGAATTGATACTACAAAACATATTTAAATGAAACACTGGAATTAAAGCTCACTGAGGAGAGAATTAAGTAAATGAGGAATGTGAGAAGCATTGAAATGGGAAAGGACTCTAAATGGTTAAAAATAGCAGATTTGGAGTAAAGGGGCATACTGGGATTGGTAACGCAAATGAAAATGTCAGATTCATGAAACTGAATGTATGTAGTTGTTAGATTATGTTCTTGAAGAATCATCTGTGTTTTTTTATAAACACAGAGTTTCAAAAGAAACAGCAAAAAAAATTATAATGAGTAAGAATTTAAAATCTATAAACTGAGGAAAAGTAAGCTAAATCAGAAAATGACTAAAAAAGGAAGAGGTAACTAAAACCATAATTAGATGTCATCTCATACCATCCAGAATGGCTGCGTAAAGTAAAAATGATGATACATGTTAATGTGATGTAAGCACTTTGAAAAGTAGCTTGGTAGTTTCTTTAAATATTAAAAATAAATTTACTGTATTATCAAGCAATTCTGCACAAGAGAAATGAAACAGATGTTCACATCAAGACTAGGAAACTAATGTAGATAACAGAATTAGTCAGAATAGTCAACATAAAGAAATAAACCAATGTCCATAGCTGGAGACTGTATCAAGGAAAATGCATAAATTATTACATTGGGCTATTACAATAGAAAGGAATGAAATTCTGAAAAGATGGAAATGTATAAAACTGAACAGCAATTACATCTATTAAAAAAAACATAGATTTGAAAAGAAAAAGTTAACCTAGCAATCCATTTACAGGAAGTGTCTAGAAAACACAAATATATAATAACAAAAAATATATTTGGTGGTTGACTAGACTTGGGATGGCAAAGAAGATTATCTACAAATATGAGGGATCTTGCTGAAGAAATGAAAATTATTTGAAGATAATGGTGAGGCTTGCACACACAGAATACTTACTAACACACCAGAAATCCAAAAATTGTCCAATTTAAATGGATGAACTTTATAGTGTGAAAATATACCTTAACTAATATAGTATTAATTATGTCAAATTTGAATGCATATCCTACTTCCTTTTTATTTAAATAAAGTTTTTTTTTTATTTTTAAGATGTATTTATTTATGCATACAGTGGCTGCAAATAGCTTGATAGCATTGAGACTTAACTACTTGTGCCACCAGGGAGAGCCCTCAATGTTACATATTTTAACATGCAATTATACTATGTTTTTTAATATGAAAGAGAATATTAACCATCAGCATAACTACTACTTACGTTATACTTACATTCTATATGCAAGAGAGGAAGAGAACATATAAAGCAGCTGTATAAGTCACTATCCCTAATTTTTGGATGAAACACATATATTGTATATGCACATGTTCAAGACACATATCTCTATAGTGTTATCATGCAAATATAAGTATATATGATATGTAGTGAATTTGAACATTAGCTTAGAAATATTTCTACCTTTAGTGAAATTATTAAAATATTAATTGCCTAAATAACATCAGAACACATATATTTTTAATATTTAACTTTGGCTACATGACATGGTACTTGAATTACACTATTTTGTTAGCATTGTGTCTGAAAGTTAGAAGCTGTGTTTGCGATATCATTCAGATTAAAGAAAATTTCAGTAAAACTGAGTCAATTCCAAGAGTAATTTCTAAATTCTTAGTTTATGCCAAAACATAATTTCTTATTCAGAGAATGTATTTAAGAGCTTCCCAACATTCCCAAGATAGGATGGAAATAAAACTGCAATTGTACAACACCCTGAGAGGTGCCCTGTTAAATTTAACTATTTGTCAGTCTACAGAATTTGCATCATGAATGGGTAGGATGCATAATGCAAAAAGAAATGTTAGTATGCACTGCAAAGAGAAATAAAAAGGGACAACTGAATAATGAATATGTATGCATGTGTGTGTGTACAACATGTATGTATATATGAACTCAAAAGCAGAACATCTTAGGGCCCTCCCTGGTGGCACAGTGATTTAAAGCACAGCACTAAGAAACTAAAGCCTCGTCAGCATGAGTTCGATCCCTGCCCAACCCAGAGGTGACACACCGTCTGCAGCAGACCTCTCCTGACCCGCCTGCTGCTCCCCTCAGCAGTGGACTTCTTCAATCTGCCTGTCCTGCTCCCCACTCTGTCTCTGGTAAATCCTCTCACTGCCCCTGTACTTTGGCTTGTATCCCAGTTCTGTATACATAAATAAATAAATCTTAAAAAAAGGTAGAACATCTTAAATGACTTCTAAGATAACTTTAACTTTTTCAAATCAA
The DNA here is from genome assembly GCF_000260355.1 of Condylura cristata. NCBI lineage: Eukaryota > Metazoa > Chordata > Mammalia > Eulipotyphla > Talpidae > Condylura > Condylura cristata. The sequence goes on from NW_004567111.1 coordinate 32,714,506, forward strand.
GTCTGCAAGAGATGCTCAATTCTTAATATTTTGTTTCACTGCTATTCATTATCCATTATATGACTCTTAGAAAGCATTTAAATTACTGATAATGAATCAATAGGCCCTTTTAAATGCACTTTCCTAAGTTTATGCACAATGCATTATCTGAAATACAAAGAAATCCTGCAAGTGTAAAATCAGATGAAATGTCACTGGTGACAATGCTACCCTTCAGCAGTATACTTTTTCAATCTATATGTTCTACTCCCCACTCTGTCACGGGTGAATCCTCTCACTGCCCCTGCACCTCTAGTCTGTACCCCAGTCCTGTATGCATAAATAAATAAATATTTTTTTAAAAAGACATAGTACTGACCTATGAGAAATATTTCTTTTGCAATCTTACATTTAAGCCAGCAACAGTATGGAGTCATAATGCAGGAAAAGTTGCTTTTTAAAATATTCTCTCCATCTGCTTATTTTTTAAAGGAATTAATATATAGCATCTAAAAATACTTCCTGGGGCTATATTAATTTCCCTAGCTTACAAGCACTTCCCTTTGATGCATTTAATAGTAGAAGTAAAATGCACATAATAATATTTAACTTGCTTTAACATAATAGTAAAATAAGGGAAGTAGTTAATTAGATACATACTACTTTTACTACATCTACCACTAAGCATGCATAATCCATACAATTTGGACAGTAAAAAAGCTAGACTTTCCATAGCATCAGCAATGAACTTCACTAAAGATGAAAGAACTAAAACACCTTTTGAGATTATTCTCTCTTACTTTAACTTTTATTAAATTTATATGCTTTTTACTCTATTGTGTATTAAATACACAATAAAAAAGTATCCACGTAAAATTTATATTGCCAGTGGTTTTTATTCTTGTTTACTATATTCACCCTTGATGAAACAAAGTTCTCTTTAGAAATATTTTTTGTCTCAATAGTAATTTTGAGTCATACTTTTGAAATTGTCAATTAAAATAATGTGGTTAGTTGAAGTTAAGAAAATTTGAAATTTTTTGTTCTAAATATTACCTCTCTTTTTGGGTTTGGTATTTTTGAATGTTAGATTAATGAGAGAAAGTAATTAATAATTTACAATAATCCACAATATAAATTGTTCTCAGTTCTCCTTTTGTGATTGATAATACCTAAAACAAGGTGTATTCTTTCAGATCTAGTTATATTTGGAGAGTGAGGCTTTTGCTTGGTTGAGAAAAAATTCATTAATATCCTAGGGACTCATGCTTACTTCACTTTTATTTAAACTACATTGAAGTTTAACATTTATTATGGAATAACTGAAAATCTGGAAAACTCCATATAAAATATCAGCTATAGAAATTTTACAACAAACTGTAAAGGGTACCTCAATGTCTATTTCAAAACTGATTTGATGAATACAGAAAAGGTCAAACTAAAAATAACTAGACTGAATCAGTTATAAGTATAGTAGCATATGCCTCATTTAATAAAGAACTCCATATTTGTACCACAATTTAAGTAGTATCATGAACGCTAATTCTGACAGCAAAAGGTTATGAGCTACTTGTCAAATTGCACCCAACACAAGGTCAGGCACCTATGAGCTAGTGGAACTGCATGTAGCCCGGTGGGAAGAAACTGCTGTAGTCCGGTGGCTTGTTCAGAATTACACCATGTCCTGAAACAGAAGTGACTATGATCCCACCTGTTTATACATCTAACTATGTAGGTAAAAATCTTCCTCTTTGGCCCTCCCTGGTGGCACAGCGGGTTAAAGCACAGCATTAAGAAGCTAAAGCCACTTATGCATGAGTTCGATTTCCACCTGCCCAGGAGGTGACCACATGGCACGGCAGACCTCTCCTGGCCGGCCCGCTGCTCCCCTCAGCAGTGTACTTCGTCAATCTGCCTGTTCTGCTCCCCACTCTGTCTCTGGTGAATCCTCTCAGCCCCTGAGCCTCTGGCCTGTACCCCAGTTCTGTATGTACAAATAAATCTTAAAAAAAAAAATCTTCCTCTGTATGCAGCATATTTTCTAAGAATTTTTTTAACTATTTATAAAAATTCAGATGTTGCAAGTGTAAGGTGTGTCAGGTTCTCCTTGCATATGCAGTCAGTTATTTTTTCAAGTCATTAAATATTATTGACACATTGGATAACAACAAAGATTTCCATGTGGGGTTTGTAGCTTGGTTAGTCAGTTTTACCTAAGTATTTATTCAATCTTTTTAATAATGGTTAAGTCTATAAAGATGTGTTTTTAAAACTTATGGTAATGATAGTGATCACATGTAAATATAACATTAAAAATCAGACAAAGTAACTCTTAATCATTAAAAAACTGATAAAGCTAATGCTGTTAATATGAACATATTTAATTATATTTTTAAGCATTTTTAGAAAGTCTTTCCTTTTATTATATTCCCGGATGATTCGAAACTTGTAAGAATGAATCAGTTTCCTGCTTATGTCTCTTTTGAGGAATCTTTATAGTCCTAAAGTGTAATGTCCCCTTATAAAGATGTCTTTTTAATTGTATTATGGGATTAAGTTAAACTGACATTAGAAGAGAGAGAGACAGTATGAGAGACTTACAAAAAACATCTGATTACAGAAAGCACTTATGAAACAAAAAGAAGTTAGACAAGGTAAAACATACATTGACCAGAGTATTTAAATCATTACTATCTTGTCCCATTAGATAATCAATATTGGTATGGTGTAAACGATGAAAGCTTGATAAAATTTCTATTGCTTTAGCTAAGGAAATATTTTTATATTGACATTATGGGTTGATGTAATAAAATTAGGTTAAGTTAAAACTTCAAAAAGTGAGGAAAAGTAGAAAGTTATCAATGTTTATATCAATTTCTAGGTTCATTCTTCTAATGTCCTAGTTGTAATCACAAAATTAAGTGCAATAATCCCTATATCCTTAATTTGCCCAAAGAAAGAAGTAATTAGTTTGTGGAATAAATGTCATACTTCATAACTAAAGAAGAGAAGCTCAAAAGTATTTTTGTAGCCCTCCTCTATGTTTCACACTAGGAATGAGAAGCTGAGCAAAAACAGTCTCATTGTCGTAGGCAATATAGTTTTGTTAGATAATGTCCCAATGAGTGAAAATTTGGTTTATATTATATTTACATATGTAATTTAAATATTGATTCAAATTTTTGTGAGATCCATTATAATTTTATAAAGTAAGCTATTTCCCATAATATTTAGGGCAAAGGGGAGCAGAAAACAGGGTAGTACAAGACAGTGTAATCATGACAAATGATATTCGGAGGATCAAGTTAGAAATCTAAAATATATCAGAATGTAGTTGTTGTCAAAGCAAAGGAATGAGGTTACTAGTGAAGACACTGCCTAAGATAAACCTGGAAGGAGTATGTAGTATGTGTAAAGCTCCATGATTATGAGCAAATCGACATATTCCAGAAACTGAAGGAAGCCCAGAGTGTATGAGAAAGAGTGAACAGTCCTGGAGAGACTTGACAGACCACACTCTATTGTCAAGCCAGACAGTTCAAAGATCATGTTCTATATCTAAAATCTACTGAGAAGCTCTGAAAAATGTTAGTGTCAGAGTCTGTGAGGCAAGCAGGCACAAACTTGCCTACCTATAAAAGAGACTTCTGATAACACAAACTGCAGAAAACAATTGAAAGGTGAATAAGGCCCTCCCTGGTGGCCCAATGGGTTAAGGCATAGCACTGCAAAGTAGCAGCAGCCACTTTAGTGTGAATTTGATCCCCCGCCTGGAAGGTGATCCACGTGGTGTAACAGACCTCTCCTGACTCGCCCACTGCTCCCCTCATCAGTGTACTTCATTGATCTGCATGTTCTGCTCCCCTCTCTGTCTCTGGTGCAGTCTCTCAACACTTCTGCACTTCTGGCCTATACCCCAGTTCTGTATATGTAAATCTTTAAAAAAGGAAAAGAAAGATGAATCAGATTGTGATAAAAGCTTTTTGAAATGTTTGAAATGAGACTAGCGAGATAACAAAGGGTCAGAATGTGTAAGTCATGCTGGCATAAAACTTTAAATGATAAATAGTAGTTATCAATAAGAGACATTAGTTGACTATTTTTGAGGAAATTGTAAAATCCCAAGTCATACAATGAGTTGGATGGTGAATGAAAGATAAAAGAAAAAAATATTGCAGAAGTAATGGGTGAAATCATTACACATCCCCTACAGCTTACTCTCTCTCCCCTCCTGAATTGTGCATAACTGTTGCAGATAGTACAAAAAAACTGATGTACTTATCACACATCTTTCAGTTGTAACCAATGTTTCAAATGAAGATTAGCAAATTAGCTATTACTTAAGAGTAGAATTTCCACATTGAGAAAGTAGCCACTTGATCTACATACACCAAAAAAGAATCACCAATAAGATACTTGTATTATTTTCTCCATAGTGTATTGTTTTCTGTTGTTGAGGCTTGAGTTGTTCTTAATCTTCTACTGAGTATGAACTGCTGTTGTTTGATATCTCTAAAATACCTAAGAAATACTGTGGGACTTCTATTTTGTAATTATATCTAGTGGACATGTATATGTATATATGTAAAAATAAAGCCATCACCAAGAGGGATTCATTATAGTTCCAGTAAATAGACTACACAAGTTTTTAAGTGGATAAAAATGTACCATAAAAAACTTAAGTTCAAAAGTAAACTTGGGGTTTATTCAACAAAAATAGGATAGACAACCTGGCATTTTCATTATGTATCTCCAAATTTAGTTAGTATATTGAATTTTAATTCAGTTCAATTAACAGTCAATTTTCCCTCACCATCAATTTTTGGCATTACTTAACTGACATATTGTCAGCTAAGAAAAAAATATAAAATAACTTCAAAAATATGTAAGAAAACTAAAGTGATTTGTTTTACTTATAATTAATGAGAAAGTATTAAAATATTCTGGTTTATATTTTATACTACCTAATGAATGGAAACATTTTTTCCTAATGATAGCATTTCATTTGCAGACCATGAAAAAATGGATATAATATATATTCTTTTATGAATCAAATCTTAATAGAATTAAATGCTTACTTGTAGGTTTAATATTTTGCTATTGTTGACTAAGGAAGTAAAAATCAATATTTACTAAATATTTACATGCAATTGGAAGTTATGTTCACATATATTAACATACTTTATAGATTAAATAGCTCATTAAAGTCAAATTTATGACTTCTGTACAAAAAAACAACCTAGAAAACTAGAAAGGGATGTTTAGAATTATCTGGTAATGATCTTTTGCTCTTTCTTCACCTAATCTTCAGCAAGGGCCACTCTTGAAAATCCATCTCAAAAACACTTAAATATAAAGCAAAACCAAAAGATACATACATAAAACAATATTAAAATTTTACATTAACATACATAATGAGCTACTACTGATCTAGCAAATGGACACAATGTGAATAAACTATATTCTATAAGAAATACTTCCTATTTTGAAATATATATCCATAGAAATATACATGAAATCCTAAATGCCAAAATTTGAGGGCAGAATTTATTACACAAATGATATTCTACCCTAAGATGTAAAAATATTATGTAACAACTATGATAGAATTTCTATCCCTAACCTTATATATGAGGTCAAATTTGTCAAGATGGAATCTAATGTTCAGAAGACTTATTTGGGAAAATGTCTATGAAGAACATTGCCCATCATTTACCCTAAATCTGCTGGTGACTAAGACTATACTTAAAGAATATATATCTAATTTCTACACTAATTACACTAATTGAGTTTCTATGACTTTGAGTGTGATTGTTGGTGAAATATAGAAGACTGTCAATAAGTGATGAGAACTGCCAGCTGTTTACAGGTCATTCAGAAAAGGAAAAGTATACAAGTATTTTTTTAATGTATTATTATTTTTTAAGCACTGACTTATGTATTTCTGTGACTTTTAAAATTAAGGTAACGGTAACACTGGCTTACAACACTGTAGACTTAGGTTCACAATCCTTTAGATGTATGCCACCACACCACAAACATCACTAAGGAACCCACAGTCCCCCACCAATAGTCCACTGGTCTATCTCCCCTATTTGTTGCTCAGCACACCTTCCCCATCTGGTATACTCAAATCTGCACTCAGATTTCTAAGGTTTGTTTTGTTTGCAAGTGCTCTTTTAAATGAATGAATTTGATTGTTGCTCCATAGGCTCAGGGAACAAATCAATGATGTTGACTTTTTTATCTTTAAAATATACAATAGATACAAATGACTTCCAGCTGCCCCTGGCATTTAACCCATATTGCTATTTCTTTGCCAGCTAATGATAATAATTTAGTAAGGTAGAAATCATTTAAAGACAAATAAAAGAAATGTTGATGACTGTTCCTACTGACAGCCAAGAAAAATGTGCTGCTAGTGATTTTAGCATGGCTGTTATTCATTTATAATGACTGGTACATTTCAATTTTAAATATCTAGACATTGTGATAGAAACTCTGTTCAAGCATACTAACTACTTTACCTTGCAATTTCTGATGGCCATTGCGGAAAATGATTCATAAATGCCAACTGACCTGTAATCACTTTAGTTTGTTTTCAACCACTTCTACTCAAAAAGTTTAAAAAAGTGTATCGTTTATGATATATGTGTCTTCCCACAAGTGTTTAAATATGAAGTCTTAAACAGACTCATCACATAAGATAGCCATCCTCTGAAACCTGTTGTAATATGTTCCTTTTAAGAGGACATCCCATTTCAGCTGTGTATACAAGATTTGAATATTTGTGTTGAATTAAATACTTGTATTTTCCAATGTGGATATAGAAACAGAAACTAAGCATAAATCTGAGCTCACTGTACCAGATATGAAGATTTGGAATTGAACTTTGGTTATCATCTACCATGACATATTCAAAAGGAAGATGAAGAAAACAAAGCTTAGAGATGTTCATTTCTGTCTTTCTATCTATCTATCAAACATATAGTGAGAGCAGATGAATTACCTTAGGGAAAAATGTAAAATTCATTTATTTACTTGTCAATCTTGTCAAATGTTCATTTTATTTTATTTTTACTTATTTTTATTTTTTTTATTCATATAGAACTGGGGTACAGGCCAGAGATGCAGAGGGTGAGAGGATTCACCAGAGACAGAGTGGGGAGCAGAACAGGAAGAATGAGGCACACACTGCTGAAGGGAGCAGCGGGTGGGTCAGGAGAGGTCTACCTTGCCATATGACTCACCTCTGGGGCAGGCAGGGATCGAACTAATGCAGAAGTGGCTTAAGCTTCTTAGTGCTGTACTTTAACCCAATACGCCACCAGGAAGGGCCATCATTTTATTTTAAATAAACAAATTTCATAGATGATAGGGGGCATAAATTTTTGCAATGTAATTATAGCCAAGTTTCATTGCATTAATAAATTTTCCTTTACAAATCTTTTAGTCTACTCCTTATTAGACTTCCTTTAAAGATAACCATCTTCACTTTAAGGAGTTTAATATAGTTCCCAAAGACCAGAAAGGCAGAAAAATTAAATGAACTAAGTTAGTATATAAACCTATATATACATAATTTTTCTTTTCCTCTGACGAGACGATTATGGTGAATTTCAAGCAATGTGGGCTGTACTTTCAAATTCACTAGGGGACAAAGCTGAATAGTTCATTGTGCGTTTGTATATTAAAGGATAACTCTTAAGAACACAAAGGCCACGGCCATACTAACATAACATTTTAAGTACAAAGAAGTGACCAAGAGAGCTGACTGTCACTAAAAGTCAAATAAGAATAAAAATATTCTAGAAATATAGGATATTTAAATCAAATAACCATAATTTAAGTTGATACTTCTTTTAAAGATTCATGATTTAAGGACTACTACTAACACACAAAACATCCCAGAAGGAGGGGAAAAAAGACATGAAAGACAAAAAAATAAATAAATAAAAATCTAATGCTAGTAATAGTTAAACAGGAGATACATATATAAACTACCAGTAAATCCATACAAAGCTGGAGATTATACATCATAATTTTTGGTGAACTATTTAGCAATATAAAACAAGAGCATTGACCCTCCCTGGTGCGCAGCGGGTTAAAGCACTGCACTAAGAAGCTTAAGCCAATTCCGCATGAGTTCGATCCCTGCCTGCCCTGGAGGAGGAGATCCACATGGTGCGGCAGACCTCTCCTGACCCGCCCGCTGCTCCCCTCAGCAGTGTACTTTGTCAATCTGCCTGTTCTGCTCCCCACTCTGTCTCTGGTGAAGCCTCTCACCCTCCGCATCTCTGGCCTGTACCCCAGTTCTGTATGAATAAATAAATAAATCTTAAAAAAAAAAAAAAACAAGAGCATTATCATTGCTTCCACTCTTATCCACAACTCTATTAATAATTTACTCTAAGGAAATAATAAAAATAATAGAGATCGTATACATATTCCTTTGTCACATGGTTACTATAAAAACTGAATGTCTACTCTTTAATTTCTTGTGTCTTTTCACTAGTTTAATACATTCTTGTACTTGTAAATGTACAATCTATTAATGTCATGTAGCACTAAACAACCAAAATTTTAGAAACCCTAATTAAATAATTGCACTCTAAATAGAAATTGAATGGTTTCTATTTAAAGTTGACTTTTGCCTTTATATTGAAATCAGCTTTTAAAGTAGCTAATACCATTTATTTAAAATAGATTATTTAGTAACAAAAATAATGAACAACCATATACCAGAGACATTCTGTGGGGGTGGAGTGGGGAATGGGATCAAAAATGGGGGGGGGGAAGGGAGGGAAATGCACGGGACTATGGTGGTGGCACAGGGGTGATTTGGTGATGGGAAACCCGTGGGGATTACAATCGAGATGGAAAAAAAAATGTGCAAAATGATGTAAAAATAAACTTTGTAATAAATAAAATAAAAAAACTATAAAAAATAGATTATTTAGTATGTCAGTCTTACTCTAATTATTACTCTAATATTAATTTGTATTTATGTCTATTGTAAGAAGAGAAATTCCCTTTCCATCTAGATTATCTTGAGAGTAGTTAAAAAATCAAATTAATAAAAAAGTCAAATTAATATTAGAAACATAAGTAGGAAAAAAAGCTTTATATATATGGGGAATCTACATATATACTGGAATTCCAAAGAATATGAGGCAAAATAAGGGTTTTGCCTTAGCTAGGAAATAAGACAGGAGCTTGGAGGTTCAAGGAAAAAGGAGAGAGACTCACATGATAACTGGTGGATAATTCACTTGACGAAAAGAGAGGATGCTCTATATTTAGATAGATGCCCTTTTATCTAGATAGGTTTCTCCTATACAAAGTTTATTTCTAGCATTAACTCTTATTCTGGGTAATGTTACCCATTTTTATTGTTTGAGAAAGTTCATGGAGAGGTAAAAGTGTCTCTTGAACCTACAGGACCTCAATAGACCTTTGCTGGAAATAATTTGCATGCCAAAGAGACACATCTTTTACCAATTTGTCCTAACAATGCATTGGCCATTTCACTAATTTGTTCACATTCTAGGGATTTCAGTAAAAAATAAAGCCATTTATTTTGGGACAGTGAGTGTCATATATTTTCCTCCTTGTCCCCTACTGGTATTTGGACATGTCACAGGCAGCCAGAATCACAAAGATCTGGATCTGGAAGTACACCTTTGACCTATGATAGGAAACTGGCTCAACAGTTGCAACTGGAAAGTCCCAAAAACTGATGAACTCATCTGTAGTTGGAGCTGACATACTAGACAGACATACAGACTTTTTGGTAAAGTTGCATTGCCATAGATTTCTCACCACTATGCCTTCCATTGTGAAATCTCTCATTGGTGCAGAAACAATCACATCATAAGTGCAAAAACAGTCTGTTGTTCTCAGTAGAGAATACAACGGAACCAACAAATATTTCACTTACAAGTATGATTTTGGGGATGAAAGATTTATATACAGACCTATAGGTGGGATCATTAAAAATACTATTTTGTATCAAGAAACCATTATCACTATGACAGGGGTCAGTCTCAGCAGCTACTTCAGAGGCCCAATGAAAAATGAGGTATCTTCAAAGCTAATAAAATCCAAGAAGAAATGAAATGGGATATATACATATGAATTAAATGCTGAGCTGGAAGAACTGACATCCTCAACAAGAGGAAGCATCAAGACTTGGATGTCATGGTGGTGGCAGCATTTGTAGAAAAGTGAAAGTTGGTATAGAACAAAGCATTGGTATAGAGAAAGTTGGTGGAGAGTCTTCTAGGACTCTCCAAGCTGGCAGTACATTCATTTGTTAATTTGAAAAGATAAATATATTTTCAGCAGAATTTTTTAATAAGCTGAAAAAGACTATGTGACTTTTCATTAAAACAAAGAGATGCTGGACTTCTAATAAAAAGGGTCATCAAAAATCAGTGTTATTTGAAGCAACTAATTATGTTGATACCATTGTTTATGTGAAAATTCTACAATTTAAAAAAGTATATTTAGAAATTGGCATTGGTATCTTAAATGTCCTTTAGAATTTTCAGTCTTTCCAGAGTGGGACTCTACCTGGCCTTGGACCAACCCCAAAACAGCAGAGCCCCATTTTACATGCACAACATTACCCTGCATGAGAGTAAGAACTTGCCTGAGAGAACTCCCTTAAAATGGAGGAAATGTAATGTTTTAGAAGTCATTAAATTGGTAAAATGTAAAACTTCTATAAACTTTCATTGAAAAATGGTGTTTTAATTTAGTTTTAAATGAACTTTTTGGAGAGAAAATTATTACTAAATGAATGTATGATTCCAGCAAGAAGATGATTTTTAATATTAAAGAATATTATATAGATTTATTATATTAAAGACTACTACATTAATTTCACAATGCTTTAAACTTAGTAAAACATTATTTTTCTTGAAAACATAATTGTATAGCTATTTCATATCAGTCAATATTATAGGATTGAGATTACCTGCCACTTTACTCTTTATCTGGGCATAAGGTATTCCAACTGTATGTATTCATAAACTATTCGGGAATAGTCCCTTGGTCATGAAGTCAATAGTTCACTTCTTACATAAGATTTGCTGTTTTTTTAGAATGTTCATTTTAATATTGAAATCTGATATTTCACATCAAATGTTTGTTTTTAAATCTTACATGGCCAAAGTACCTAATCTGTGATTCTGTCATTATGATATATGTATCTAGTTTGTTGGTGTAATTGGAAATTTATGTATGTCTTATCAGGAACTCATTGTAATTAGCAGGGTCATCTGGAGGTTTATGCACATGGAGATGAAGGATACGGTTTGCTTTGTTAGTGCTTTTCTTTAGGCCATTTAGCTAATTCATCATTTTGGAACATACAATTAACCATCCTCCCCCATCTTGGTTATTGAGTATGAGTATTAATTTCACCTCCTTCAATATACCTTCCCCAATGACTACAAATAGTATCTACCCCCTCATCATGATTTGTGTATCCTAGGAAATATTTACAAATAATCTGTGAAACTAATTTCTATGAAAAATTATGAAATCTAGCCAGTTACTGTTTTATGTATTTTACACAATGAATTTAATCTTAAGTAATGCTTATTCTCTAACAATGATATTTTCCGATCAAATTTATAGATAGAAGAAATATTTTGGTGCAAAAGTATTTTTTACATGAAATCACACCATAACAAATATCTCGTGTGGTAAATGTAATCAGAATAATAATCATTACTTATGGAGAGACACAAAACAGGGAAACAATGTAATGCAATATAAGACTCAATTTATTATTTACTTTGAATAAAATATCAGGAAATTGACTGACTAGGTTTGACTTTGTTTTTCCTTAACTGCTATATGTTGTTGTTATTTTCTAAAAAAAAAAATTCATTTACTGTACACACAGAATGGGGGTGCAGGCCAGATGTACACCAGAGTCAGAGGGTGCAGGTCAGAGGATTCACCAGAGTTAGAGTGGGTAGCAGGACTGGCAGATTGCCAAGTACACTCCAGAGCAGAGCAGCAGATGAGATAGGAGAGGTCTGCTGTGCTATGTGGGTCACCTCAGGGCAGGAATCGAACTTGCACTAAAGTGGCTATGGCTGGCTTAGCAGTGTTGCGCTTTAACCCATTGCACCACCAGGGAGGCTTATTGTGATCAGTTTTTTAAAATGCATGAAATTGTATTGTTAAGTGGCATGCTATGCAAATTCCTCAGAAATCTTTTTCTCTTACAATAAATAAAGTTTCTGTGCACCAGGCACTGTGGATTGACTGTCTAAATAATTTTTTTAGACAACCCTATAAAAATTATATTCTCTCCATACTTGTGGATAAAAAAATGAAGACAAGAGAAGTTAAATAATTTGCTAAATTTCGTTAAACTGAGGAGGGCCAAAGACAATATTTGAAGCTAAGTATATATGAGTTGAAAGTTGGTGTGTTCTCCCATAATACCTTTATGTATAAGTTTGGTGAATTTAATATAAAGAGATATAGAAAATGAATGAACATTTTTGGCTTTGAGGATACTAGGAGACCAGAGTAAAATGCACACAAACACACAAACCTTTTAAATGTTGAATTAAGATATATATGTATATGTTCTATGTAGGTATGTATATGTTAAGTTCATGTACTTATATATAGAAAGATATATAATGATTAAATTTTGGATTTTAAATCCTGATAATTATATATATGAGAATGAAAATATTTATAGCCGAGCTCATTTGTTTGCTTGACTATATAATAATTTTCATACACAAAAGTATTTGTGGCATCTCATAATGCCAGAGAGTTCCTAATGTTTAACTAGTCTAAAAATACGCTTTTTGAAGCATTGCTATAATTTTTTGTACATTTCATGATTCTAAATATGACTGATATTCAGGAAACTTTTTTCTGTTTTCTTACTTTCTTCTTTGGTAAAACAAGATTCCAAAAAAAAGTATATGCTTGTAAAGTGTTACTTAGGTCAATGTGGGTGAAATAGATAACAACTTGGAAATGTTAAAATTTAGCACTCCAAATAAATTTAAAATTTTAGAAAGCTAAACATAAATAGGATAATTACTATTTGCTGACAAAAAAAAATGTAAAACCAAGAAAAATTCTGATAATTTTATATGATTAGTTTCCTTTTTTTGTTGCTGTTGTTTTTTAGCAGAAACACACTATAGTGACATGCCAGGTGCCACTAAAGTAATGAATGTTCACACTGACTGCATATTAATCAGAGCACTATTGTGGGATGAAGGTAAAGGACTCACAATCTCAGTTACTTAGCTAGAGCTGATATTGCCCCAGTTCTTGGTGATCATTTTACTGGCACCAAATCAGACTCCCCACCGTGTAAAATTCCATAGGAACACAGTACAGCAGACTAACTTCTTTTCATATTAGCCAAAGGAATTTTGCATAATTCGTCCACGACTCTCGTTTTGATGAATGAAATAAAAGGAAGTAGATGAAAAGTGCTCTTTTGCTATTGTATAAATGATATGTTAGTATTAATAATTGTAATAACAGTTAAGCATGTAATGAGTGTTTACTACATATTGTTCTGTATAAATTAGGCCATTTATGTTCCATAAATAATACATCTGACATAATATTTTTATGGTGTCAGCACCATTTTATCTAGAACAGTACCTGAAAATCAGAAGTGGTACATTTCCTTAAAATATGTATATAAATTTTTCAAAAGATTTTATTTGAACAAGTATGTTGATTGAAGAGAGATAAAAAACCACATTAATAACAGGATTTAGTAGAAGAAGAAAACCACATAATTTTGGCAGGAAGGAATGGAAACTAGAGTATGGATGGTGGGAATCATTTGCAAAAATAGAAGAAATATTTCCTTGTGAAACTAAAGGGAAATTAATATTTTCTGTTGGAATAAAGATATTCTTTTGGAAAGTAATTTAATATTTTTATGAAGAAAACTGTTGTGTGCTGAAAGTCAAAAGGGAAAATATAAGTGAAAAATAAAGATTTGGACTAGCCAAGGAAAGAAGTAGAAAGGAAACTGATAAGAAACACAAGGAGAGCAAAGGTGGAACAGCACTGAATGCTGGAATGAGCATGAGAATCAAGTACATGGAAATGTTAGAGACAATTAAAAGGATAAATAGTTACAAATAGTTACCGACAATTCTTTCATTTACCTCCCTTCATCACTTTTGTAACTGTCAGGTTTTTCACACTCTTCTGTGACCTGTTTCAGTCAGCTGTGCAAATGAAAGTTATACAAATGTTTTCATAGAGATGTGAGCTAAATTAAAACTAACAAATGCATGATTGAAAGGGAAAGTTAACATGAAAAGTATAAATTTAAATTCTATTTTTGCTTCTAAAAAGTAGCAGAAAGTAGTTTAATATAATGTATCTGTGGTCAGAACTTTATTAATCTATCAACCATCAGTCAAGTTTTCTTTCAGCACATCTTAATTTTCAATCTAAATATTTTTTGAAAGCTGGATTTGCGTTCTAAAGAAAATGATGTTTGTCTTGTTCATGGTTGGGAGATATGCAAGCACAATATGATTGACCCAGAAAGAAATACTATGTTGAGAAATTTTAGGACAGACATGCCCCAGGCAATTCAATGAGAGAATTAATGGCAATACAAGAAAGTCCTTATTAAAACTTTGTTAAATGGAAGTATAGGCCCTCCCTGGTGGCGCAGTGGATTAAAGCACAGCACTGAGAATCTAAAATCACTTCCGCATGAGTTCGATTCCCACATGCCTAGGAGGTGACCACATGGCGGGGCAGACCTCTCCTGACCCGCCTGCTGCTCCTCTCAGCAGTGTACTTTGTCAATCTGCCTGTTCTGTTCCCCACTCTGTCTCTGGTGAAGCCTCTCACCGCCCATGAGCCTCTGGCCTGTACCCCAGTTCAGTATGCACAATTAAATAAATCTTTAACAAAAAAATCTTAAAAAAAAATGGAAGTATAACTCATTAATGACTATATGACTATATCATTACAAAAATCTATCATGCTAATGGGGACTTCCATAGCTTGCTTAGTAAATTTTGACTTTTATTTTCTGAAATTGTATAAAGTTAAACTTATTTGTTCCCTCAAATGTTATATAATTGATGGAGTGCAAAATAACTACCATAAAGTTTATAGCCATACTGAATAATTCAGGCTTCATGCATTTCAGAACAAAAAAAAAGTCATATTTAAAGTTATGTATATATCTTTTCTGATAATAAGACTAATGTGTTTGAAACATAAAATAAGTGCAACATTGATTTTAATAGTAGTTTCTCCTGTTTCTTTTTTTTTTAAAGATTTATTTATTTATGCATAGAACTAGGGTATGGGCCAAAGGTGTGGGGGGTGAGTAGATTCACTAGAGTCAGAGTGGGGAGCAGAACAGGCAGAAACACTGAATTACACTGTTGAGGGGAGCAGCAGGTAGGACAGGAGAGCACTGCTGTGCCAAGTGTGTCAGGTCCCTGGCCAGTATCAACCTAGTGATGCAGGCTGTGGGTAGCTTCATAGTGTTGCAATTTAACCCCTTTCACCAAGGGAGACCTCTCTCCTATTTCTTACTATGATTTTTTTTCCATATTTGATATATTAGTAAATATATCAAAATAAATTTTACATGCATATGAACTCAAGTGTGAAATACTTGTATATTTCTTTATAAGCAGATTTTCATTTTTAACTATTAATAAAACCTCTATTTTGCTTGACAACAGAGCTTTGATGTATTTCTTTCACATTTCTTACTTGATCACTTTTGGGTAAGTCAATTCAATTTAAGTTTGTCCTTTTTCTTCTTAGGCTAAGATTTAATTTCTTTTAGTTTTCCAAACTATCCAGACTTTGTTGGGAAGGAGTATGTCCACAACCGTCCTTGAAAATCAGTAAGACAAAATCCACTTTATCTCAAGTTTCATTTCACTGGAGGAGCAAGAGCAACTTTGCAACATGTCAGAATCATATTCACGGCTTTTTACACAGTATAGAGAAAATAACCCATTGCTTATCAATCCCAGTAGAAAAGCCTTTCTGTGACATGGTTTCAGATACACGCAAAGTGAGACACTAGTAAGCCCTGCTTATTACATTCCACTTTGGCTATAATGTTACAGAGATGCGGCTGGAGATTGGTGCCCTCTTATAACTACAGATGGAACTTGAATATATAATCATAACATATAGGCAGTATCCTCATATACGCTGCTTCCTAAGGCTCTAGACTGAAAGCGCAACTACCTTCTATGTCATGATTTAAAATATGAAAATAATGTAATTCCAGTAAGAATAGGTATTTTCCTTATGGAATCACTCTGATAATTATAACTTATTTGCATATTCTCAAATTGTCATTTCCTTCTGTTATCTGAAGATCCTTCTTCCCAAGTTCAGAATAAGCTGATCAAAACTGAAGTAAGGAACATGAGTTTTTCTGATGACTACTATTGATTATATAAATTTACATCTAATATCATCCATGTTTTAGCAATTTTCAAATTTAAAATATTTATAAGAGCAATTTAAAAAATCTCATTTTTCAAAAACTTGAGCCTGTTATTTAGTAATAGCGTTTTTAGACATTGAATATTTTTCACTTAATAGAAAATTAAACCCCAAAATAGTTGTTGCAATGATAATACAATAAAGTAATTTTGGTAGAAGTAAAAATAGTACTTAATACACCTCATACATCACAAATATGAGATTTCATATGTGCTTTACTCATCTAATATTACACATAAATATTCCTCAAAGTGTTATGTCTCTTTAAATAAATTAATAAGATAATATTTTTGAAATGGTTACTGAATAATCTATCTCTCTCTTTTTAATCACTTTGGACTCTTTCTGGTTCCACTGTCCTCATTTCCTATCCTTATAGACTCTGATTACAAACTCACACTCATTCTGTCACAATTTATGCTCTTATACTGTGCATCACAATCTCAGGTTTTGCAGTTTATATTAATGAGAGAGCCTACTTAGTATCTATGAGAGGGGTAGACTTAGAGTAAATTTGAATTTAGATTGCCAACCAATTCAATAGCAATAAGGACTTAATTACTAGTGGTCAGAGAGACTGTGATGAGTCCTGCCATGTAGTGCCATCATAATCACTAAGGATAATTACTCTGCTTCAGGTGATGGATGATGTATTGTGAAAAGTAACTGTGTTGATTAAATATTATGAAGACAATGGTAGTTCTAAGTATGCAGGTTGTACTTTTGTTACATGGTTACACTAGGAGAACTTTATAAAGAATATGAAAGCCAGGGAATCTAACTGCTAAGGTAAAACATTCTCTAAAAATTAAAATTTGAAGAAAAATTAATTGTACAATGACATCAGTTTTTCACCACCCTTTCCCCAAAGGCATTCTCCTCTACCTATAGTTTGCAATTTTCCCCAATCAAAACTGCTATTTTTTTTTTCAATCTATCCAGATGAATGGTAGAGAGTAGAAGAGGTTCGGGTAAGACCATACATCCCAGTATTCTTACCTGAGTTGTTTTTCTATTAATAAACATTTGGCAACTTGGTGTTTATCTTTTGTGAATGCCTAAACACCAAATGGTTACTTCAGACAATTTTGTTAGCTTTTGCCTTGATTTTCAGGGAGAGAATTTACAGAACTGTGGACTCTGCCATTGACTTCTACTTGTTGCCATATTCTGCAATCCAGAGATCCTAAGTGTCAAGTGGAAAAAAATATTTTTTTTTCATTAAAGACACAGATTCTGAGATTCTTAAACATAATGTGAATGGAAAAGATATAGGTGTCATTTCAACTTATTTTGTTTATATTAATATAATTGTTTTGATGAGTTTATTACCACACAAATCTTGCAATGTTCCCTCTCAAGCACTTATCTAATCTTGTACCCACAAAGGAGGTTGGCAATGAGATTGTTGATACATCATTCTGAAAACAAAGACAAATTGAAAGCTATAGAATCTGGTCACTTCTGGTGAATGTTCATAGTCATAGTAAGATAAACAGTAAAATGAAACATAAATTTAGGCAGGAGTTCAATATAAAATAGAAGAAAGGAAAGAAATAGTGTTCTAAAATGTTGGGAGATATAAAATGTTTTGAGCCATTTTTTTCTGGCAACTTACTCTTTATTTAGCTAAGGAAAAATAAGTCTACACAATTTTAATTGGGCTTAATTTTTACCAAATATTTGCAACTGTGATCATAAAGTAGATTATGCACAACTGAGGTGCATCGAAAGATATTTTTGGGGAAATTTGAGCCCAAAAGTAATCAAATTTCTCAGAGTTTTCCCTGGTGTATGAATGATTCCATTTAATTTACAAACTCAACTATAATTTATTCTTCACCACTCTGAGATTTTACTTTAAATGTAAAACACTAAAATATAGAAATGATAACTACCTATTCTGGGACTCTTAATAGCTATCTGAAGGTTAAATAAAAATTGGCCAATTTAATAAAAGCTAACATGCATTGTATTAAATCTTAAATTCTATAGTTTCAGAGCTTAGGAAAAGCACCAGCATCAAGTATCCTTGCTCCAAACAGGGCAGCCATTCATATTTGATAAGGCAAAGACAGGCAATATCTACTAATATAATTTCAAATGTTAATTCTTATAATAATCATGTAAGAGCCTTCCACACTCAATAATTTTAGGATAACCTAAATAAAATGTGTGATTGTCATTTATTTTGATTTCCAGTGAGACAGCACACAACTTGACAAAGATTACCTTCTATTTTTGTCAGTCTGGGTACATTCATCCATTAATGACCTCCAAGTCCCACGTTTTTGCTTTTTTTTTTTTTTTTTGGTTGATTAGGTTCTGAGGGGCTAGAGTATAGTTAAGCCTTTTATATTGTCAATCAGCCACCAATTTGATATCTTTCATAAGTGGTAAATGCTTAAGGAAATTGCTTAAAGGTCAAAAACAATGCCTTTCTGAAACACAATTGAAAATGTGCCCTTCCTATTCACTTATTTAAAATGGTCTCTCTGTAAGTGTTGTTTTCTTCTGGGACTACAAAATCATTCAATTTGAAAGATGACCTTAAAATACTAAAATATTCCTTTCTTTTAAAGGCAACATCTAGAAAGTTTCTTTTTTAGAATGAATGAATCACATCTGGTAAAGGTAACATCAAATTGGCTCACAAGGCTGTGGAAAAGCAGCAGGGCATAAGAAATCAATGCACATTTAGTCTCCAATTTTACATTCGGCATGTCTTTTTTTTTTTTAAATAAAAAGTAAGTAAACAAATAAGTAAATATAGTAATCACTCAGAAGTCCTTATACCAATAACTCTAGACACATAGAGGAAAACATACACATTCAAGGGATTTTTTTATTTATATCAGTTTTTGTGATAGTGTTTTGATAGTCCTTTCACTCTATTGGCTAATATGCATCTCAAGTACAAAAAGATATTTATTTTCACAAATGGCAGGATCTTTCCATATTTTAAATGTTAAAATTTACAAATAAAGAGATACATTGTAAATAAATTTCATATATAAATCACTTGACTTCTGAGATTCTCCCAAGGTAGCCATTGAGAATATTTAATGTTTCCTCAGGGAAAAAATAACTTTGCTAAATGCTAATGGTCAAAATAGTGAGCTTGTGGTGGTCAGCAATTATGTTTACTGAGTACTATACATCCATTAATGACATTTGCTTGTAGTTACTATCCAGCAAATGAATAAATAATTCAATATTTTTTTCATATGGTTTATATAATCAAATTACTATGAATCATTTCTCCCTCACATAATAAATTAAAAAAATATTTTAAAGTGAATGATAGGCTTCCCCATAAAATCTTCAGATAGACTTTTTTTCCAAGTTTCCCAGACCAGAGTTGCTGGAGTTTTCTAATCTGTGTTATCTAGGCACAGAGCTAAAGTTAATAAAACACCCTACAGCTTTTGACTGTCTGTCACTATTACCATAAAGAATTAAGATTGGGGCCTCCCCAGTAGTACAGGGGTTACGTCTCAACACTATCAAGCTATCACCAGCCGCTGCAGCATAATTCAATCCCATACCAGGAAACTGACCAACAAGGCTTTGGCAGACCTCTTCTTTCTCACTTGTTGCATGTAAGAAGATCTGCCTGTTTTGCTTCCCACTCTGTCTCTGGTGAATCCTCTCACCCTTTCCAACTACAGTCCACACCCCAGTTCTTGTATGCATAAAAATAAAGAAGAACTAAGGATACCCAGATTTAGGGTCATAATAGAGGCCAGAAACAGCCTTTTAATTGCAGAAATGTATATTTGACTTAGCAAATAATTAGGGTTTTGTCATATGAGTAGCCTTTGTCTTGTCATGTGATTAACTCCTCCTCTCTACTTGAGGGCCCAACTCCCCTACTCCATTCATTGGCACAAGAATGTAAGTGCTCAGTCTGTTCCATCAACTCTAGGATGTATAGCTATGCAATTTGCTATATTTATGTGTGAGGTGAACATGATAACTACTACACTACAGTAACTGTATGTATGTAATGAACTTTGTTCTTTGCTGTTAGTAATCTGTCTGATGTTAATTTGCTTGCTAAAACAGAAGGATCAAAATGAACCTAGAGAAGTAGAAGAGCTTCCCCACATAACCCCATGACACAGTTTAAATCCTGAAGAACTATAAGAACTGAGAGACAGGAAAAATTAGACTTAAAGGCTTCTATGATTTATGGAAGTTAGTAAAAGTAGATGGTTAAGCTAAAACTAGTAGAGGAAAATTTTGAACCCGACCTGGAAATGGACAGAAAATTTATTATTTATTAAGCTTCTGTACCACAGAATTCTCAGAGGTAGGGCAACAGGGTATGATCAAAAGCTAAAAATAATATTCGAAATCTTACAATGTTTTGACCACTGAGATACAAATGCACGTGAGAAGTATAGTTGCTGGCTATATCCTTAAAGAGAAAATGAATCAACACTTCTTCCCCTTTTCCTGTTTATAATGACAGGAATACATTATGATGATGAAACACTTTAATTCATGAAACTATCAAAGCAACAGAACAAGAGAAAGATGTAAATTTCTACATTTTATATATCTGTAGCTTTTACTATTATGGTGACATTCATATATTATGAAAAACAACTGACTAGAATCTATGCAAATTATTCAAGAATAGTAAAAACAGCAATGACAAGATGAAAATGATATACTAGGAAGAAAAAAGTCCTCTATTAATGTTATTTTAATTATTGAATTATCAATAATTTGAGAAATATCAATATTTGAGAAATGTGACCATTTAAAATATGTATATACTGCAAATAATTGAAAAAATATAATTGGATTTCTAAAATCAAAAGAGATATTAAATAGATATCAATTACTTTATGGTATTGGCAATTTGAGAATATATTTTAGAAATTAAAAGCATATCAAACTTTTCTCCTGTCCTTCAATCCATGACTTTATGACATTATATCTATAAAAAAGTAGAAAGGCATCAGATGACCTCCCAGCAGGCACAAAAATAAAATTCAGCACACCTATTATCTGAGAATTTGGCATGTGAAGAATATAGCAAGAGAGAGTTAGTTTGACCATGAACAGCAGAGTACTTAAGGCCTACCAAGTGTTATGGTGTAATCTCCTGGCCTGTCATGGCATCAATATTGCCATCAGAGTTTGTCAGAGTTTGAACAATTTTGTAGAGAAAGTTTTAATCTGGCTTGGTTAAAAAAAATGATAGATAATGGGAAAAATTACAGTCTATGATTAATAATTCTCAGGCAACTACTGATAACAATGTATTAGCTAGCAGAAATCTATCTTTAACAACAAAAATGCTACTGGTTTTAATGAATGGGTAAAAATATTTTAGAACAGAGCAAAATAGAAATGTTATAAAAGTAGGGTTAAGCTATAGAGAATAATACATATAATTAGTAAAAATGGATAAGAGCTTGATTAAACACCTGTGATAGCTATCTCTATGCTAATTACAATTTGATCAAAAAATATTATCAATGAAAATCTGACTTGAAAATCCTGTAAGACTCTATAAATATTTTATTTAGCTTTAAGTACGGAGAACAAAGAGCAAATGAAAATTATGCTCTTCTCTAAGCTACCGAAAGCCCAACATAGCTTCCCCAAAGACATGGAATATAATATAGGTGGTGAAACAAGACCATAAGGCTGTGAAGCAGGTTGGATACAATGTTTTAAGAAACTGAATAACATCCTCGGTCCCCCAAAAAATAGTGAAAAATTATCACAAGAATCTGAAAAAATATTTATTTATTCTTTTTTGGAAATCCTGGCTGAATTTTCAGAATCAAGATCATGAAAAAAAAGTAAAATGAATAAAATATTGGCAAAAATTTGCACCGGTTTATATTTAAAATAAAAAATCAGAATCCATAAGTCTTTAGTTGCAAAATATAGACACTAACAGTAGTATTTTAAAAATCAAATAGCAATAACAACGCCAAAAATAGAAAAATCTAATACTCCACAAAATTATTTACAGAAATGAATCACAGGAATGTAGAATTGCTGTTGTAATCATCCCTGGAAATTTGCCATGAGATTAAGCTAATTTTAACATTAAATTCATGTAAAATTTATATAAAAAGAAAATAAGAAATGTTTCTGGGTGGATTTGAGTCAAGGACATTTTGAACTCAAAGCAAAGAACAGGGAAATACAAAGTTAAACAAAACTTTGAAATCTGAGTGCAGATGGAGGGGCCCAGTGGACTATGGTAGAATATTATCTATGTTTTGATGATAGGCACTGTATAGTAAGACACATTTGAAAAGGTGTAAATCTATACTCCCAAAGTCAGTGAAGTCAGTGTGTAAATCATTAACCTCAATTTAAATTTAAAAAAAAAAAAGTAAAAATAAAAGAGCTTTTTTTTTTTGAGCTCTACAGCTGTAAGTAGCTCTGACTCAGAGCCCTCTAAAGTAGGAATATTGCATATTCTCACACGTGCTCTTTTTTTTAGGTGTTTCTTCTACATCCAAAATTGCTGATTTCTTTATTCATTAATTTTCCCTGAGGGAATACCATTGTTTTGTAAGATATAATGCCCTATGAAGTTTATTAGTTTTAAGCCTAAATAGGCAAAAAATGCAAAATCAGTCAATCACTGACTATAACAATAAATCATACATCATACTAAAAGTATACAAACTCAGAAAGTCAAAGCTAGCTGATACCTAGAGAAATTTCAGGGGAGAACAATTTTTCTGTTTATGTTAAAGATCATGTATATCTTTTTATATTTTCTAAAAGTTTTAATAAAAATGGTGTAGTTGCCTGTGCTAGTTATTGAAGTAAACATTTTTTTATGTTTTTTTATGCCAATCTTACTGTATTTGCTGTAGTTGTGTATTTACCATTTTTATGCTATTGTGACTCTATACATCCTTTACTTCATCACTCCTTTGGTGTTGCAGCTTATTTTTCAAGTTAAATAAAAATACTAGCAATGAGAGAAAGAAAGTGCTGTAATCTTCTGACCCTCACGCTGACAGTGCCATACATTTTTAAGTAAATAAAGATATGGAATCAGGATTATGAAACAAGCATGAACTTCAGAGAGATCTTTCATAAATTTATTGCTTGACTGTATAGTGCAACTGCCATAGTTTTTGACAGACAAGGACATATATCTGGTAAGTGAAACAAAGATAGCAGCTTGCTGTAATTCAAAGATAATAACTACTAGAAGATACAATTGTTCAGCAAATGTGAGATTATTGGTTTCCTAGGGATTTATTAATTTGATGTATTTTAATCCTTGCCTGTTGTAAAAGAATATTGTCACTTGGATGATGGGGTTTAACTCATTTTGTAAATCGTTCTGATCATCTTTTTCATTCATATCTAAAATTCATCTGGCAGTTGGCAAAAGGCCCCTGCTGTACAGCAGTCAGTCACCTACAATGAATGTAAGCGCCCACATCCCGGCTTCAAATGTCACCACATTGCCATCTTACTGTGAATGACTGAAATTTACTTCCCGTTGTTAGTGGTGCTGAAAATTGCCATAGGTTTCTACAGTTTATAATGTATTGTCTAAACGGAAAATGTTTCCCAGATTGAATTGACCTTTTAGAAAACAGCACTTTCATCCTCAAAATGCAGGACTGTTGCAATATTTTATTTAAAAAGGTTATTTAGTTATAAAACTTCGAGAAAGGGTAAGGAATTAGAACTGAGTCTATCTCTCTATATCATGCAATGCTGTCAAAATATACAAACAAAGACTACTGATTGTTAAGCCATCCAAATACTATTGAGAATTGTGCACTGGGAAAAAAATATATATTTTTCCTCATCAACAAAAGGAGCATTATAAAGAGTGAATGCCTTACTTACTCTGTATTTATAATTAGTCTGTCATTTTGTTATCAAAAAAGGAGTAAGCATTGTCAAGTCTATTGAACTACTTAAAATAAAATACAAATCTTCAAAAATGATCTACAGACTAGAGTCTTAACTCATTGTTGTGTGTGCCTCTGTGTGAGTAGGGGTGGGCATTCAAGAGAGAAAGAGAATGAGAGAGTGGTTCTAACACAAATCACATAAGAAGAAATACTAATAATATTTCAATAAGTTGAACAAATAAGTAAAGGAACAAAAGTTTAACTACCAAGGAATTAAAATAAATTTGATTCTTTGTGTTTGTAGCACACAATATAGATGAGGCTAGATGAAAAAATACATCCAAATGCATAGGCTTAATTTGGAAAAATATAGCCAAATTAAAAATATCTTTCTCACTTTTCTTCGAAATATTTAATTGTCAACTATAGTGAGAGAATAAATATGCTGTCTCATAAGTTTAGTATTTTGAAAGCTAAAATTTTATTTTTATATATTTATTTTTATTAACTTATGCTCAGAAGAACTGGGGTGTAGGCCATAGGTACAGGGGGTGAAATGATTCACCAGAGACAGAGTGGGGAGGAAAACAAATGTACTACTGAAATACACCTTTAAGAGGAACAGTGAGAGAGATAGTAGAGGTCCGCTAATCCAGGTACATTAGCTTCCTGGCTAGGGATTGAACACAGGCCCTCATGCTGATAGTACTGAGACTTACTGTCTAGGCCACCAGAGAGGTCAGGTAGCTAAAATTTAAATTATTTTTTTTATAGTGTAATGAATTGAATACTAAAACTGGCCAAATTATTAATAAATGCTTTTTAATAATTAGGAGATATTTGGTTAAAACTTCAGCTAAGTACTACACTGACTCCTGACCCAATGGAAAATATATGTGTTATTATTTGATATCCACCAATTGGAATGCATATTTAATATAATGCAGTGCTCCCATAACATTTTGCTCAAGCAGTAAAAGAAAAAAATAATCAATCCTATAGAATGAGTGATGATATTATTAGAAAATTACTAAAATGACCAAAATAAACCTCTTTTGGAGGATGAGAGTCAATGCTAATTGGGTTTTATAATTCACATTATTAAGGAGTGCTTTCATATTATGGGTTCAATGATATTTAATTATAGTTGCTTTGATTCTGAGTTCTTTCATGTTCTCTTTTTTATTCTCTCTCTTATGCATTCTTTCTCACACACAGTAACTTGTTTTTTAAACAAAGTGTCACCATAGTCACCATTATGTCCATTTTTCAGTCCTGGAGGTGAATCACAGATATTTAGGGAAATTGTCCAAGATCATAAGACATATTGTGGTATAGCTAGGATTTGGAGCCAACCAGCTTGGCTCCAAAGTAAAAGAAATCCTTATGATTAATACATCACTCTTTTTATCTTCTGTATAAGCATTTAAAATGTTGAAGAATTTGAAAGTTATTTATATTCCAACAAATTTCACAGGATAGGAGATAAAGATTATTAGTAAAACTGTTTAAATCTAAAATTATATGTAACTCTAAAGAGATTAATTTATTGATTCCCTATTAAGTTCACACTAAATGCAACAAATTTAATACTCTTGCCCATTGTTATCTCATTGGTTTTAGACTTGGCACAAAAATTAAAGATTTGACCATAAGGAAAAAAGGAGAATAGACTTGTTATTGGCATAACATTTGATCTATAACTATATTTACTGGTGAAATATAATGTTTAAAAAGCCCCTCAAAATAAACTTGTTTTTGAAAAGAACTCCCCTCTTGGTAAATGTTTTTTAAACATATTTAGTGTTCACCAAAAGCCGGCAAAGGAAGTATTAAAACCCTTATGCTTCTCCAATAAAACACTATTATTTTAGGTTATTTTCTCTATATTGGGAGTTTGTTTTAAATCTTTTAAATTCTGCCTCCTCTATTTTATTCTAATGTTCATGTCCTAAGTCTGCCCATATTTCCATGTTTCTGGATACATTTTCCCCAGAACATATGATAAGATTTTTGAAAAAGATTCCATAATATGATAGATTTTGAAGTCTTTTTTTTTTTTTTTTGAGTATCTTAATTATTTCCTGTGTGTTTAATCATGGCCTTTCTTGTATTGGTATTTTCCCTTTCACACATGTCTGCTTAATAGATTTTAAGCATGAATCCTCTCAAATTATTTCCTAAATGAGTGAAATCACATAGTGGGAACTAATTAAATCCAAAACAACACTTTGGAATAGTAAGGCACAAGAGAACATAATTAATTAACTCTTTCATGTCATTAGTGCGTCTAACCCTATTAAAGTGTCCCAAATAGCATGATTATCTATTTATTTTTCCTTTAGGAATTTGAAAATCAGACAAGTCTTAATAAATTGAAAGAACAACGAATTGATGATGATGTAGTACAGCACTAAAATAAAAGATAGTGTTAAATATATAGAGAGGACAGCTTTCACATTATCACACCCTCAAAAAAACTACAATTACATTTGACTTACCTTTTATTTTAGAGGTTTGATATGTTCTATGTTCTCTTTTTCAAATTAATCCCATGCTCTCCTTACTAACAGTGTTTCTCCAGAGAAGATTGATGCTAATCTGATTGGGGTACAATTATAGGTCATGTTTCTCTCCACTTGCCAGCTTCAGTATCTTTTCCTTGTCCTAAAGATTTTTTTTTGTCTTAAAGAAATAATTGTCCTAACATAATTTTACTACTGTATGTCTTTGTGTCAGTCTCACTTTATGTAGATATGCTAGGGTTCTCTCAGCTTCCTGGATTTGTGCATTTATTCCCTTCTATAGGTCCAGGAAGTTCTCCTCCGTTATTTTCTTAAATACATTTTCTGTTCCTTTGTCTTTTTCTTACCCATCTGCCAGTCTGAGAAGGTGCCGACACTGTTTGGTGAGCAACCACAAGGATCCATCTGCTCTCTGGTATAGGGTTAGGATCTCAACAGTCTGGGAGGGCTCTTGTGCTCTTTCTTTAAGACTGTTTACATGCAAAAATCTTTCTGGCATGCCTTTTCATAACATCTCTTTTGACACATGCTATATAGGATTTGATGCTTTCTGAATATAACTATTATCTCTATCAACAATTTTAAGACTTTCTAAGAACAGGGAGAAAGGTTGGTATCTTTGTAGTAGTCCCAGCACTCTTGTACCACAATGTTTTGCATATAGAGAAACACAACCACTAAATATGTATCTGTTTTCCACTTGCTTGTATTAATATATTACACATTTTTGAGTCTTCATATTTTCAAAATGTCATTATTGACCTAGCCCCTTTATGTTTTGTTAAATTTCCATTCATATATAGTTTCAGAATTACAGGGCTAAGTAGCATTCATATTAAAATAGCATAATGCTTAACACTTCAATTCTCCCACGCCACACATTCAGGTTTCTAAAGCAACACTTCTAATCTAAACTTTTCCAACAAAGCCAAGGATTTATATCCAACACCAGGGATATATACACAACCAGAATGTAGTGTTCTACAGTTACCATAAGTTCATTTCAAGGCCAGATAATTGTTATAGATGATAAAAGCCTTCTAACATAGGATAAAATATGTCTCTATATATTTGACAAATATATACAATCGCCATTAAAAGTTATATCATTTTAATTTGTTTTATTTCGCACCTTTAAATGCTATCATCTTCTATCTTCTCCTCCTACTTAGTCATTAAGACATGTCCATAGTATCTTAAAGTAACTATCCTGCTGAATTTGTAACTAAACTCTTATTTTTTTCTTATTGAAATTATAAACTCAAAGGGATTCTAAGAGAAAAATATATTCCTGCATGCAAATTTTAGCAGACCAAAATTATTGGGATATTCATCATCATCATGACCATTGGCCAAATACAGCATCTTTCCCCTTTGTTCTGCAAAGTTTTATTTCTCTCTTTTTTTTTATTTCTTTCGTTCCTTTCTTATCTATACTATCATATCAGTGCTGAAGACTGAAATCTTGAATTTCTCATTGTTTCCTACACTTATGTCTGTATTCTTGCCTCTTATGACTTTCCAGAAGATTCATAATGCTCAACAGTGATACACTTGGTTGTATTTCAAACATCTTAGTGTCAGACAGAGATTTACAGTAATAGATGTGCAAATAGGAAGATCATGCTAACACAATTTAAATATGAAGATAATAGTTTAACTGAAATGAACTGCCCTTAGTCTGCATTAACTATGGATTGATGTTTTCTACACCATTTTCTTATATTTATTTGAAAATAGCAAAAGGTCTATACTGGACTGTAGACTTTTTCTTAATTATTTGATGTAAAGTTTATGAAAGCTTATGGGTTCATTTCTAACTTACTTTGTAGTAGGCTATTATAAATCTATATAAATGAATTACCAAAATTATTAAAGCTAAAAATAGTTTTACATATCAAAATTTATTTTTTCCTGAAATGAAACTATATGTCTATAAGTGAATAGCAAGAATATTACATCATTTTACAATATTGAAGACTGAGTGAAATGGAAATTTCATTTCACCTCTTCCTCTTACTTTGACATCCTCCCTACAAGCCTGATTCCCGACCTGTGGAATAAGCAAGATAAGATGACAGTTCCCACTGGAGTGTATCAAAACACACCAGAGCAATAAAAACTATGATAGCAAAGATTAAGGTTTCTGACCCCAATTGTGGCATCTCAGCTTTTTAGAAAGCCACTGGAGAATGGCCTTGAGCTTGCCCTCACTATCTCAAACTCTCTTTTCAGCACACAGGGCTTTTCACAAACATTTTAAAACTAAAGACTCTCTCCTTTAGAATGGAGCTCTAGGGTTTATTTAAGCCTTTTAACCACTGACAAATTTCTCCATAGTGAAGGGTTAATCAACCATTTAATCGGTAAACTGCTCAGAATTGAAGGGAGCATAGGAAATGTCCACATGGAACACATAGAGGACATATTAAAAGGCAAACTTAAGTTCTTACTTAAAAGAGGTTACAACTAAATTGCTAAAATAAATGATAGTTGATAATGATATAATAAAATGATGCAGTCAGGATAGGTTTTTATAAACAATGGAACATTATTTACTAGTTTGTTTAAAACACCATGTTAGGCACAAAGATGGGTTACACAGGTAGCTTTCACTAATAGACCAATGCAAATCAAGATTAGATATGTATAATCATTATAGTATCGAATATAGATTATGTTAATTGACCAAAAAATACAGATGAATACAAAAAAAAAAAAACTATGAATCGGCAGCATCATGGACATTCACAAGAGAAAGCAATTAAATTACTTCCACACACACACACACACTCAAAATCAAGTAAGACTTAATAGGAAGCATAGGATTTGAGCAAGGCTTGAAAAGCTGGTAAAAACCTAACTATTGGAAGTGGTAAAGGAAAGACTATTCACAAAGAGAAAAACAAAATGCAACAGCAATAAAAAGGTCTTGAGTTTTACCTTAATTTTGCAGAATAAGATTTCCAAAATCACTACCACTACCATCTGGTGGGGTGTGAAAATGTGTTACTATGGATTAAGAATACAGAGGTGGCCTGATTGATTCCCTAGCCGGGGAAAGTAGGCAACAATGTTCTGGATGAAAACAAGAACAAACAGAATGATTTTGCAAATAAGAACCAATCATTACATGTCTCTAAATAATATTTGTGGTGATTTCTCAATTGAGAGTAAAATTTAAAATCTTTATTTTGCATTTTAACACACTAGGTCTAGCTTCCACTATGTCTTTGTTTTTATCACTTTGCTTTCTATAAACTCTGCTCTTGAAAATACTATTCCAAACACACTGTTCTTTAATGACGATCTCAGAGCACACATCTTACCTCTGCCTTGATATTCCTGTTCCAGGGGACATGGTTTCCTAAGTTTATTCATGGTTCACTGTCTCACCTCCTTTAAGTGTCTACATCAATTCACTTCATTAGAAATAACTACATAATTGAACTTTCCTTTCTCTTACTCTTCTTACCCCACTCAATTCATATTCCCCACTCTTATCAGTCTATCATATGTTGTACACATTATTTTTATGTTTCTCCCACACTAATAATAGCTCCAAGAAAACAGGACAGAAAAAAAAAAAATTTTGTATTTCCAGCACCTAGAAGAGTCCCAGACATACAGTAGGCACTCAGTAAATATAGAAAGAAGTTATGGTAGTGAAAATTTAAGGTGTAGAGAGAAACTAGAAAGTGGTGTGTAGTATTAAATATGAGAAGAAATCAGGACTTAAGTTCAGTAGGAAGAGAGTAGACAGGAGAGATTAATACTTAACTAAAAGCAATTATTCCAGCATGTAAAACAGTTGAAAGAGATATCTTATGGAGGTTCTGTTCAAATCCTAGACTCCCAACTTAATAGTTTTGTGGTCATGTGAAAATACTTTATCTTCCTATACCTCAAGTATACCTCTGTAGAAAAGGGAAAATGTCTCCTTTTAAATTTTTCGCAATAGTATTTTTTGTATATAAAATAAACGATCCTGGTGCTAGCATGGTATCTTTTTCATAAAATATATTTGAAAATATTTTTAAAATAAGTTTAGATTTTTTTTAAAGATTGATTTATTTATTCATACAGAACTAGGGTACAGACCAGAGATGCGGAGGGTAAGAGGATTCACCAGGGACAGAGTGTGGAGCAGAACAGGCAGATAGACTAAGTACACTGCTGAGAGCAGTGGGCGGTTCAGGAGAGGTCTGCAGTGCCATGTGGTCACCTCCAGGGCGGGCAGGAAACAAACAAATAAGAAAGTGAATAAAGCTTCTTAGTGCTGTGCTTTAACCCGCTGTGCCACCAGGGAGGGCCCAGTTTAGATGTTTTAACTGTATTAATTCCCCACAAATGGACTTAAAGTTTCAACAATAATGTATAATGCTTATGTCTTTTGCAGTTTCTGTAGTTCTTAGCATGGTTCAATAACTTTTTTTTTTACAATATTGAAAGTAATATAAAACAATTCCCCTTCCCTGAACATTTATGATCTGATTTTAATATCAACAAAATAATATGAAGCATATGCATAGTTAATATGTTTAATGTATTATAAAGCAGGTCCAGAGGGGTAATTTGTGCAGCATAACACAGACTATAAACAAAAAACTAAGATTCAAATTAAAATATTTCTGGAATTCAAATTAATCTCTGAAGGTTTTCATATGCTTTCAGTGACATGTTACCTAGTTTCTGAGTTCACAACTTTTTTCCTAGGTAAAATTAATCTCTGTCATACATGTTTTCAAAATTTTAGCTTCCTCTTTGCTTTCTACATTTTATACCATACTCATAAATGACTATTCATATTGCTACTTTCTTCATAGACTTCTAACCACCTCCTACTATATGTTGATCCAAAAATAAATGTTAGAGTATGACCTTTCAATGTTTATTCCAAATTGTCATTTCTATTATTTACTATCTAAGTTTATGACCCTATGAAAGTAGTTTTACAAATGCATTATGCAAAATCAGTGGCTCTCAAAATGTGGAGGGGCCTTAAATAAAGGAATATAAATTAACGTAACTTACAGATTTTTTTTTTTATTTCTACCCCACTCCCTTAACATATATTAAGAGGTCTGGTGATTTTTAAAAAATCTCCAGTGATTCAGCACCTCTCACTTTCTAGCTCATGCTAAACATATCAATTCAAGAAAGTAGGGTTTTCCAGTAGTGTATGTTTGTATCATCAGTTCCTAGTTTAATGCCTATGTGACAGCAATATGATTATAAATTTCATGCCCGTTCTTGGCAAAAGAGAGGAAGAAAATAAAGCTTTCAGCTGTGAAAGATAATATCAGTAGATGTATTAATGAATTAATAGCTATATTGGTAACAAACAAGTATAAATTTTCCTTGGCCATGGGATTTGAGGCTCAATGATTCCCACATTTTAATTTTTTTTTCAAGTCACTCTACTTTGAAATTAATTTACATACCCTTCATACTGCATTGTATTGATTCTCAGTGAAATGCCTAAATATCTACTAATTACCCTGTTCCCTAAATCTCTGATTGTTCTTGTATTTATATCTTTGTGCATCTCCTGCTTATCTTACTTGACCATCACTCATCTGGCTCTTACTACAGAATTTAGCAAAAGTTTCAGCTATAGTAATCTGGATCCTACAACACTGAGTAAAAATGTTGTATGCTATCATAGCATACTATTACTTACCCCATTATAATAACCATGTATATGGTAAAATTGTAAATTTACTTATCTGTCTGAGTCATTATGGATACCCCACTTGAATATGCAATATCATTTTTAAAATTAAATTGAAATCTTTCATTTTACTACACAATGCATAATACACCACAATGAATAATACACAATGCATAATACAGATGATAATTTGAAGGAGAACTCAGCACTAATAGTTTAAGAATAAAACTTTAAAAAAAATATTCAAAGTAAACAAAACTTAAAAAGGTGTTGCCATAGGAAAAACGTATTGTGAACCTTGCTGAAAGGAAACGGAAATTAGTCACACTAAGTTGTATGGAAATGTATAATAAAACCATCCACTCTTGCAAAGTAGTTGAGAACATGTATAAAGCATCTTTTGACATATAAGAAACAAAATACTAAAACAACAAAATTTGAATGTGCATTCTCAATCTCAACTTAAGTATATTTCATTTTAAGTTCTTTTCTAGCTAGCTAAGTGGTGTTTTCCTCTGCTTATCATAAAATATACATTCATAGGACTTATTCAGTGCTTACTGAGAATGTATTATACAGATGAATTGAGAGGGCTTGCCTTAGGATGAACGATTCTTCTGTTACAAGAGGACTCAGAGTCTCCTTGTTAGAAATTCTGGGGAATGAAGATATACAAATTATTTGAGATATATTTTGTCATAAAAATTAGATGTTTTCTTTTAGTTTAAGAAATAATGCATACAACATTGCTGCCAGTAGTTTTAGTGTTTATTTCTTAATACTTTCTCTAATCAATTTATTTTAGTTTCCTATTTAATATTATAAACAATTACAACATATGGATGCTGAACTAATTCTGTCCTATTGTGATATCTAGTTCAATATGTAGATGCTAAATAAACTTTATTTTTATTTGGTTTTAGCAAAGAACAAGAAGTATTAAAAAAAAAAAAAAAAGCCTCCCTACTGCCAAGCTCACCTCAACGGCAATATTGTGGATTAGTACTCACTTGGTTAAAGTCAATTACAGGGGCAGCGGTTTTATATAGGACAGTGCCAAGTTCTGATAAAAGCACTTCCTAGGTATGATAATTATAAAATTAGATGAAAACATTTATTAGGTGCACAGTAAATCCTTTATGAAATGGAAGATGCTGGAGATGAAACACAGCCAAATTTGGTAACAGCATGCAAACAACCTTCAGAGTCTAAAATCATTCAAAAATGTCTAATCCCATAACTGTATCAAAGCTGGCAGGTGCTCACTACACAGAACATTAATTTGAGAGATTTAGAGGGGATTTTAAAGATAACCTTCTGTGCCAATATGTTAAGAGCAATGTGTCTCAGGATGAAAAAAAAAAAAATACTGACTATAATCCTTAAGAATGAAGATATTATAAAATGAGAAAGAGTATGTTCAACCCCAAAGTAATTACATAGTTTTCATCATATTGTTCTGTTTATATTGGAGGAGTAGAATATGCACAGTGGAATAAAGTTAAAGTTTTTTTTTTCATATTTATAGACAATAAAATCTAAAAATCAGAAAAATAGATCTTGGTGTACAACAGCAAGAGCAGGGTCCCAGAAAACTCAAAGTGGCATCTAGAAAAGGACATGAAGGACAGTATTAATAAAATCCTCTGGTCTTTGAGCCCAAGGACCACCCCTACCCAAAGCAGTGACCAGAGTCCTGTCCCAATAAGCTTTACACTACCATACCAGTCATTCTACTTAATGGCCTTATGTGTGAAGCCTCCAACAAGGTCATCCAGTGATTTTTTAACTACTGTCTTAATCAATTAAAATTCAAGAAGGGGAGTGATTTATAGGAAAACAAGAATATATACATTTGATCTCAAAAAATGTCAAAAGCTACTATGTGAAAAAAAGGGTAATTTTTCAAATTATGTTTTAACACATACCCCTTGGTTACATGAGCTTTAAAATACAAAATTAAAAAAAAAAGTCACACGGCAAATTTGCAGAGAAGGATCTTAAGACAATAAAGTATTTACTAAATATTCAAGAAAAAGTAATTAATAATTTAGAAATTATCTCATGATGTTTGTTTTTAAATGGGTGCACAAAATACTCTATTTTAAGGAGGATGTTAAGAGTGTGGTTAAACAAGTCAGACAAGCAGAGAGAAAGGCTACATATCTGTGTTTTCAGTACTTCCTAATCTTCTAGAGCAATACAGAAGTTGTCTGGTGAGGATAATCGCATACAATTTTGAGGGGGCGGAGTATTTCATTAAGCTTCCAAGTAGTCATATCTGTTATATAAAATCATCTATATATAAGGTTTTATTTTTCTTCAGTTTTACTTTCTTCCTTTTAAACTTATATACCTTAATCAATTTTTTCAAACACTTTTTGTGAATATCTTCAATTCCATTTCCTATTTCCATTTTTTGAACCACCCCTAGCAAATCCAAAGCTGAATCAATCCAACAGACTGATTTCTTTGTTCCTATACCTGGGCAGTTGAATCCAACCAGAGAAAATCACAAAATCCTCAGAAAATTGCCTCTATAAATTAATGTTCCCTGAGCTCAATAGGGCCATTTATCCTGCTCACCAATTCTCTGTTCTGATAAGGTTTTTCTCCATTTTCCATAATATCTAATCAAACTATTTCTTATCTCCTCAACTGTCCTGCCCTATTACATTCCCACTCATTCTCAGCCAAAATCTTGTCTCCTACTTCACAGAAATATAGAACCACTCAGATAAGACTCTTTCAAATACCTGATACCCCATCTACAAAAGTGATGGTGTATTATAACTAACTTCTTTTCTCTCAGTATGATAGCCAATGTCTCACTTTGACTGATGTTATCTCTTCCACTTGTTTTCTCAATACCATTAATGCTACCTCAGGAATTTCATGCCAATGATTAGAAATATCCCAATTTGCCCATACTTTCTTTACACTGCTTATATTAAACAATCTTCAGGTCTTTCTCATTTGTTCTTATACTTTAAGACATCTTAAAGTAATTTAAAGTAATTTTATTTCCCTCTGTATTCCTTGTCACTGTTAAGCTTGGAAAAGGCAACCAAAATCCTTTCATCAATTTCTGCCTTTCCCATTTTTTCTTAAAGATTTATTTATTTATGCATACAGACCTGGGGTACAGGCTAGAGGTGCAGGGGCAGTGAGAGGATTCACCAGAGACACAGTAGACAGCAGAACAGGCTGACTGATGAAGTACACTACTGAGGGGAGCAGTGGGCGGGTCAGGGGAGGTCTGCCACACCATGTGGATCACTTCCCGGGTGGGGATCGAACTCATCTGAAGTGGCTTTACCTTCTTAGTGCTGAGCTTTAACCCGCTGCACCACCAGGAGGGCCTCCTTTCCCATTTTTTTGTTAAGAGCATAGCAACATCAGTTTCATCCATTACTTATCCACAGAAAAACAATAAGGAAAGAATATAAGGAATATATTTAATATTGTAAACCACAAACTCCTCCTTAAGACCAAAATTCCCTTAGGTTATCTCAATCTTAAACTCTTTCATTTCTTCTCCCACCCATCCCTCTGAATGCTTATTCTCAGTATTTTTATATATTTTCCTGATTGAGTATATTCTAAACTGAGTGCAGTTGATTCCTTGACAGATTTTACATGTGTCACTCATTGCAGTCACATGCCCAGTTGACACACTTGTAGCACACAGTTTTGTACACTAAGTTACAAAAGATGGTAGTTCCATATCTAAATTCACTTCCAATCAGTGGTTTTCATTTCATTATATTCCACAAAACAAGTTGTTATGCAAGAATACTAAGCAATAAGACTATCATACCATCAAGAAAATAATTCTAATAATAGTTTCCCAAAGAAAAGTGTACTCATGGATGCCCAGAACATGTGTATAAGAGTGCTTGAAGGTGTAATTTCAATAGCAAGCCAATATTCTAGAATACTCATGTGGACTCAATTCATAGGTTATTTAAAACTGGAAGAAGAGGCAAAGGAATCATAAAAAAAAAGATATAAATGTAAGGAATTTAAAGAAAAATAAAAGAATGTCACATTTAAAGACACAGGAGATACCAGTCAATGAATGTGGACACTATTTAGAAGCTGAAAATGGTAATGGAACAGATTTTCCTCTAAAGTATCCAAAATAAATTCAATCCTAAAACACCGATTTCAGCCTGGAGGAGTCATTTTTGGACTTCCAAACATGCAGAGCTCTAACATAATCAAGTTGAATAGTCTTAAATCACTAACTTCTTAGTAATTTGTTATAGTGAAATAAGAAACATCTGCTACTGCCACCATCATTTCTACCATTCCCATATGATTTGTGGTTAGCTTGTACAAAGCATTTTGCAGAAAGTGACTCTCTCTCTCTCTCTCTCTCTCTCTCTCTCTTTCTCTCTCTCTCTCTATATATATATATACACACTATATATAGGTATATAACACGCATGCATAATCTAGATAGATAGATATATCAGTTATTTAAATCCACTGTACTGGAATGATTATTTCCTTCCAACAAATAAGAAAATTAAGGTTTTTGATGACTTAAGAGAATAATTAGTTGCTGAAGATCATACCATTTGTTAACTTGTATATGAACAACATTATTTAATACAAAACAAATTTGTTGTGAAATCTGGACATAAAATGATGTGCTTAATTGGTAATTCAATTTACTATATCCAATGTACATATCACTGTGCATGTATTTATATGTATTATCAAAATAGCTTTGAATATAAATTTATACACAGACATATTTAAAGAATGATATTACTTTATGATCAGTCATTCTCTACAAAAGTATAATTCAAAAGTAGGTCCTAAAGCAATTTAATAATTCTCTCTATAGGACTAGTGTTGAAACTCAAAACATTATGACAGAGGAAAAAAAAATAATTGTGGATACTTTTTACTCAACCTATTGTATAGATGTATTAAATCATATGTGAATGATTGTCTTTTTAATTTTCTCTAGCTTTTACTGAGCTAGAACACTACAAGGAGGGGTATAATATAGTCATATGAAGTGTCTTCTCATTTCTTCATCACACTCAATCACTGTAAAATCATTTTTACTTTAGTCTCTAGGCAAGTCTCTAGGAAAGTCAGATATTACTTAAGAAGAGAGGGAGCAAGAATAAAATTGAGTGACTTGGAGAGCCAGAGAGAATCCAAGAGGGAAAATTTGGAGTGAGGGAGGAAAACCACAGCAATGTTACGAACAAGATAATTCATTGGCTATTATTTCTCTACTCTATCATTTATTTTTTTTAAAGTTCATAAAAATGTCAATTCACTGATGAAAATGGTTTAGAAATGTAGACCTCTTTTTGAAAAAAGATCGAAAAGAGATAAAAGACAACATTAAAAAGATTAAGTATAAAATGGTGGATGGAGATCAACTCTCCCTTTTACTGTTATTTAGAGTCAGTTCAAGGTACAATTTCATCCTTACATAGAAACAAGTATTGATTTTAATGGCATGTATGGGGGAAAAAATTGCCTTCAACACTCTAACAAAAATGTTCCAAGAACGTAGTTATGCTCTTAATGGTATAATACTCTATGCTGCAAAAGTTGAATTGTAGAGGTAAAAAAAAACATTTGAAGGAAGACAACTCAGAGCTATGGGACAAAACCACTTCCACATCACTGGAGCCCTGACTTCGAGCCAATCATTAGTTTAAAAAGCACACAAGTGTATCATATTTCTTATGTTATCCTCAGAGACAATGATGTTTGCATATATTTATTTTGAAAGGATCTGACAAATAATTTTAAAATTTTACAAAATAGAGTTGATTAAAATTCAACATATATCTGCAGTTATATAAAAGTTCACACACTGGGTGTTTACTTAATCTAAACTGATTTTCCTTTGCATATACTTGGTCAAATGCTTATGATTTTTCAAGCTGTTAGGATCAAATAAACATTGAAAAGTAAATAAAGGCATTTCTAATACCATAGATGGTATATTTTGGATTTGCACCTCAGTAGAAAATCCTCAAGGAAAATGTATTTTCCTCAGACAAGACCCTGTCACAAATTCACTCTCCTTGAGGCACTTACATCTATAATTGAAGGGCAGAATTTCCCTTTTGTTAGCTTGATAGTGTGTATAATAGAAGTTAAATAATCTATCTATTCATGCTCCTAGATATTAATATACAGGAGTATGTCTAAGGATAGTACATGACATTTGGAAGTCACTTGTTTTGGCACAAGTACAACTGGTCTTGAAATTATTCTGTATAAACCTTGCAAAAGTGTTTCTACCTCCCTTTAAGTTGTCATTTCCTAAATGTAACAGACATTTTCTTCCACACCTAAGCTGCCTACAACTACAAATTTCTCACATCTCTGACTCTCAGCACCACTGGGATCAATGATGTAATAAGAAGCTTTGATTATGTTCAGTATGGACAGAAAGGTCTGACAAGACTCAGGTGTAAGAAGAGGGGTAAGACTATGAAATACCATAAAGCTCAAGGACATGCAACTCATGTATGATGTCATACATAGTAGCTTCTTTATATTTTGTTAGTCAGTCATTTTGAAACAGTAGTATCAACACACTTGTGTATCAGGAAACAGACTGTACTTTCAAAAGGCAATTAAAGAGAATGTAAAGAAGGGTTAAGGGCAAAAATTCAGCTGCCAGAACATTCAGGATGAATCAATAAAAAGGTGTAACTACTACAGCTATGTACCCAGAAATTGTAGCTACATCTGAGTTCTTAAACCATCCAGTTAAAAAGTGAAGAACTCTTACCTGCAGATAAAGAATGAATTCTTGGAGCACTGATATCAATGAAATCATAGTCCTATCCAAAACCTAAATTGAAATACTAGTCACCATACGTATATACACTTTTTCATATCATAAAAATTGTTAGAGAAGGGGGAGGGAATAGACTGGATGAGTGAAACACAAATAATTAATGAAAACATATTGTTTTAGCAAGGAAATGACTGTGCCTTATCTTTGTTTTTGTTTACTTGTTCTCTGATGTGCAATATAGGTAATGCCAGCATCATGATGGATGATTTGGATCATCATCATGTAGTGGCCCATGATCAAGTACTCATTTCCAGTCAGGGTGCAACAGCAAGCCTAAAACTATTTTCAAACATGTGACATCTACTAAAGACAACATCTTTTGTCAAAGATCTAGTTGTGCGCACTGTGATTGCCATATTGAGTCTTCTCAATACAGAGCCCCACAATATTCATTAACTCTCAGAAATTCCCAGTACCATAAAACTCAAGTAACAGGCTTGCAGTTTGGACTTACTATAGAAAAACCTTATGCAGACACTTTCTATGTTCTTTAAAAAAGAATATTTTATCTTGGCATCTACACCAGTTTGGTATGCATTGTACAGGAAACACATTATTTTCATCAGAAAGAGGTATCAGATCATTTTAAAATTTCTTGAACAAATCCCAAAGAGGGATATTTTTTCTTTTACCCCTGTGACTCTCTACACCAACCTCACTTGATCTTTGTTTTCCAAAGCCTTGCCACAAGAAAGCACTCAGCTCATTTTTATGCAAAACATAGGCATACTGAGGTCATCAATATAGTTTCTGAAATAGGAGAAGCTTGCTCATTCATGCAAGATAATTACTTCTTTTTGCTTTTCTCTTTCAAATAGTGATGATGACTCAAATGAGGGTGAAAATTCTACTTCTTCAGGAAGTGACATTATTTTAGTATTTCATTTTATATTGTGAAGGTCTGTACCACAGAATTTTGATAAAGTACTTTGAGAAACTTCGTGAAGTAACAATTTAGTAGAGATGCAACTCACATTAGACTTTCTCTATTAATTAAAGCAATATAGTTGACAGGCCTAGGAAGGTATGACGTATGTTTAATATACTGAAGCTTGTATAAAAATGGTTTTATGCAATAAGGAGAGGTAGGGGTTGTGCTGTGGAAATTTACTTCCCAATTTGAATATTTATCTTATTGTAGGCCCTCCTAGGAGATTTCAAGTTTAACTCAACATATGGTCTGCAAATTTAAAATTAAATTTATTTGTATAAATTTGACACAATATGAGTTAAGCACAAATGAAGGATATAAGCATATGGTGGATTTTCCACTAATTGAGAGACTTACACTTTGAGAAGTAAGTAGAAGAGGAGTTTGGTAGCTTTAGTTTTTGTTTTGTGTGTGTGTGCTTTTTTTCTACTATATATAACAGTTTACATGTATTCTTTGTATGCTGTTATTTAAAGTATAGGTGA
The DNA here is from genome assembly GCF_000260355.1 of Condylura cristata. NCBI lineage: Eukaryota > Metazoa > Chordata > Mammalia > Eulipotyphla > Talpidae > Condylura > Condylura cristata. The sequence continues at coordinate 32,755,342 of NW_004567111.1, forward strand.
AACTTTTTTTTTTCCATTAACATGTTTAGGGGAATAACTGTTCTACTTAAAAAATATCATTTTCTTTCTATATATTTTCATATGTAACTATACCATATATGGAATTGTATACTCATATGTACATATTCCTAATCATCCAACATGGAGCTTTCTCTTCCTCTTTACACAGATATGACAACTACTTAGGTGTATAACATGTTGCTTGTACCTATAAATATGTTGTTATATATGTCCCTTTAATGAAATAGTAAATTTCCATCTAATAGAAAACTCTAATCTCCGAATAGTGGATGGCTAAGTGCAGCACTATGAAGCTATCAATAGCCACTGCCACTGTAGCAGTTCAATCCCCAGCCAGGGAGGTGATCCATATGTCATGGCAGGTCCCCCCTGTCCTGCCCACTGCTCCTCTCAGCAGTGTATTTCAATCTGCCAGTCTGTTCCCCACTCTGTCTCTGGTGAATCATCTCACCCCCTCCACACACACACACACACACACACACCTCTGCTCTGTACCTTAGTTCTTATATGCATAGATAAATAAATCTCAAAAAAAAAAAAGCTTTATATTTTTTCCCCAAACTGAATTGATTGATAACATTTTCAAATTGAGTTTTCTTTTCAAACATTCTTCTTTGACACTGTAGTCTCATGGTATCACTTGTCCTTTACTTATTCTCCTTACCTACATTTAAATGAAGAACTTTTCAAACCTAATGCATAAACATGTTGAGTTTATATCGTCCACCTTTCTACCTAGTTGTCAGAAATATAGATATACTCTTTAGCCTGAATGATTTGTTTGTTGCAAATAAAGCACTGTGCAGTATATCTTAGGACCATGAACTTTCTAATCAGAACAAAAAATGACTGAGTTAGTAAGTAGATATTCATTCAGCCTTTGTTCTCTTCTCTTGACTTCTACATCCAGGCTCTCTCCATATATGACTTCCTAATGTAGCAAGGTCCAATGCCTCAACAAAGAGTATGGGACAATTTCAGGACAATTTCTGCCACCTGAAAAATATAGTCTCCACAAGAAAAAAAAAAAAGTCTTAGACATCCAAATAGTTGTTTCTGAGTACTGAGACTTCAAAAGATATGTTTCCTTTTTGTAAGACTATTTATCTGGGTGCCTACCAAAACAGAAGTTTGACAGCATTCTAATAAAAGAGTATGTGCTCTTTTCTTTCATATCAATGATTCCTCATTGGGGCTTGTGAGAGAGATTAGTCCTCTCTTTGTAATGTTGTTATTAGTCAATCAGTTAATCAGTTTTACTTCTAGTCTACAAAGGCTGACAGCCTTTTTTTTTTTTTTTCTATTTCAACAACTGCAATGGAACTTTTCTTCTTTTCTGGTAAATTTTCTTTTGGTAATCCTACACAGATCTTGAGACAAACGAACTGGATCTCTCTGTTCAAGTGGTTGCTATTTTGGAAAAAAAAAAAAAAAACACACATACTGGGAACTTTGTTTTATTACTGTTTTTTGCCTCTTGCTTTTTTTCCCTGTCTGTAGGTAGAGGGAAATTAGGGGGAATCTCCACAATTTAACAGTTTTTAAATATGATTTACAGATTCTCTTTTATACATGAGTATAAGGTAGGACAAATCAACTCAAATGTTTCAGAAAATGTTTAAGATTCACAGGGGAAGGAAGCACTAAGACTCATACAGGAACAAATGGATAATATTCATTTGGGAAGTAATTCAAGTATACATTTTGCAAACAAAGGGAAAACAGTAAAAGATATACTTGAAGTGAGTCAAATATTCATTTTAGAAATAGTGAGCATTAACAGAAAAAAAGGAATAGTGCACATGTAAAATATATAAATTTTAAAAGAGAGTAACAGTGTTTTTGTACAAATACCTCAGAAATGTGAATTCAATTACTTTTATGGGGGTGCTGATTTCCCTCGTTACTGTCTGATAGAAAAATAAGAGTTGATAGCTAGGTCTTAAGGCATTGAAGTTTATTATATAGAGGTAAAATGTCTCCCTGAGGGAAAAAAAATAATATTGTTAAAACAGGTAATATCACCTTATGTTGGCCAGTGGTATTTTCACTCAAGGAAATTTTACTCTTAACTGGCTCTATTTCTAAAATATTGAGTCTGAGTCAAAAGATACTTTTTTTTTATCAGTAACAGAGGTCACAAGCCTTTTTTGTTGTCCACAGTGGAGCTATTTTGGCTTTCATCTTATATGAGCCACATTTGAAAATCCTTTCTGTGTGATAACTGTTGTTCTCCATTAGTCAGAGCAAAGCATATTTCAAGGGTTAGGGTGATACATTCAAAAGCTGAAGAGAGACAGTTGAAAATGGCATTTGGCCATTTTGAGTAACATCTCAGTACGGTTCCCTCTTAAAGGTACTGTATTTTTAGGCATTCATTAGGGTGCAATTTTTTTTTTTCTAAAATTCCAAGAGGACTAATTATTCATTTAAATGACCATTACCATATTGTGATAGTTAATTTGCATGTCAAAGTAATTGGGCTACAAGGTATGCAGATTAAATATCATTCCTGGGTATATCTGTAAGGGTATTTTCTGATGAGTATAGATTTTAAGTCATTGAATACAGTCAAGTTAGATGGCCCTACCTGGTGTAGCCTGCATGCTCCAAACTTTTGAAGGAATTAAGAAGGGATAATTTGTTCCCTTCCTGCCTTGAGATGGGATATTTATCTTCTGGTTTTGAATTTAGATTCATACCAATGATTCTTATGGCTCTCAGACCTGTGGACATGGAGTAGAATCAAACCACTGACATTCTTGGGGCTCCAGCAAACCAACATCAGATAATAGGGATTCTCAGTCTGTGCCTGAGTATTATTATATACCTTAAGAGATGGCAAAGATGAGTGCCACCACTGAGCAGCTGAGAAATGTAGTGATGGTTATTCCTACCACATATTCATTTAACTTTCCTAATTGTCCTGTTCAAAAGACAGATGGATCTTGGGTTAACATTGGATAATCATAAATTTAACCAGGTGGTGACTCCAATTGCATCTGCTATACCAGATGTGGCTTCATTGCTCGAACAAATTAACACATCCCTGGGTACCTCATATATAGCTATTGATCTGGCAAATGTCATTTTATCAACCTCTGTCCATAAGATCTACCAGAAGTATTTAGCTCTCAAGTGAAAAGGGCAACAATAAACTTTCACTGTTACATTTCATGGTACCAGCCCTAAATCATAATTTAAATTTCTTGATCACCTTTTTCTTTCACAAAATTTCATACTGGTCCATTACATTATGACATTAAGTTGATTGAGCCTAGTGAGCAAGAAATGTAATTAATTCATAATTAAAAGTAAGGCACATGCATAGTGTTGAGAAATAAACCAAATAAAAATTTAGGGCCCTCCCACCTCAGTTAAAATTTCCAGGGGTCTTGTAGTATAGGTTATATATCTCTTTTAAAATGAAGGATACATTAATACATCTCATCCCAGACAAAATGTCTAATAGGCCTCTTTGCATCTAAGAAGCAACATATTCCTCAGTTGAGCATGTTAACCTGATCCATTTACCAAATGATCTGTTGGTTTGAGAGGACCCAGAACAAAAGAAGGTTTTATGATAGGTTAGGCTGGGACATATGATCTAGCAGCTCTAATGCCACTTAAAATACCAGTGCTGATAGGGAACTTGGTACTTTTGCAGATCCTGTAGATGCATCACAGTGAAACTCCACAGAATTCTCAAGCAAACGCTATCATTCCCAGCAAACAATTACTCTCCTTTTGAGAAAAGTCTCAGACTACTACTAGACCTACAAGTAACTGGGTGATTAATGGTTGGCCACAAAGTTACCAGAAGATACAAACTGCCCATCATCAACCGAATGTTATTTAGCTCAACATGCCACCATGCAGCAGTGGAGCATCAAATAGAAGTGCTACTGAGGGTGCAAGTAAATTATATAAAGAAGTGGCACAAATGCCTACAGTTCTCACTTCTGCTACAAATGCTAAGAAGGATGTGGAGAAAAAGAACCCTCAAATGTTGGTGACAATGCAGACTGAAAAATATTATGGAGGTTTTCAAATGATCTAAAATGGTTCTTCGATATGAGCAGGCAATTCTACATCTTGGTATCTACTGGGAGAATACAGAAACACTGAGTTAAAGGGAAACAGACACTACCATGTTCATTGCAACAGTATTTATAATAACTAAGTTATGGAAACAACCCAACTTCTCAAATATATATAAGTAGATCAGGAAGAGATAGTATAGATACATAACAGAGTACAATCCAGCTAACAAAAGGGTAAATAAACTCTTGCCATTTGCAGCAACATGGATGGAGCTGGAGGGATTATGCTAAGCAAAGTAAGTCAGGAGAAGAAAGCCAAATCAGATGGCATCATTTATATGTAGAGCACTATCCTACATATTGATGGCATGAATAGGATAAAAGGTAGAGGAACTGGATTTACCCACTTCCTACTTTACTATTTGAGTTGGGTCATTAGTCCTTACATAGGGCTTTTGTTTTATTTCTCTGGAAAATAGTGATTAATGGAAATATATAAGATTATTATACTTTCCAAATAATATGAACTGATGAAAAATTGATTTAAATATCAAGTTATGTAGGTGAGTAGAATTAAATAAGATCTCTTGTTTATAATTGTGTACCTGCTAACCACCTGCTAACATCACCATAATTTATTGTTATTTTGAGTTTAACGATTGGAGATCTATTTATTTGACTCTGTGGATAGATCTTTGTTACAATTATTAAAATACAAATGTAGCTATATGTGATATATCCTCTTATTAATTATTCTATCATCATCATCATCACCATCATCATCATTATTATCATGGGAATAATTAGAAAGGATAGCAATCTCAGAGCTCTATGGGATTATGGGAACAGATTGGTAAAATAAAAATGCTGAGTGAGGGGCTCTCCCTGGTGGCGCAGCGGGTTAAAGCACAGCACTAAGAAGCTAAAGCCGGCCCTCCCTGGTGCCGCAGCGGGTTAAAGCACAGCACTGAGAATCT
>NW_004567111.1:32760717-32767191 GCF_000260355.1 Condylura cristata
CTTTCACCACCCCTGCACCTCTGGCCTATACTCCAGTTCTGCATACACAAATAAATAAATCTTAAGAAAAAAAAAAGAATCTTAAAAAATAAAATGCTGAGTGTAAAAATGGAAAACTTTGTCTATCAAAAATTATTGGAGGAGTGTTATAAGCCTAATTGTTATAACCCTTCAAAAGTGAAGACACAAATAGCTGCGGAGTGTTAGTTCCAGAACCAAATTACTAAAGTTTAAATCTGGGCTAAATGCATTATTGGTTGTATTTTAGTTGTTAGTTTAACTTCTGTATGCAACAGATTCTCATTGGTGCAATGTGTAGGATAATAGTGCATATTCTAAAGAGTGATGGTAAATATTAGACATATCAATAAATAAAAATCACAACAGTACTAGCCTATTTTAATAAAGAAGCAAGTGATAGAAAATAATAAAAAAATATTTAGTAACACATGCCTGGCTATTAAAGTACATATTGCTTAGACCAAATCCTGCTAAAAACTTTTTCATACCTAGATTTATGGAAGCATTTTCCTAATATTCCTAGTAATTGTTTCTAGCTAGTTTTACCTGATTACATATGAATTTGAAACTACTATATATAAATAAAGAATACTTAGCAAGTTGTACAATTTTATGATCTCACTACCATCTGAATTTCACAGACCAAAATAAATGTAAGCTTATGTTTCCATCAATTTATGACATATTAAGCATTTTTAATTTAAATTTATAGTTTTCAATTAATTTAGCTCTTATATTTTTATAAAGCTTTCATCTACTTAGAGTTAAAGCATGTACTTTGCATGTCTAAATTCCAAGAAAAAAAATTTAAAGCATCACAAAATATACTTCTTTATAGTTTTTATTAAGTTAAATTGTTCTATGTAACTCAAAATAAATAAAATCAACAAGAATAATATCTCATTACTTCCGAATGATTAAACCATGTAGGCTTTAATTTTTCCTCCTTCATCTAAACATCATATAATAATTTTATTTAAAAATATCCAAATAATGCATTTATAACTGTGACATGCAATTATTCCAAGAAATTGCAAAAATTTATATGGCTTATAGAGTGTGAAAATGATGAAAAATTGACTTAGTGCAACTAATTTTTTGATGAAGCTGCCATTCAGCTGGGTTGCTGAAGTTTATGGTTAATTTTTGTATTTATAATAAATATTTTTCTTTCATGAAATACCACAAATATTTTTAATGGATACTTTATCATATTCATTTATTTCATATTAGTTTGTTTATGGTATGATATTTATACTGTGCCTTATGCTTTACTTCCTTTTACTGTACCTACTTTGTCATAATAGCTGTCATACTTTTTTCAGTCATTTATTTATTTAAATTCATTTATTTCAGAACTGAATTATTTTACATTAACCAATGAAAAAAAATATGTTTCTCCTATAGTGTTCAAATTGTCTTTAGCTAATAGGTAAACACATGTTATCCAAAGTCTTAAGCAAGGTTTTCAAAGTTATTAAGAAATGGGGATGGGTAAGGATAAATTCAATTTACTTGGGACCCAGTAAACCATGTAATCCTCAGAAGTAAAAAACTGTGGAGAAAGACAAGCTTGTGAACTAATTTTCCTACCTAGAATACGAGAAAACTGTGACATAATACAGTTTAATATCTTTTCACTTTCAATCAAGAACAAGAAAATGACCTAGTAATCAATTAGTGAGTATCAAAAGAAAAGTCTGCATTAGAAAACATCCAAATAATGGCTGATCTCAAATACTAACACAGAAGTATTCATAAAACTAAAAGTGGTGTATAGTAGCTTCCCATGCCTACCATAACAAATTACAAAACCTCAGTTTATGACAACTATTCTCCTACAATTTGATAAGTTTGAAGCTTAAAATCAAATTGTCAGTAGTTGCAAACACCCTCAAAGTCTTTATAAGAGAGTCTCTTCCTTTATTCTTCCAGCTTCTGGTAAATACAGGTATTCACTGAATGGTGATCACATCACTGCAATCTCCACAACTCAAAGCATGTTGCTTCCTCCTCTACTATATTTCTCTTCTATGCTTTTGTTGCAAAATTTCTTTAAAGGTTTTTCTAAAGAATAAATCTATTTTTATATTTAAGCACACCTGGAAAATCTGAAAAGTGTCTCTTTTCAAGACTTTTAAATTAATCATGTTTTACCATAAAGATAATACTCATAGGTCTGGAGATTAGAAATGGACATATGTTTTTGAGGGCAATCACTTAGTCCACCAAATAAAGTAGAAGAGATACTACATGAGAGAAAAACTAAATAAATAAATACAACAGCTATTTTAAAAGGTGAAATAATGTCTTTTAGGACAAAATACATGGACTACAAGATGATGGTGCTAAGTGAAATAAGCCAGAAAGTGAAAGACAGTTACTGAATGATTTTACGCATTGGAAGAAATAAATGACCAAAGAAAACAAACTAGAGCTGATAAATCGTGCAATCAAAGAATAGAAAACTACTATATTATTCCCTTTTCCAACATGCTGACAAAAATGAAAGGATCACTTAGCAAAGAAAATGCTAAGGGAACAGGTATGTCATTTTTTAAGTAAAATAAAAACTAGTTTTGCATTGTGTAAAGAGAGAAACCCCACATTCGATTTGTGGTATTTTTGATTACTGATCTAAGAGGAGGCAATTTTTATTAAATGTGGTGTATATTGTTTTTAGCCAATACTTGTTTGAAACAATACTATAAAATGAAGGCCTGAATATGTATGTGTTTTAAATACAGGCCTAACCATAATCATTCCTAGCCATAGCATCCCATTAAAACTTGTGTCCTCACTTAATCTTACTTAATTTGATCATCCCTGAAAGTATTACCAAATTAAAGTGAATCAGTATTTATATAAATGTTAATTTGTTTTGTTTTGAAATGTGGTTTTCTAGAAAGGTTTCTAAGATATCCAGTATACATGTAACATCCTCAAAATATACTTATCCTTTTAATAATAAAAGATCCATGCATCACATTTTTTGCCTCCTTTTAGAACACACTCAAGTACTTTGATATAACAGACTTTTCTTTGGCACTTAATTTAAAGTTACAACACTGGTCTTCCAAATCTGACATTTGTGCAACTGGGAGATTGCATTGCAATTTTATTAACCTTTATCTTACTTTTGTGATCACTGACTTATCAGATGCCATACTGTCAAAAGAAGTGTATTAACTACTTTACTACCTCTGTCAATTAGTGTATCTTTCACATAGAGCACTGCTGATGGTTCATAAATAGTTCTTCCTTTAGCTACAGCTCAACCCTCTACTACGATTTTAGCCTTCAGGGATCTATTTGTCTTTGCATTTCCTAATTTTGTGGATTTATATACTAGTAAGCCCAAGTCTACTTCTCAGCCCCAAGGTAGTTAGGCTACACATAGTCTCTTTATTTCTTTGCCAAATCTGACTTCTTTCCCCACCCCTTTTAAAGCAATCATTACTTTCTGTATCCTCTGAGGCTCCTTTTTTTTCCCCTCACAACTGGCTCAATTTCTCTTGCTTCTAAAGAAAACCTATTATTAAGCTATTACTAAATCTTGTTAGTGTCAATTTTCATCATTATGATAAAGTGGATGGAGATAACACTTTTGCCTTTAAATTAAATGTCACAAATATTCTGGATTTTTAAAAATCTCAGCCCCTAGTTTCTACATCCTGAATTATACTTCATTTGTGAAGATTTTCATTGAGAAGTAAGCTTATACTACCTTTGCTTCCTGTATTTAACTGTAAATATAGTATTTGCAGTTTTCCCAAATTAGTTTTAAACCCTCACTTGTACTAACCTTACCTCCTTTTTTAAATTAATCTCCTTTTTTTTTTCTGTAAATGCCTTTTATTAAACATTACATGCTCCCCTAAAACCAATCAAACAAATCAATCTAGTATAGTGAATTCCCTCGGGTCAGGTGGATGATTTAGATTTCTAAAGATCTTAAGATGGTATTATCTAATTTCTTGGTCCTTTATCTTGATATTGAGAAATGTTATATCAGAATATCAGTTAGATATGTGTACCTTCAGGTAAAATAAAGCACAAATTACTGAAGTTATGCTGATATTTAACTTTTGCCTCACAAAACTGGGAGAGATGACTTCATTTAATTGCTAGAGATCTGGAGTTTAAACATTTGTACAAATGGCATACATATGGCACCTTTGCCATTCATTTGGCTCTTTCACTTTTGTTGTAAAAGGCATGCAAATCTCCAAATATCATGTCTTCATATAGTAATGTTTCAAATGTTATTGAATGAAGGTGTCCTTGTCCCATGAGTATAAGTCATCATGTAACCTGATTTTGAGAAAAGAAAACTTATTGCAAGTCAATGTTCAAAGAAGCAAGGGATAAATTCAAATGTGTTATCTAGTCTAGGTCAGAGAAAGGATTGAATATTGGTTTAGGGCAGTGGGGTTGAGAACAAAGGAATTAAAAGTTATTAGCTAACAAGTGGATTAAAGGAAAAAAAAAATGTGAAGTTGCTTTCAGTGTTTTGGCTAGTTGCCAGACAATCTATATACAGAGAAGTATAAAGAGAATTTTCTCCAGATAAATGGAATTTTATTTTTTTTAAAGATTTATTTATGTAAACAGAAATGGGGTAGATTGCTGGAATTTTAAATTTCTGTTGGTGGCCTTTTGCCTTTGGGCACCAATCCTTCCTTATCATTGGGTTGACAATAGCATACTGATAAATGGGAGTTGTATAACAAACTATATAATGCATGATACTGCCTAAAGAGCAAGATCCTGGTTTTGTATTGATGGAATAATCATACAGCATAGGAGAACAAATAGAAAGTGTGGGTAAAAACTGAAAAGGTACTTGTCTAGGGCTTCAGGGGACAAAAAGTTTTCTGATCATATACTGATAACCAGGTATTATATTGAAAATCATATCCTAGGCCCCCACCCAAAGTTTCAATCTTATCAACAAGGTGTTGCATTGATTGGTATCCAGGATTTAAGCTTATTGGTCAACAGCCAATAGGGGATTCCCAGTCATATAGTAATGTTCTAAATGGTCTCAGGCTGATCCAGTGTCCTGTTCTTATTTAACTTGAAAGGAACCTTGGGGTCTGGAATCCTACATTTTTTTTTTAAGATTACAGAACCGGGGTACAGGCCAGAGATGCAGGAGCTGTGAGAGAATTCACCAGAAACAGAGTGGAGAACAGAATAGGCAGAGCGACAAAGTACACTGCTAAGGGGAGCAGTGGGAGGGACAGGAGAGGTCTGCTGTGCCATGTGGATCACTTCAGGGGCCGAGGAATGGGGATGGAACTCACAATGAAATGGGTCAGCTAGCTTGTAGTGCTGCACCCTAACCTGTTTCACACCAGGCAAGGCCGAATCCTACATTCTTTTAGGTTAGGTAACTGACTGACTGGGCTGTTCTGTCCTTGCATTAGACAGCAGAACTGCATGCAATCAAAATAGTGGCTAAGCAGGCTGTTTGGTCTAGCAGACCACCACCTTATATCTAAAATCCAAAATATATAATGAATCTGAAAAACATTCATTTTTAAAACAGCATTTAATCATAACAAAGAAAAAATTAAGTTACAGGTTAAATTGTTATATTATTAGCATGTACCAAAATTGAGTATTATTAAAATATAACATTCTTACTAATTTTCTCAAACCAAAATATATAATGAAAGATATATTCACCTGTTAATAATGTCCCAGTTACTGAAGTGCAAAATTTTAATAAAAGTCTTAGAAAATTTTATTAAAAAAATTTTATACTCAATGGAAAATGTATGAAACATACTTAATGTGTTAAGTAGCTAAGCCCAGTCTATTATCAATAACATTTTAAAAAATAAAACAACTGAAAATACATTATGCACAACTGAAAAAATTTCAATGTCTTATCTGCTTGAAGAATTTTTCTAAATTCTTTACCATGCTTTTAATATAAAATTACTTCCTGAAATCCTTCAAATTGAAATCTTCACTTATTTATGTTCTCTATACTCAATTTTAACAGAACTATAAACCACCAATGTCATTATTGTCAGAAAACTTCAAAAAACATTTTCTACACTCTGCAGTTAAATTCTGTACCACTGGTCATACTATCAACATTTAGCAGGCACATATCCATTCTCCCTTAATTCTCTCCCTCCCTCCCTCCCTTTCTGTCCTTCCATATTTACTGAAGACCAATGTACTTGGATCAAGGATGTGGAATTGAATTAGGAACGCAACACATTGCAAAACTAACATAAATTTAGTATGTGAAACCTTTTAATGGAAATTTAGTATGTTATACCTAATATCCAATTAAAGGAAGAGGACTTGAATGGCTTTATGCAAAAGAATGAGGGATGAATACTCTAATACTAGTCCAAAGGTTGATTTTGTTTAAATTAGGAAAATGTGTCCTCTTTTTCAACACACTGGACTTTCATCTAGTGTTTATAT
>NW_004567111.1:32767306-32773528 GCF_000260355.1 Condylura cristata
AAATACAGAAATAGAAATAAATAAATAAATCGTTTTTAAAAAGAAACAAAAGAAAGTCTCTTTTGAAAAATGCATATATATACATACATATATATATATATATATATATATACACATATATACCTTTATAAACTAACAAGACTACAGATGGAAAGCATAAAACTATCAGAATAAAAACTGTACAATTATAATCAGAAATTCTAAGTGACTGGAAAAAACTTTATAAAACCAGCACTATATTGATGTCTAAATAAGAAGCATGCAGTGAACAGAACTACAATGGAAGGGATCTGATGAATGGAAGCTATTAACTAATGTGTGACTGTGATTAACTGAGATTTGGATTGATACCCAGGATAGAAAAACAAATTTAACATCTAAGTAGAAAATACAATAAAAAGGTCGATGAAAAGAAGGACTAGTTGTTATCAAGAGTGGCCCATTGGTTTCTGGTTCATGTAAGAATACATATCATTTTTTGTGAAAAGGAATCCTCAATATAAACTGGCTCTGGGATGAAAAAGAATAATTATGGGTGTTTTGGTAATAGGTGTGGAATAGTAACATGCATCTGAAGAAATGTGAAGTTGTACTTTTGAGTTATATAGTGTGTAAACTGGTATTATGGTAAACATGTATAATATAAAAAAATAAAGAAATGGTGAAGATTATTATTTCAGTTCCTGACTTGTCTTTAAAAATTATCTTGAGGCATTTACATGGTGAAACCAGAGGACAACAGAAATATAAATCTAAGCTCTGGGAAGGAATCTCACTTGGAGATAAAATTTCAAATCTTTGACTTATATGTGAAAATACTTGGGAGATACTGTCTTGTAAGAAAGTCAAGGTTGATAATAGGTAAGGGTGCAGCACTTGAAGGTTGTGCAAAGGACAATTATTCTTTGAATGTGACAATAAAAGGGGAAGTGTCACTGAGTTCAAAGAAAGAATGAGTTGAAAAAAGGAAGGCACTATGAACAGTATTAAATTCTACTGAGGTCTCACATAAAATGGAAAGTTTTAAAAAGCTTTCTTTGTACAACTTTTCTCAGGAATGTTTTAATTAAAGTAAAGGAAACGGGTTCTAGTTTGGAATAGCTTATATGACTATGTATTTAATAAAGGCAACAAATGAAACCATTTGAGACCCAAAATAGATAAATTGAAGTCAGGAAAGTCTGAGAAAGAGGATAAAATATTTAGTGCCCTTTTTATTTTGCCAGCTTAGTTTTTGCCATTATTTTCTTTTAATGTGAGAGTCATCAACACATTTTAAATAATTTTCACAACTATTTCAACCATAATGAGTCTTGTATTAAATAACATACATATTGAGTAATAATATACCTATTTTAGAATAAAGTTATTAAATCAGAAGGAAAAACAGACAAGTGGTATTATATTTTGACTTAGAAAATTTGTTAGAATTTTAGGAGACTAAGAAAAGAAGCAGTAAAGTTTTTGTAGAGAAGTTGGAGCATCATGAGGCAAATGCTCTTGTAGTTCCTTTTTCTTTAGTCTTAAATATAAGATTGAGAAAATAAAGTAAAAGTTACTATTGCAAAGTTAGAATTTTTGGATTTTACTGAAATTTAATATCTTGACAATAGTTTCTCTCTGGAGAGATACAGTCTGATTTTTAAGGCTTTCTCAATGTTTCCCAGTTGTTTTATATGTGAACATTTTGTTTTCACTTTTAGTCTTTACATTGCTTTTTAAATTTTATTTATTGTTATTAAAGTATCATTATTTTATATCCTTACTGGTCTTTTAAGAATATAGAATTTCCCCTTTTACGTGTAAGTCATCATACCACTCACACCATGGGGGAATAGTTTAAAAGTTTTAAATGACAAGCTAAAAATCTATGGAAGAGTAGGAAGAAGGAGGAGATTAGAGCCTGAAGGTAGAGAAAATGTCCCTCTATTCCTATGGGTTCCTCTTAGGGTTTATAATTAATAATTAACCAGTGCATTCTAGCTTCATTGCAATTGGGTATATCATTCCAATCTTATCGGAAAACCTGCATCCTCTATTCATATGCAAAGTTTCTCATAAATAATTTCATAAAAATCTATCAAAACTTTATAGAAATTGTTCTATATGTTTTATTTGATATATGTAATATTTTAAAAATCTAAGAAATTTTTTTCTTTGCTGTGAGATAGCCTTCTATGCATTTTTAATTTCTTGTTCTTCAAAGACTAAGTGATATAATAAATTCTTACTTAATATTTATTTTTGCTGATTTTTCTTACATTCATAACATACTTTGTGTTGTTTAAATTCTGTGCCTTGTTATTGGAGGCAACAGACTTCATGACCATTTTATGACTCCTGGGGCAGTAAAGGGAGTATTTTGTCTCATGTAATTTTTTTAGATATCTTAAGCATCTTGAAACCCTACAAGAGTCTGTTCTAAACATATATTTGAGTGTTTTATTTTTCATTGTTAATCACAGATTATAATTCTACTTGTTAAAACTGATTAACTCTTTGTGGCGTGAGTATCATTATTTCCTAGTTCCCTCATTACTGGAGGCTTGGTCTACTTTTAATATTGAAACTCCCATTTAACAAGAATTTTGACTATGATGTTGAAAGGAGATTGTCAATGCCCTATTGCCATATTCACTGTATTCCTTACCAACCATGCAATAATATTTTTCATAGTCAAATTTTGATTCAATAACAATACATCAAATGTTAGCAAATGAACCTAAACTATGAAAAAGAAATTTAAAGCAGAATAAAGGAGAGACCAAACAGTAGCAATCAACTCTCCAAATTGCTCTCTTCATCTTTGGCTATTGCTGCCCCGCCCCCCACACACACATACACACACACCCTTTCTCTTGCTTTTTCTATCATCATAAAGGGTACTTATCATATAAAGTTTGAAAGAAGTGATTTTGTAGCCAATCAAATTGATTATATTATTCATCTGTAATTTAATAAAATGTCACTCTAAGTTTTGGAAATTCTAATCTTAGAATATGGGGTCCCCTTTTTCATCACAGTGATTACATCAAATAAACAGGAATTAGACGGTTCAACTTGCATTAGATAAATTACTGACTTCCATTAAACTCAGTTTACGTCTCTCTTGAGCAAGGTCACTTTGCTGCAAATTATTGTGAGACACAATTTGAGACTTAGCATTTTTCTGTTTCATTTGTACTACATATCCCCTTAGGTAATACTATCTGTGCTACTCACATAAATCAAGATAATTCTGTGATATGGGTTTTATATTATAGTTTCTTATGTGCTTATTACTTGGAGGTTGATGCTTCTGAAACTTTTTAAAACTGCAGTGTAACTGACAGCTCACCCTGAGGGTTTTTTCTTTGAGAAGCTTGACTCGAGGCTGTATTTTATTTTTGTAGCCTCAGAACTGCATTTGTAAACTGATTAAATGTAAATTGCGTATATCTTATAATAAGAAAGGAAAACATTCTTTTTTTTTTCTTTTAAAGATTTATTTATTTATGCATACAAAACTGAGGTACAGGCCAGAGGTGCAAGGGGCAGTGAAAGGATTCACCAGAGACAGAGTGTGGAACAGAACAGACAGATTGACAAAGAACACTGCTGAGGGCAGCAGCGGGCAGGTAAGGAGAGGTCTGTCACGCAATGTGGATCACCTCAGGAGCCCGGGATGGAACTCATGCTGGAGCGCTGTGGCCAGCTTGCAATGCTGCGTCCTAATCCGTTGTACCACCAGGGAAGGCCAGGGAAATGTTCTTAATAGACTTGCCAGAATAATTTTGGATTTTTAATTTCAATTAATACAAACAATAATTAAGTTTCAATTAATACAAACAATAATTAGTAAATCAACTTAAGGTATCTTCAAAACAACATAAAATAAATGATGGTCCAATCACAAAGGTAAGCAACAGGGCCTCCCTGATGGTATACAATGTGTTAAAAGCTCTCAGCACAATCAGGCTATAGGCAGCCACTGCAGCACAGGTTCAATCCCCAGCCAGGGAGCTGACCCATATAGCGCAGCACACCTGTTCAGTACGGCCAGCTGCTTGCCTAATCCATGTATTTCAGTTAATATTCCTGTTCTGCTCCCTACTCTGTCTCTGGTGAATTATCTACCACCCCACACCTCTGGCCTACATCTAAGCTCTTGTATGCAAAAATAAATAAATCTTTAAAAATGACGTTAATGAACTTAGTCAAAGTATATTGTTAGGATGCTTCGCCTTTTTCTTTTTTTGAAAGAGTTATTTAGTTATATATATTTCTCACACAATATATTTTAAGGCTTTAAATGCTTAGGAAATATTCAATAAATGCCTACAACTGATGTTAAAAGTTTCACAGTGTTACAAAATCTCAGGTTCTGCATTGTAAAAGAATCTGTGTTACAGTCTGGGGTAAAAGCACTTCTGAAACCAACAATGCCACCTTTTTTATCAAGTAGTGTAACAATAATAAACATTAGGAAATATTTTGTTCCTAGATGTCAAATACTGAGGAATGATTCTGCGCTGTTGATTTTTTTTCTTAATATTAGTTGACTGATAAAGTCACTGCAGGTGGCATTTATTGCCATGAACTATAGTGCTACACTTTATCACTCAGACTAGATCACAATGTTCCAGCAGCTACAATCTGTTAACTCTCACCCAAATAGCTGAAATGCCCTTAACCAAAGCATTACTTGTCTCTGAAGGTTCCCTAGCAATTTTGAAGATTTCATAAACCTTGGTAAACCTCGTATCAGCTACTGGATAGATACTGAATTAATTGTGTGATGGTATGAGAAAATTTTATTTCTTTTGCACAAGAATTTGAGCCATATGTTTTTCACATTCTATGCATGATTTAGTAAAAATCAAGGATTATGTCCTTTCAAACTACAAAAGCATATTATGCTTATTGCAATTGATGACATAAAGTAGTATATAGTGAAATCCAGTAGCCACTTCCTTCACTTCATTCTCTTTTCTCACTCCACTATTAGAACATATTAACAGTATAATATTTATATTTACTCATCATTTTTATGTTCATGTAAACAATATGAATTATATATGCACACATAACAAACTATTTTTTAAAAAATACATTATGTGCATTGCTCTATAACTTGTTTCTCTTATAGAATATTTTTTATTAAATTCATTTTCTTTAATGACTAATGCCAGATATTGATATGCTCTGATATTTTTTATTATTCTCTAATTGATGGTTATTTAAGTAGGATGCTTTTTTTATGATTTCAGAGAAATCTGCAGGAAATATACTAGGGCTTTTCTTTCAGTGATGGAGTACATATTTCAACTTTAGATTCTGCCAGTATTGTTTCCCAAAAGGTATTCATAATTGGCATTCTACCAGAAACATAGGAGAGTGCACATTTTTTCATTCTGATTATCCTCAAATCTTATTAATCTTTAATTTATTTATCAATATAGTCAGTGGGCTTTTTCATCATTGAATAAGTTTTCCCTGATTAAAAAAGATGCTGAGGCCCTCCATGGTGGCGCAGCGGGTTAAAGCGCTGCACTAAGAAGCTTAAGCCACTTCAGCATGAGTTCCATCCCCGCCTGCCCGGGAGGTGACCACATGGCGTGGCAGACCTCTCCTGACCCGCCCACTGCTCCCCTCAGCAGTGTACCTTGTCGATCTGCCTGTTCTGCTCCCCGCTCTGTCTCTGGTGAAGCCTCTCACTCTCCTCATCTTTGACCTGTACCCCAGTTCTGTATGAATAAACAAATCTTAAAAAAAAAAAAAAAAGATGCTGAACATATTTTTATATATTTATTGAGAATTAGAATTGATACTTTCTACTCTGTGTATTACTGTAATAACCTTTCCTATTGTTCTCACCAATTTGTGAATTTGTAGAAACTGTTGATATATTTAAACTGTCATGGTAGTCCTCTATTTTCTTATGTTTCAGACAATTTTTGCAAATGCATTTTGTTCTCTTGCCTACTTTTACATTTGGAAATTTTTAACGTTTTGTACTTGACTATTTTTTTCCTTCATATCACCTATTTTTGAAAACTATAATTTTTAATATGGATTTTAATCTTTGGAAATTTACATATAATCTGAAATAGTGGATTAACTTGATTTTAATTATAGAGGAGAGTCAATAAAGCTTGCTCAATGATTGTTAATATATTAATTCTGCATATTTCTAACATATTTTACTATAGGTATTATTTAATTCCAATATATATATATATA
>NW_004567111.1:32773663-32825386 GCF_000260355.1 Condylura cristata
TCTTTTACTATTTTTAACAAAAACTCTGAGTTATTAATACCTAGTATTCTTAATTTTTTTCCATGACTTCTTTTATTACTGGCTAGGGAAGAGAACAGTATGTGTATGTGTGCATGTGTGGATGTTTGTGTGTGTGGATGTTTGTGTGTGTACATACATGTCGTGCATGTGGTTTTAGCTGTTTGTTTTTTCTTTCTTTCCTTTTGAACTGCCACCGATGCTGACAGTATAAAGGATCTTGCCATACTCAGACTTTTATCAGAGGGTTCTGTTTGGTATATCCTTCATAAAAGTGTAAATCTCTCATGGCTAATACATGGCTGATACACCAGTTCAAGGATTTTCTGTGAACACCATTAAGTCCAATACTAAAAGCTAAAAATTTGAATAGATTGTCAAGAATTTGGGCTAAATATATCTTATATTTTGATTGTTGGTTTTGAAGTGATGTTGGATATACAGGAAATATATCACTAACACCTAATGACATAGCTTAAACCCAAATACTGATCACAATGTTTGGGTAAAGTAGGTTCTGAATACTTCATTCATTTAAAGATTCAATTTAACATAAAAAAGAGGAATAAGGGTTGAAGAGAATTCATATAGAATACAAGACTTAAACTTCCTTAAACAATATTTTTTCATATTTCATGACTTATGTACCAAAATATTTATGAATAATATAATTCATAAAGCTCTAGTGTAAAGGTTCATGATTTTAAAATATTAATTGTAACTAATGCAATGAACTGAAAATTTAAGATAAAAGCATATGGTACTACTAATAAATTCAGAAAGTTAAATATATATATATATATTAGCTTTAAAATAAGCTATTTTTTAAATTCATTGAGGTAGTGTCCCAAACACACAAACAAATCTAAACCTGTCATCAATTTTACCATTATTTTAGACATATTTCTAATAATATCAGGAATAGTATGATACTATAAATTTCCATTAAACTGTGGGTGGATAAGCAGATTATAGCCAGTTACAATACATCTAGAAAATACAGTATCTAGGTAGAGGGAACAAAACTATATATAGAGAGAGAGATACAGATATAGATGTAGATGTAGATATAGATGTATATATATGATAGGAAAATCTTGGAGAATCTCTTTAAGAATTGTTAGAAATAGAGAACACCATTTTTTTTTAACATAAAATCAATATTTAAAAAATCAGAAACATCCACAGTCAGTCAAATTTATATAATGGAATGTTTTTAAAAGATCTCATATAAACATACAATACAAAGAAATCAAGGGGCTAGGGAATGTATAAGACTATTATATAAAAGCTCTGCTCAACCCCAGCCTCACAGCAGCCCCTGTAACCTCTGTTTCAGGTGAAGCCTAGATGGCAGGATACTAAGAAATCTTTGCTCTACTTATCAAAGTTTACGAAGCTAATTACTTGGATGGGGGAGTCCACAGTTAATATACAAAGTCATGCTGTTGTAATGTTTTCTTATCTATCAGTTTATTATATGTTCTTTAAGACATTATAAATTTGGTTTTTTGTTTGTTTGTTTTGTTTCGTTTTTAAGAAACAAGTGTGTATTGAAAATTAGGCTCTTTATAACATGTAGCCCTCACAACAACACTATGGGAAAGTAGTACTACCCCCATATACAGATTTTAAAAAGTAGGTATTAGGGGAAAATATGACTTTCTTAGTCATGCTCATTTTGTTAACTAAAACTTTTTAAAAAACAGCATTTACATTTTGATGATATATAACACCTAGCAAAGTTACACAGAAACAGAGTCACTATACGAGAAGTATTCCCTATAAACACTTATTGCCACATCTTTGATAGAAAAGTAAGAGCTTTTGCATTGTAAAAGTTACAATGGCAAGAAAAATATACTACCATTTTTTAAAAGGTAATCATTATTATATATCATCTTTAAATTTTTCAGTTAATATTTTTTTTGTTGTTTTTACATAAGTTCCTTAACATAAGCAGAGGGTCACACTAATTAGGATCTTTAGGAGTGTAAACTAGCATGACTAACTAGAGTTTGGTTATTACAAATACCACTCCATAATGGGATGTGCCATTTCCTCTTTCCCTGACTCCTACCCTTTTATACATACTCACAATGTGCTACAAGTCCCACTATGCCATGACCAGACTCCCAAGTGGGTGGGTGAGCTACAGGGAATTAGGGACTAGGCTGAGCAGCCTGTGATCTGACAACACAGCAGGCAAGGAGGCTTGCCTCTTTTGCTCCTGCATCCTGACTTACACCCTGGTACCTTCTGTTAGCAGGATTGAACCACACATTGGCCAATTAACTATCTCTCCCTCTCCCTCTCTCCTCCTGCTCTAAACCTTTCTGTGAAAATTTCTCTGTGTGTTTTTGCTTTTCAGTCTTCTTATATGGGTAAGGAATCATATCCACGTGGCAACCATTTCCCATGAAACTGTCCTATAACACAGTGATATTTGGAATATAACTCAAATGTTTTGTATATTTTATTAATACTGTATAACTATGGAGTCCATCAGAAAATCAATTAGTAGCCTTGAGATACTCTGAAATTGTGTGTGGTAACTAACACAACAGGAGCAGAATTGTTACAAACATACCTCCAGGAAGGAGAGATGCCACTATGAGATCTTGTATGAATGTCAACCAATGCATCTATGTTTCATGGATTTCACATTAGCATATACTAGAATAGTCCATTTTTATAGCTCACTTTATATATTTTACTTTTCCTTTTACTGAAAAAATTCAGTCATGCCCATGACTATACCTTTGCACTTACTTACGCTCTGCATCATGGAAATCACACATGCACACCAGGGGTGAAGTGGATACACGTCTATTTCTCTGAAGCAGTCAGTTCATTTGTTTTTTTTATAAATTATTCCTGAAATAAAATAAAAGCCTATTTCCTGGTCAGGATTCCTGGAATATAAATTTAATCTTACTCCATTGGACTAAGTGAAGACATGCTAATGAATCTATCAACTCTTTGGCCCTTTATACTTTCTCTTACATGTAGAGAAATGGTAGACAGCTTCCTTTTAAGTTATTTATTTAATAAAACCCCAAATTCAGTGAATGATAGATGGAAAACAAATACAATTGTTATCTGTAGCAATGCATATTACTCATTTATCTTTGCCTACTACTTTAAAGGGTTGTTACTTTCTTGGTAATCATCTGGTAACCTTTCTTTACAAGCACCTTCCAATTTATCCACAATCAAAAAATTCTTAACAGTGAAACGTGTGAAATCACAATTTGTTCACTTTTTAATTCTAATCTCTTTAAAAGTACCACAGTAGTAAAAGTACCACTGCATAGCAATACAACTTTTGATTTGTAGAATTTTATCTTATAATAGTTGTAACTAATTCTGACAGAGCCACGCTTTGTTGTGTCAAGATGGGGCAACAAATCACAAATGTTTGTTTTAGTTAATATGTACATGTTATAAGGAAATAAAGAAACACATATAAGGAAAACTAATCAAGTCTATACAAAAATTGTCTCTTTTAAACATCACATAAATTACTGCAGAATCTATTTTTGCTTAAGAAATTATATTATCCCCAAATTAAAAATGTGTTTGATTTCTTTTGGTCATTTTTCCTTTTGTTTCCAAATTATATTTAAAATTTGTATGAAACACAGCAACTACAAAAATCCATCCTTTCATTTCTTTTTCATCTCCCTGATAGATGTACAGAAGAAAGAAAACAATTTACTTGCCTACTTGAAGAACAATGCTAGAGGAATCACTGGATAAGGATAAAACTTCAAGAGAGAACACTGAAAATTCAACTAATTGAAATCCTTAGGCTTCTGGTGCCTCTTAAGTGAACATTCAATATAACATTTTGCCTTCAGTTCTTCCTATCCATTTAACAGACTAAGTAAAATGTACAGTGCAATCTTGCATAAAAAAAAAAAAAACATAAAAATCATTGACTGAATTATCCTGTGGTTTTGATAAATTATACATCAGGATTCAATACTACAAGCATTCTCTCCCTGTGGCCTTTCCTGGAAATAACCCATAGGGAAGAAAAAGAGCATAAGGGAAACTTGATTTTTCCATCTACTGACTGCTGTCTTCAACCTCTCCAACTAAATCCAATCTTAGGGTCCCTTACCCTGTATACTTTTAGGACTTGATAGCTTTCCATTAAAATAAGAAAAAAAAACAATAGACTATTGATGATATATTATTTCATCTAACACTTTCTGGCATTTTATGATATGGGTGGGGGTAAGTTCATGTGAAACTCATAACTATCTTCAGATAATTTTTATTATTTAAAAATAGCATATTCCTTTAGTAATTTAAATTTAATTTTTAGATGTTTTTCTTCATTACCACCACTACAAGTAGGGTAAAAATGGTGTCACAAAAGCAATGTTAATAGAAAATGGAAGAACATTGGGTTAATCTCAATATTGAGAAAAAGAGAGTGGATTAGGTATTATAGTTCCATTCTAACTTCCTCATATCATCATAGACCATCAAACACTTTTTAGACCAGGGCAAATGCTTTTTCTTTCTTTTTTCAGGATTTCCCCTCAAGAATAATTCTGACTTGACTTTATTATCCACTTGTTTTGAGACATAAAATCATATAGAAAAGTTTGATAAAAATGTACTCTGAACTCAAAATTTAGTTAAAATCTCCTTCAGAAAAACAAAATCATGTTATGGTATTTTCTACTCACTCATTTATGATTTCCAGTCATTCCCTTATCATGTACAGGCTTTACTCAATGTAATGGTTGAATACTAGTACAGGTCATTTTTCCTGAGATGTTGCATCCCCACCTAAGCAAACAGGCATAGCTTTATTCTCACTAAAGTAAGTGAATTGTTCCCCAAGAAAGGAACACCTCTACTGATCATATGTCTAAAGTGTAAGAGAGAAAAAAAAAATCAACAAAACTAGGAACTTTCTTCACTGAAATATTTCTTTAATCCAATAGCACAACTGGCAAATATGTATGCCCAATTCTGCTGTTATAGCTTTCTATACTGCTCTTTCATTCTAAGCAATTTTTTTTTGTACTAGAAAATGAAACTATCCTTCTTTGCATCATGATCCAAGCTGAGTGGATTCTCTAAAATTAGTCTCCAGTGGAATATTTATTTCTCCAAAGCAAAATAATTAATACTAAAGATAAAATGATCTTTTTTCATCTCTTGACTGAAACCACTTCCCCCCCAATTTAAAGTTTTATATCATAATATGTTGCATTGACCTATGCATCTGACACACCTCTATTAAATCTGTGTTAAATTCTAAAATCCTTATACCAACAGAGTAGTTATAATAGCCACAAGAATTAAAAAAAAAAGAAATGATTTAAAGTATTTAAAACAATCTTGAGTAGTTTTATCCTTGCTAATTCCCCAGTAATTTTACATTCATGCCATTTACCTATGTCCACAAAAGAATCATAAGATTTGTAAATGACTTCCCGTTTTGTAATTTAAGATTTAATATGTCCTCAATATTATTGTCACCTTACCCTGTCAAACACCAGGAAACAAGGTTGAGTTTCAACTCACAGATAAGTATCATTTTTTCCTGTTTTTTTTAATGTGAATACCCATGTTATTTTGTTCTTTAGTTCACTAATTAGAAGTTTTCTGTATATATACACACATACATCATTCATGGATTTTCTTTCTGTTCAGAATCTAGAATAATTATGAATGTAGTGACTTATATTCTAGTTTAAATGCAATATATCTATACTTAACATTAATCTAACAATTTTCAAAATATGTTTTTTATTTGGTTCTGGAGGTAATATCTGGGACAAAGAACACACCTTCTTTGGCTATTTTTTAGCTTCACACTTCTTGTTCTTTTAATAACACTGCTATCTATATAGCCATTTCCTAGTTTTGCTGCTTTCCTCTAAAAACAACTTCAATAAAAAAATAAGTACATGCATCTCTGAAACTCATATATCCATGAAGCCTACCTATCTTAGAAAAAGTCTGAGTGAATGGCTACCTACATTCGTGATATTATTATTTAAGATGGATACTAAACTAATGACCTCGGGATCAAATTAGGTATCATTTATGATTGATCTTTTTTGCTAATCAATAAATTTAATAAACATAATTCTGAGGCCCTGAATACTTTTAAGGTTGTTATTACCTTTAAATGGTATTACAGTAAGAAGATTAATAGTAATCAAAATATTTGTATTATTTTGAAAAAATTAAAATAGATTGAGGGCTACTGATAAAATTCCAGATAGCTTCCAATTCCTAAAGCTACATTCCTAAATTCCTCCTGTATTTATGGTTTGATACGAGTTCTCAAATGTCATATTCTATGTTTGCCTTTGGTTCTCACTTTAACAATAAATTCCACACTGCAAATATAATTTGAGTAGATGACCTTCGATTAAGCTCTTTCTCCACTACTTTCTCTGCAGCGCCAATATACTGGCAGCAATCTAAAGGTTTTAGTAGCAATGTTTCCATTGCATGTGATAAAAAAGATAATAAATAAAGAGCAGCATTCCCTGGGTACAGACTGGCCAATAGTAGCTTTAAAAGACAAAATGTGCTCTTCACATAAGTTATTTACTAAATAAAATACTCAGCAAGATAAACATAAGACTCTTTCACAACTATATAAAACATACTCTAATACAGAGATACATGGAAATTTAGAAAAATCAACAGTATAACAGATTTATAAAATCAAATCTAGTGACTTAATATGAATAATGTTTTTATTAACATGGAGGTTGTATTATTGTCAATATTTATTGAAGGATTTCTATGAATGTTATAATGTATGTAATATTTCAACCACATTATTTAATCTCCACATTATTTAAACTATAGGTAGGTACTGTTACTTTTATTTTAATTTTCTTTAAGATATATTTATTTATGCATACAAGAACTGGGGTACAGTCCATAGGTACAGGGGTAAGAGGTTTCACCGGAGGCAGACCGGGGAGCAGAACAGGCAGATTGACCAAAATATACTGCTGAGAGGAGCAGCCGGTGAGACAGAAGAGGTCTGCTGCATCCTAGCCAAGGATTGAACTAGTACTGCAGTGGTTGTAGATAGATTCGGAGTGCTGCAATTTAACCCACTGTGCCACCATGGGGACATAATAACTAAAGTCCATAGTTTATATTAGGGTTCACTGTTGTTGTTGAACATCCTATGGTTTGAACACTGATATAATGAATTGTATCCACCATTAAAATATATGGAACAATTGCACTGCCATAAAAATCCTGCGAGCATCATTTATTCCTATAACCCTCATTTCTTACCTTTGAAACCACTGATTTTTTAATTATTATTATTTTCATAGTCTTGCCTTATAAGAAAGTTTTATAGAATGCAGTCTTTACAAATTGGCTTCTTAATAATATTCATGCAAAACTTCTCCATATCTTTTCATGACATATTAGCACATTTCTTTTTAGTGCTGCAAAATCCTATTGTATGGACAGCTACAGTTTATTTAATCTTTCACCTACTGAACAGTGTCTTGGTGGCTTCCAATTTGGGCAAATATGAATAAAGCTACGACTAAGTTTTTGTACTTTTTTTTTTTTAGTGAAAATTAGTTTTCAACTCATTTGGTAAATACTAAGGAGTACAAGTGTTGGGTGATAAGAGTAGCAATGGACTCCTTTTTCCTAATGGAGGGAGTTTTATAAAATGAACTCTCCAGTTACGGACATTGCCTTCATTCTTTTCTGACTGTAGGTGCCAACAGTTGAGCTGCTTATGCCATTGGAGTATGACACTAACCTGTGTGGTTCCTTGGTAATTAAACACTTTCTGGGAGACACAAGAGGATATGACTGCAGGTCAGACTTGGGAACTGGATCTGGAAAATCAGAGGTTTCTCATTCTCTCTTCTTGGAATGTGTACAATAGCCTTGGCTCTTGGAATATGGGTTTCCACAAGCTGCTCCAAAGATAATCCCTCAATTAAATGCATCGTGACGTGTAATGTGTTATTGAGACTATCTGGTCACAGAATGCATCTGTGCCTGAATGAAGCTAAAATTTCTTTTGGGTTTAACAGGAATATGGAAAACTACTCTTTGTGGTTGCTCAAGACAAGCTCCTAAGTAACCTTGTTTATGAAAACTCTAACTTACCAAAAGATCACCTCCCTTGTAATCTCTCTCTGACTTCTGCACATGAGGGCAATATTCAGATTATACCTAGAATACTGCTGGGATGTGAACAACGATAATTTTTCTTTATTGTATGCCACCTGTTTCTTACTTTAACACTAACTGATAGAAAATACAAAGTAGATAAATATTCGAAGCACACTACTCTATTATTTTCACATATGGAGATATTGAAAGAAAATATTAACTAGAAATAGCATCTTAGTGACCTTTTTTCCTGTCTCTTTTTAAACTAAATATAAGCTTCCTTTTAATATAATAGCCTAAGGGGCAAAAAAAAATGAGGAATATCCATCCAAACTAGTTATAACTCAGTGAAGATATCTGATATGAAAGAACATTATTTCCACATCAAAATGATAATGAAGTTCCTTTCTTAAGAACTTTCTCTGTGTTATATATATATGCTAACCAGTTAATTTATATCATCTTATTTTTTTATCAATTGCAATATGGAGAACTATTATTATCTGTGTTTCAAAATTAGCAAGCTGAGGTCCCATTGTCAATCAGAATGTTGTAATGGAATTTAAATCTAGGTCTACTGCAGCCACAGAAGTGGGAAGAGGCAAAAAATATGGAAAGTAGGTACAGTGGTTTACAGTAAAGGTCTAGGAGTGCTTCGGTGGTGGTTGTAGTATAGTAATATAAACCTGATGAGTTGTGAACCTATTCTTCTAAATAATATAGACTATTGTAAACTGATGTTACTTCAGTACAATCCACCAATGAGTGAATGAATAAATACATAATTAAATGATAAGTTTCTTCATAGCTTCAAAACAAAAACAGAAAACCCAGGTCAACATCAAAATGTTGTGCTTTTATATATTTCAATTCAATCTTCCTTCTGTAAATCATCTAAGTATTTAGTGTTCTACATACTTGTTACTGGAACCAAAACCAGGAGCTCCTAGATGCTTGGGCCACCTCTTTACATTCCAGCCCCTGCCCTCCAGCTCTGTGTTCAGCTGATTAGGGGTAGAGTGTGGAAGTTCTCCCTTATTCATCTCTGCCCTCCTTATGCAATCATATTGAAGCAGTAGTAAACCTCAAGGCCCTTATGTCTCCTCTCAGAAAATGTCCTAACACATTGTTTTCTAAGAGAGTAAGTGCCCTTTTGTACGATATTAACAAATTAAGTATGGAAACTATAGATAGGAAACTGATTCTTTAAAAAAGCAAAGTGACTGATGTCTTTGCAGTCTTGACCAAAATGAAAATTATTGGAAAAATTTTAATGACACACAAAGCTGACTGTGATTATAAAAAGGCAATGTTGATATTTTCTAGAAAATAAATTTACAAAAGTATTAAAGGTTTAAACAAATATGAAATATCATATAAACGGTAACTTCAGAACTACATAATCAATAATACATCAAATTTACTTGTCTTTGGATTTTTTCATATATTAGTTTCTTTCTTGTTTTAATATTTGGACTTCTTTCACATTTGACTTCACTTAGTCTGCAACCATAAGTGTGAACTAGATAGACAGATATAGAACTTTTAGAAATAGCAGAGGTAGAACAATAATTTCCTTGCCCAATTATCATAAACAAAAGCAAAATACTTGTTAAAGTTCTTTTAGTCTAAGCTCTCTAATTACGTTAGATTAGTTTTTTTAAATACCAATGTAAAACAGACATATATTATGTGTGTGTTCTAGTAATACTTATAAACAGAACTCAAAAATAAAATAAAATAAAATAAAAGGAGAGAATAATTCCAAAAACCTAGATTACATGAAAGCTAACTCTCATAAAGAAATTAAGACTAGAAGCCAACAGTTACAAATAATTAATAATCACTATATGTAATCAAGAAGGAAATCATAATGAGGAAGTAAAATAAGACAAAGTAACACACAATTATATCAAACATTAGACTTGCAGATTAGAGGTACTTAAGACTTAATCCAGAGTTAGGGGCAAAATTGTCCATAACTTTATTTATCTCATATAATGAAAGGTTGTAGTTATTAGCATTGAATCAATGGGAAACATATCTGTATTTTGAGATCACAGTTTAACCTTTTTAACATGTTCTGCTCTTTAATGCAGTCATTGCCTAATATAGTGGTTACACTTATTTAACCGAAGAGTTCCCTCAGAAATTTACTTTATGTGACTGCTGCTAGAATATTTTTGTGTATAAAGAACTAAAAAGCTGTTGCTTTCAACTAATTACAAATGTAGATCCCCAGTAAAATAATAATTTACATGAAGATTCCATCTCCAAAATGAATTTTCAGTTATAAAATGAAGTATAATCAGAGATTTGTATTTTTAAGCAAAATACTATTTCATGAACTATATCTTCCCTTATTAAAGGCCTTACAAATATGTAAAGGCCTTAGGAGTGCCTTTTTTTTTTCAGCAAACAATAAAAGCATATTTATATCACAGAAAAAAATAGTGAATTCTCTTTAAAATAACAATTATGTTTTAAGTTAACCCAGGATCCCTATCACTTTCAAAGTTTGTTATATGCTACACTGGACCAAAAAAAAAAAAAAAGTGAATGATATCTCTCCTGAATTAACATCTTACTTTAACTCCTTAAAAACATACAACTAACACAAACACAAAATCATCTATAAATTTCCAAACCCACTTGCAATCACCATGATTGAACCTCAAGAATTGTACAGGAGAAGGATAATTTTCTGCCTAGACTCATTCACTAATTACTTAAAATCATACTGTTAAATATACCCATGAAAAACATAGGAAGCATAATCATTCATGTTTTGTTTTAAATCTTGTAAACAAAAGTCAATATTATGAAATCTTAAATCTTTTGAATGTATCATGTTTCTTCATCATGGTGAAAAAATCTACTAATTGTTAGTAGTTATTAACAGTAATGCCTATTATAAAGTAGTTTTTTGAATATAAAGTGTTTTTTGAATATAGGCAGTTGTGTGTAAATATATACATACATACATACACATGTATCAGAAGCTTCTCTTCAGCATATGTTGAATAGAAATCTGAGATAGATAAAAAGGATCTACCATGTATAAGAAAACCAACTCCATCTCAAAATATTATGTAATTTTATAGGAACTAAGTTATGAATCATTCACTCAGTTAGTTTGCCATTGTAGATGATTGGTTAATTGTTCTCTTGTGAGAAGGACAGTAGCCTTTCAGCAAAGTTCCATTACTTTGGACTTTGAAAGTATAATGAGATTTCAAAAGAAAAATGATAAATACTAAAAGTAAAATATATTTAGATATGCTGAAATATATCAGTTAGATAAGGGAGATTGCATAGAGCTTATTTATACATTGGAAAATTTCACTTAAATTAGCTTTCAAGCATGACTTCCAGGCTGATCAAAAGTATGCTCAAAACGAGCTTACATGTAATGGTGATAATAGAAAGTAAATAAATATACAAACACACTAGATAATTACAAATTGTAGTCAAGTTTTAAAAATAAGCTAGTACAGCTATAAAGATATATATTCTGATGTTCTTATTTGAGTCTTTGAAGCAATCTGATAAAGATATTTATGTTAAGAATTGAAGGAATAAAATTGTTTTGGGATTATGGGTACAATGGTACTTCGTGAAAAACCAAGTTCTTGAATCTAGTGAGAAATGGGGCAGTTTAAGGAATTAAGGCAATTAGTGAGAACTGCATGAAATGAGACTGAAGTTATAAACAGGACTTCTAAAACTATGTTGAAGCATTTGAATCTTATTCCATACAAAATGGAAGGAACTGATGAATTATAAATAGAGGTTAATAAAAATCCAAATGCTATCCCACTGCATGCTCCATGGAGATAGTTTAGAGGATCACAGTTAGGAAAACAGATGAAATAGAAAGATATCATGGATTAATCAAAGCTCAGTGATGATCTAAAGCAAAATGGTTATAGAACATGTGAATGTCAATATGCTAGTGAGCTTGGATTGATGAAAGAGATAGGAGGATGAAGCAGATTATCATAGATTTCCAACCAGTAAATGGAAAAATGGTATTATTTACTATATGAGAAATATCTGGGTAGCTTTTTGAGATAAGATCAATATTCTTTTTGGAAAAATTGGTTCTGAAATATTAAGACAATCAACTAGAAATAACAAGTAGACTACTGAATATGTGCTTTCAAGAGGTACTGGGCTAAAGATAATCATTGGAAACACTAGCATATGTATAACTTAAGTGTCATGAAAATAATGGAGATGATCTGGAGAGAATGTATAGAGAGAAAAAAAAGGAGTTTTGATTTAGTAGAATACATAAGAATAATGGTATCAGAGTTATCAAATAAAGAGAATACATCAATATGTATCATTGAAAAAATGATTAAATGCAATGCTCACATGAATAGATTGAATTTAATTGTATAGGATATGGAAAGTCATTAAATGCTTTTCAATGTAAGTCATGCAGTCTTCATTGTGGCTTTATAAATGGCACATACGTCTAACAATGCTGTCTGCGATGGCCTGAAGGAGAAACAGTCACAGAAAATTAACATGCTAAGAGGGGAGGTTGCATGGTAATGGAGCACATTAAAAGGCAAGGTGGAAGAATACCGCATGATGCTGGTGTTAGTGGGAATAGAAAATTAAGGATATATTTAACATATAGAGAAAGATAATATCCCTAACATATTGCAATAAGGGGGATGGGGAAACCTGACAGTTTGCAGACAAGATTCATTAAAAAACCTTCTACAAAAATACACATGCAGCCTTCACATTTTTGAATGAATTCAGTGTCACTTCTTTTTTCCTTCATCCTACCCTATAATGATCCTTATATATTACATATGCAAAGACCATCAGTTCTTTGAGATCAGAAAGATTTTTCTGCTCATATTTTAAACCTAGAAATATGTTATATGCAGGATACTTTCAGAATGCAGAAAGTATCTGTTAAATGAATAAATGAAGAAAGAATTCAACTGAAAAAAAAAAAACAAGCATTTACCAAAAAAAAATGGACAGTGCTGATAACTTTTGGCAATATCAAATTTTGCCAAGAACTTCCCCAGAACAAAGTCAATTGGGTACAGGCAATGGATGTGGATGTTCAATTTTGTTTTTCTTAGAATAAAGGACACATTTCTATCTTTGAAACAAATTGGTGCAATTACTAGAACTAGACAGAATTACACTGCCTGCTACTGTATGTGCTCAGTTTCCCAGCATATAGAATATACCTTCAGGGATTTATTAACAACTTTCTATAGTCAGACTACTTTAATATTATGAATACCCTGGACACTGAATCCTCAAGGTATAACAAGCGTTCCATTCTCAGAAATTTTTGCATAGCACTCTTATAATTGTGATAGGAATAATATAAAATTTAACTCATATATGTTCATTGGTTTCTTTTCCTTAAGTCCTCAAAGAATAAATTTATGTCTGATGTTCCTTCCAACATTTATCCTGGTACACTGGGAAAGTAAATTATTGGGGGAGGGATGATTGATTTCAAGTAGTGTGGAGACAGAAGAGTTTTCTGTTTTATGGGTAGTACATAACTGACAGGAGAAAGAAAAATAGAACAGGAAATGAGGGAAAAATGGACGGAGGGAGAAGAAGAAAGTACAGATGGAATTAGAATTGTAGTGGAACTGTGAAAGTTTGTGGAAGACACTTAAGAGAGTGCAGCAATAGGAAAGATAATTTTAAAATATTATTGAGCACAATTAATGTATTCATTTTTAGGATCATTTTTAGAATACACATCTTTAAAATGTCAATGGAGTAGTCATTACAAAAACTGAAGAATGTAATCATCCCTGACACTTGAGTTTTATGAAATATATATATATATATATGTATATTCTTATCTTCCTTTGTTCCTTCCTAATTTTTCCTCTACACTTCCTTCCCACCCTATCTCCCTCCTTCTCTCCCTTCCATCTTCCTTACATCTTTCTTAAATGAGTAAACACACATATAATTATTATACAGAACCTGCCATATAAGAAGCACTCAATAAATGCTATATTTAGTGCCTGCAATACAATATGAGCTATATTTTATAGCTCTGATTAAATATGAATAAAAAGGGAAATATAACAGTTTGATCTTTAGAGATCTTTGGTGGTAATACAGCATGCCACATCTTAACATGAGAACAAATCATCTCTATTAAATGATTTATTTTTAAAATTTGAAAATTGATAAAATATAATGATCTGAATACTTAGAAATGGAATGTGTGTTAACTGGAGCCCAAACATTTTCTTTAACTTTATCAACCTAAAATAAATAGTTTATGGGTTGAGAAATGGCTGTTCTCTGACAAATTTAAAATAAAATTTCAAACTGGGATGTTCTGAATAGCTATTATTAACCACTAACAATATGGATATTTTTTGTTTTTTCATCTGTTCTATTTTCTATCTTACTTTTTTTTTTTTTAATCTTTGTAGGACCAGCATAAGCTAACATTTTTATGAGGTCTCATAATACAGTGAGATTCTCAACTGAAAGCTGGTAAGAGTTTTTAATTCTTGTAATGAAATACTGCTCTAATGTTTATATGTATGCCTATTTGTTTGTTTGATTTTTGTAAAATATAAATTTTTCCAGTGAGTTAGCTTCTTTATACACAGCAAATAACAAAGTGTTTGGCATATGATAGGCATTTACTGAAAAAAATTTGACTCATCAAAATCTTACTCCATTTCTAAACTTCCATATTTAATTAGCTTAAAATGTCTGGTCACTTTCACTTCTCCAATGTGTGTCAAAGCAATCGCTTCATCTTCATTGCTATTGTCATCGTGTTATATTTTCATGCTATCATCTCTCACAAGGGCTATTTCTAGACCTCTAATTAGACTCTACTTCCTTCCAGTCTGTCATAGTACACAGTCAGAGGTAGCATCTCAAATGGACATTTTCATATTTATCCTTCCTTGTATTAATAAAGAATGCCAATGTAAATAAAATTTGACTACACAGTGATTTATATAAGATAAAAACACTTTTTTTTTTTTTTCAGGTAATAGGGTGGGTCGGTTTTCCTACTCACAGGCAATCCAGCCATTCAGGACCTTTATATCGTGGTGTTCACTATTCATTAAAATGCTTCTTCATTCACGACCATATCTTTGTTTTCAAAGTCAGTAAAGGAAAAAAAATGTGAAGAAGCAACTTTCTTTAAAGATAAGACCTACAGCCTGCACACATTATCTTCTCTTTACCACCCTGATGCCCAGAAATCATATATATGGTCACATTTGAATGCAATCACTTAATATTGAGAATTCTAGTAGAAAAGGAAGTCATTCTACATCTGCCAACGCATATGAACAACAACAACAAAAGTATTCTTTTTCTCATACATAAACTATATTCTCAGTTAACACACTTTCTTTTCACCCCAGCATCCTATTCTTATTCACCATCAAGCTCAAAGTAAATCCAGGATTTCTAGATGAAGAATAACCCCTCCAATCTAAACCCAATGCTGTGACTCTTATGCCTTTACATCTGTATTTTGAAACATGTATTTAGTTTATTTATATGCTCATTTTACAATGGTGGTGCATGAATACAGTAACTGCATAAAATTCTTCATTCCGAAATCTGGAAAAATAAGGATCACATAACAATCATAGTTCTATAATACTTAATATTATACTTGTCAAAACTGGTGAAGAATTATTATTTAACAGCTACCAAAACTATCTGTTTCCTTAGTAGCTGCTGCTGGTTCATTATTTTCTGTGGTGATCACCATAGTTGGTATGAGAGTTTGCTCTATTCAGGCCTACATAGCTTTGGGCTGTAATAGATTTGGTATATCCAAATTTCCACTGAGCTTGAAAAACAGACTTTTGTAGACTGAGACTATGTTTTATTGGCAAGAAACCATATGGTTACTTCAGCTCTCCAGGTTTCCTACTATGTGCTTTCTGTGAGTTTTAAGTACAGGTGATTTTAGCCTGATACTTCACCTACATGCATTCCTAAATAGAATTAGGAATTCTATTCCTAAATAGAATCTCTGTATTCAAAACATTGTCTTCTCCTCAGGCTGTTTGTGATAACCTTGACACCATTTCAAAAAACAAAATGTTTCATGAAAATGGAACAACCTGAACCTAATATTTACTCCTGGTCTTATTCCCACTGAGTAACAAGGTACAATTTAAATGTAAGGTCCAAGGCAAACTTGAGGTCACAATTACAAATCCTGCTGTTTAAAGTACTGAAGTAGTTGCTCAGGACAATACTGCAAAACTTCAAATAACTGAACTCCCAATCAATTTCCATTAGAGGCATGGGCAGAAAAATCTTCCACAACTGTAACTTTGCCATTTCAGCTTCAAGTGGTTTAATTACTTTATGAGCTTATATGTCTAATAATATCTTGTTAAGAGTTATAAAAAGCAAAACACATAGATATTCTAACATTTTCAAACCAACTGTAGGTTTACAGATGACATATTGATGTGACTTACCTTTTACATTGCCATAAGAGAATGCTTGCCACAGCTAGTCAGGA
Source organism: Condylura cristata (assembly GCF_000260355.1). Classification (NCBI taxonomy): domain Eukaryota; kingdom Metazoa; phylum Chordata; class Mammalia; order Eulipotyphla; family Talpidae; genus Condylura; species Condylura cristata. The sequence goes on from NW_004567111.1 coordinate 32,790,369, forward strand.
TTCGGTTTCCCAGCCTGCAGTATGTACATACTTGCTCTTCATCTTATACTAAGTCAAAGTAATATTCTTTAGGATTTTATTATAAAAGCACCTCATTGTGGGTGCTATGAGGATCCACTGATTTTTCTGTTGTACAGGATGTAAAATAAATTTATACAGCTAAAAAGCTGTATTATTTTAAAAATAAAATATATTCGTAATTTTATCACATGATAGTTCATGGATTGTTAAATGATGCCGAAAGAGTTAGGCTGTCCCTCCTAAAATTTTTAAGAATGCAGTTTTCTTCCATCTCCTTGCTCTGTTTTCAATCAAGTATAGTTCTCAAATGCATGATTGTGGATAGTTCATCACAAATAAAATAACATTTGAGTGTTTTGAAAATAAAAACAAATAAAGCAAGCACTTTTTAATGGCATGAGTTGAAATTATTTAAGTGTACTGAATTATTTAAATATATTTAAATAATTTAAATATAAATATATTATGAATATATTTATATATATATGAATATATTTAATTAAGGACCATTAAGTCATTTGTAAAAAGCATAATCAACAATGTGCCATTGATCTGTTCTAATTTTGTCTTATAGACTAAAAAATATCTCATTCAAGAGTTTTCTAAAATAAACCAAAAATCACCTCAAGTATATCCATCCATTTTACAGCTATATTTTAACAATGTGCCAGAAAGTGTGCTAACAGCTAGGGAATCAAGGGTGAACAAGGTCCTTTGCCATTTAGTAAGGATTATGGACAATTAAACAAGCAATTACACACTAGTGTGAATGTAGATCAGTGTTTTATGGGTGTTCTCTAGAAAAACATCTGTTTCAGAATTATGGGATCATATAAGGGTTAGACCCTAGTAAAGAAACTTATGTCTAAGCTGACATTTGAATGATGAATAAGAGTTAGCCAGGTTAATTAAAGTGGGGAAGGCTGTCATAGTCGAATCCTAGTAATATCTGAAGGAGAGAGAGTAGAGTATATACAAATAAATAAAAGAACTTTAAAAGGCTTTGTAATATAGACTTCATACATAAGGTGAAAAGAGAATTTTTTAGTTATAAGCAGCAGTCTTAATCTCAGTGTCTCAAAATTAATGTGAAAGTGTTGCTAGTTGTTTAGGAAAATGAGGCATTCTATCTCTGAGTAAAAAAAATGTTGTTGGATAGAACAAAGTTTTAGTAAAGGTAAGCTATGTTAGAAGATTATGAGCATAATTTAATCTAGATCTACTGGCATTCTCAAAGATGTTAAAATATATAAATTAGCATTGTCATTTTAACAATGCAAAATTAGAAAATTGATCAAAAATAGGTTTTTTGTTTTCCCATTGTTACTCATCTTCATGTTTAAAATTCCATCAATTACTGCCTGTTGCATATTGACAGTAGTAATTGGGGAATAAGTGCCAGGTTAATGGAATTTTCAAGCATCCATAGTTTAACACATTAACTTTCTTGATCTGATTATAGAACACTAATACTGAATGAATGGTAGTGATGGGACCTCTGGAACTCACTTTCTGATGGGTAGAAATAAATACTCTTCTAGGAGATTGCACTTTATTGATCACAGATTTTCTATGAACCAGCAGTTAATGAACTATCCTATCAATAAGTTGTGAAAATAAAAGTCAGCAAACATAAATGATTTTAGATAACTGAATTACCCTATCCTTCAAAATGTCAAATGTGGGTTCATATTTTCATACGATATTATTTCTCTTAGAAAACATTTAATAAAAACTGCAGAGAATAAAAATGCTTATGACCCAAAAAAGCAAAACATTTCAAAACACGAGGATTTATAAAGAAAGTATGAATTAAGATATAGTAAATAGATTATGTTAATATCCCTTTACTATGTAATGTAGCAAAAATACAGAAATTCCCATTTTTATTAGGTTCCACAATTCTCTCCCAGCATCATTTCTTTCTATAAAGTCGTCCTCATTATGAGAAGTTATAAATAAACTGTATTAAAAAGATTTGTCTTTGCTTACCATCTACTAGGCACTCAGACATAGTAGGTTTGGAAAGAAGAATTTGGTGTGTATTTACATTATCAAATTACCAGTGAAAAATGATATATATGAGTCTACATATCAATGTGAAATTGAAAATCCTCAGAAACACTATGGTCACCACATACTTCACTTTGATCAAAAACAGTCAATAAATTCTTAATGATGTTGGAGCTGTCGATAAATATGTTGCAATTTCATACTGGCAACAGCCAATTACATCTTATGTTTACCCCAGTATTATTTCATTTATTTATTTTTACTTTAAAATGATATGTTTCAGGAACATGTCAATATAAATCAACATAGCATATGCTATACTAAGTTTCCCACTAAAGGTCTAATTCTATCCTTTGCCATAAAATTGGTCCCATTTACCTGATTTACATACTCCCTCCAATCCCTACTGAAAATTGTCTCTTGATAGCAACATTTCCCCTTGTGCTTGATTTAATATCATATTGTTTTGTTCATTGTGGGCCCTAGGAATACAAAATCTATCACTAAAGTTTCCAGTACAGTGATTGACCTGGAAATAAAATTAAGATGATTAAAGACGAGGAAAGTGGCAAATCAGTGATGGTAACTGTTTGCAAATCAGACATGCCCCATTCCACCACTGCTATGATCTTGAAAAACAAGAACAAAGTGATGCAAAACATCTGTTTCTTTGAAAGCAATGAGATTAACAAAAAATTCAAGAAGGGCTACACTAGATATTGAGAAACCTCTAAAAAAGAAATGAACAGGCCCTCCCTGGTGGCGCAGCGGGTTAAAGCACGGCACAAAGAACCTTAAGCCACTTCCACATGAGTTCGATTCCCGCCTGCCCCGGAGGTGACCACATGGCGTGGCAGACCTCTCCTGACCCGCCCGCTGCTCCCCTCAGCAGTGTACTTCGTCGATCTGCCTGTTCTGCTCCCCACTCTGTCTCTGGTGAATCCTCTCACCCTCCGCATCTCTGGCCTGTACCCCAGTTCTGTATGAATAAATAAATAAATCTTTAAAAAAAAAAAAAAAAAAAAGAAATGAACAGACACAGATGGTAGGTCCCTCTTACCATGATGAAAATCAGGACCAAAACATTTTGTGATACTGAAAGGAAAGGCTGGCTGTAACCACAGTGTTAAATTTACTAATAGCTTCGGGTGGTTTAAGAGTTAAAGGATGTGATGAGTGCCAAGTGCTAATGTAAAGACAGCCTAAATGTTTTTGGAAACTCCAGATAAACTAACTGTGGAGGAAAACTACTTGCCAGAGCATATATTTAATATATTTAACCTCTCCATTCTGCACCAGCTGCCTAAAAGGCTTTCACCCATAAGGAGAGACTAAGCCAATACCATATTTTCAAGGTCATTAAAGACAAGATTAACAGTCTTGCTTGGGAGAAATGTTGCAGGTTACAAATTAAAACCTTTTATGATTTGGCACATTTAGAACCCCCCAGGCTTTCAAATATGTCAGTTAATAGCACATACTACTACAGGGGCAATAAAAATATATGAAAGACCCAGTTCCTCTTCTAAGCTACCCTCCTGAATTACTATGCCACAAAAATGAAAATTACTGTTTGAAGTATAACACATCTGTCTAGGATTTTCTTATTGTTGATAATAATCCTAGACATCCTCCTTTTACCGGTGATGATCTTCATCCTCATATCAAAGTGACATTTCCCCCTCTAAACACCACATTTTTTATTCACCAAATGAATTAAGAAGTTACAGCAGTTTTTGAAGGTTGCACCTGAGAAGGATCTTTGTCCTGGATGTTGTTGCCACTAAGGGAAAAAAAAAAAAAAAGAAAGGAAAAGAAACAAGAAGATACTGACACAATTTTGGAAAGATTATAATTTCTAAGATTCCATGAAGAACCATGCTTGGTGTGGGTGTTGTATGAGTGCATGAGTGGCATCGAGAAGACACTCAAGTGTTCCAGCTATGATTTCAAAGGATTTACCAAGGAATCAGGTGACAGTAAAATCTGTCAGATATTTTCACAATGTCTAAATTGCCTAACAACACCTTTCTTAGTTAAGCATACCTTCACTACCTTTTATGGCCCATTCAACAGACTTCAAAGCCAATGTTTGGTTCATGTCTGACTACCTCCCTTACTCATATTCTTTCTACCATCCCCATCGACTTTTATTCTTGAAAATAACAACTTGGCAATTAATAAGTTGGGGAACTCACTCTGGAGCAGCAGGTTAAAGCACAGCACTAAGAAGCTATAGCCACTTCCGCATGGGTTCCATCTCCACCTGCCTCGAAGGTGACCACATGGTGCTTCAGACCTCTCCTGACCCGCCCGCTGCTCCCCTCAGCAGTGTACTTTGCTGATTTGTCTGTTCTGCTCCCCACTCTGTCTCTGTGAGCCTCTCAACATCCATCCCTGTGCCTCTGGCCTGTACCCCAGTTCTGTATGCACAAATAAATAAATCTTAAAAAAAAAAAAGTTGGAAGAACAGTATAAATGACATCTTGTAGTTTTTTGAACAATTTTTTAATTTTGTGTACTTGATTTCAGTATTATTTGAATATTCACTATTTATTTATTTCTTATTCAAAAGTAGTTATTGAGTAAATTACTATAAAACTTTGTCCCTGCCTAAGGAAACTTTACATCCAACTTGAAAAGTTAATTAACAACGTGAGAGAAGAATCAAGTGCAACTGGAGGAGAGAATGTAATCAACAGCTAAAAACATTGCACATGTAGAAATGCTTTAGGAGTTTAAAAAGAACCAGATAATTGTGCCTCAACAGGCACAAGAAAGAAATTTTTAAAAACAGAAGCTTTATAAAAGTAAATAATTCCCAGTCCCTTCAAAGAACACTATTATAAAATTAGTCTGCTTAGTTGTTCACAAATACTTTTACCTTTAACCACTGACCTCCCTTTAAAGTTTAATACATGTCACATGTGGTACAAGTTGGAAAGGTCATTAAGTGTTGATCCATTCATTAAATATAATGCAGCATGTACTTTACTTTCATAAATTCACAACACAATACAAGTATGCAGAATCATATGCACTAATAACATATAAGCTTTCTCACAGGATAAGACTATGAAATAAAACAAAGCACAATAAAAGCATACCCCCTAAACAGGCACACAATAAAGTAAATACTGTACATGGAAGTCGAGCCTTGTTAACCTATGCATCACACAAACTTAATAATGCAGACATAGATGCCTTTCCCACTTTCTTTCCTAATCTACAACTTGCAAATCTAATTTAATGTAAATACATGAATTTGTTAGAACATATTTTTATGTGAAAAAGCTCCCCAAATATTATAGCAATTCTGATTTCCATAAAATAAATCACAGTAAGGATAAAGAAATGAAGCTAATTTTGATAACACAAATAGAAGAGGAACTGAGACTGTTGCTGAACAAATTCGCATCTCTGTCCTTTCCCTATGTGAATGACAGATTTTCTAACTAGATGTCTTCACATGAAACAACAGTATCTCAAGGAAAAATAGTGTCAAACAATAAACAAAGACTAAGACAGTAAATAGCAGAACTCTCATTTAAACAACTACAGTCCTTCTATGTTATGATGATTAATCATCAATGACATACTGACCCAGACACTCATTATTAATAAGTAAAGTCTTCCTATACTATTAAGACACAAGCATATTTTTTTATAAATACGATACGCTGATTTCCAATTTAATTCAAATGAGAATTTTCACTGATATAATTTTAGATTTACTTTCTCTAATTATCAGGGAGTTCACTGGATTGCTAAACATTCACCCACTGGAATTTAAAAGTTACTGATTAAGATCACTGACAATGGGTCATATATTCTCTAAGCTAGCAAAATACACAAGACAAAATTTCCTTCTTGAGCACATTTATTTTCCTTTATTTGACCATATTATAGTCATTCAAATACATAACTGGGAGTTTACTGTTTTGCTTTTGTTTTAGTAGATTCTCTCCTAAATTCTACAATAAGTTTGTTTTCTCTCTCAACATTGGCTTGTCTTACCTGGCATCTTCCTTTAGCTTTTTTTGTATATTTATCCTTTATTATTGCCCTGCATTTTCTATGACAAATTCATGTTTACCTTGTTATAGACTTCTTTACAATCTCATAAAATATTCAAGTTAATATAAATTTCCATCTTTTTACAAAGCTTATAGAATATTTAAAGGTCTAAATAGCTCTTATCATTACTTTGTGGCAAGGACAGATTCTGATACTTCAGATCCTGCTGACAAATGTTACTGCCTATCCAAAAAAAAAAAAAAAAAAAAAGTCTATCTCTTATCTGTTGGCTTTTTACCATATTTATTTTGACGACTCCAGTAGAGCAGAAAAGATACTTAAAGTCTGCTTACCACCAGAGTTCTCAGGACTGTTTCATTTCTCATAGATACATTTAAATTAAATCTTTCAAATCCATCAGAAAGCTCATGATTTCCAATTAGAGTGAAGGATTACAACAATCCAAATATAATTTAATCAGGGTAATTTGTAGCAGTTTATTCCAAAATGTATTCTAAAAAAAGGTTTTTCCAAAGTTGTCTCATTCAGTAACAGTTTATTCATTTTAATATAAATAAGCCTGACTTCATAGCTAAGTATATTTTAGGGTGTTACAGATCAATTTAGAGAGTTATATTCTGTAATACAAGCCGCTATAATTAATAATAAGCAATACAGCCCACAATTTCTTTAAGCTATTCACACTGATGATTTATTACAAGTAGAATTAAAATGTTGACAGCATATCCTACAGAATCTATTATCTAGAGAATTACTATATATTTTCCTTAAATAATTCTCTGTTGATTTCTGTTTTTTTCCCCACCACCATCCCTCAAACTCTCTTGGTCTTTTCTCTCTCCCCTCTCTTTAACTTCTGATAATTCATTTTATTTACTAGTCACCACTAGTTTGTTTTGTTCAATCATCCGTTCACTACATGTAATTCCTTTGAATACCTTCCATGTTGCATAACTGGGAACATGTCATCATTCCTTATGACTGAATAAGTTTTCCATTGTATTACAATCAACTATCAGTGGGCACTTAGGATGCTTCCGTACCTATTGCATAAAACGCTGCAATAAGCAATGCCGCTCATACAATTTGTGTGTTTCATGTCCTTTCATGGATTTTTTTTTTTTTTTAGATAAACTACTTTCCATTAAACCTGTTTTCATCTTTTGCTTAAGAATTGGTGGAAGAACAACTGAAGACAGCTCGATGGTAGTTTCCTCCAGGCCAATTCTGCGAAGTTTGCAGTGGGAGCTGTAGTGCAGCCTCCAGTGAATTGCTGAACAAACACTAACATCACCTCAGACCACTTTCCTACCAGACATCGAGAAGTAAAATGGGAACTGAAGGAGTCCACTCACCCTGATGTCCATCCTTTGTCACAGTCCCTTTAGCAGTGGCCTGCTCTTTCCCCCACCTACTCCGGCTTTTTGCAGAAGCAGAAGTCGGGTATGACCGACCCAGGGAATCACGGGAGAGGATGCCACGCATGCGCAGAACTCCCGTAGCGCGTATCCCTCAGACCTGCTGAGCGAGCTCCCCGGTGGTCCTTACCCTGGGGCAGCAGAGGTCCTTACCCTGGGGCAGCAGAGTCCCTGTGCCACAGAGTGTGTTACACAGAACACAGAGCAGAGTCCTGGTGGGCAGGTTAACATCTGAACTCCTTTGTGAGAGGCTGGTTCACTAACTGCGCTGCCGAAGCCGTGACTCCCAGAAAACTGCCTGATTCTGTGAGCGGTGGTTCCCGAGTAAAGCCACAAGGGGACGACTCGGATGGCTGAAGTACTTCAGAGCTTGCTGGCCAGTCATTGTGGACAGTATGGCGTTTATATTAATCACGTTTTCAGTGCAACAGTGGCATAAGCTGTCTGCAGAAGTTTCTCCAAGTTCTCCTCAGATTTATTGCTCATGCCATCTCTTTTCTGTCTGGAGATGCATTATTCTACTTGGAAGTCACTAAAGTTGCCACCGAAGTTGGTTCTTGGCGGCAGGGAATCCGAGCAAATCGAGGACTCCAGACCTAGAGAAATTTTCTCTTTAATTTGCTACAGGAATTCAGGTATGGATCCCCTTTTGGGTGACACAAGAAAAGTATAAATATAGTAAGTAAATTTTAAAAATTCTATGATATCAGATATCATACAAATGATTTATTTATTTAAATAGCAAATAGAATTATAAATGTTAATGGAAAGTACATTAATTATGATTTTTGTCAAATACTAAATTATACAGGAAACCAACTTCTTATTTCATAAATTCTTAAATTTTAAGCTGTTATCACACTAAACTTATGCATTGATGTTTCTACCTATATTTGTCCTTTAGCCTGTTTAAAAGCAAAAAATCGCAAAGTGTGAAATGATTAATTAGATATCACTATGTAGAAGATAAGCAAAGGAAAGATAAAACTGAAATATAGTGGTGTAGATTAAGCAATAGTTGTAATTACATTTACATTTGTGCTTTCATTTATATGCATATATCTGCTATCTTTAGGAGTATAAAAGTGAACAGCTATAAATGCTTCTTGCTTCATTATAGAATACATATGTTTAAATCTTTAAGATGTTCTTTAAATATTATATGCATAAGAAAAATGGGTAGTTCTGATAATTTATGTCTGCAGATATTTAATTGCTACCATAGTTACCATAAGTCTAGACATTTGAATACAGTTTTTCATATTCACATAGAAAAAGGACAGTGATATTTTCATAAAATTATCACAACAGTTGTACAGTTAATTTTTGAGATAAGTGGCATTTTGGCAATAATGATATTAATAACACTTGTTTGATTCTTAATGGAATCCTGGAAGTATGGCACTCATAGTAAATGGACAAATTTACTTCCATCTTAGAATCACACGTTGTTATTTATACAATGTATCAACTTCATTTAATAGATGAAAAAACCAAGGTTTGTGAAATCATTTTCTAAATTGAGATGTGAGGGCTGCAGCTGAGATTATAATCCACACAGTCTGACTCATGGCCAATAACCTGATCTACATGAACTGAAGTTAATTTAAACTTTATACTTTTTTTGAAAAGTGGTAATGTTTATTATTTTGAAAAAAAAAAGTGATAATGTTTATTATTTTGAAAATTAAGGGGAAAGATCAATAGTGATGCAGAGAAAATTTTTCTAAGGAATTGAAAGGAACTTTGTTCAATTGTTCATAGAAATACAGGTATTTAGATTCAAACTGAACATGTGTATTGAACAGATGGCACTGTGAAACTGTTCTTACTTCTCTTTACTAAACTGCCATGAGTTTGAAGAAATAATAGATTTTTAAAAATTATACAGCTACTGCCAGAAAATAAATCTCAATTTAAAAGTAGTTAGTGATTATGAGTGTGTTTTATTTTGGGGTAGCTATGTTTTAGAGTAAAAATCTCAAGGAGTGTCTCACTTGTAAAGAATCTACTTCTTCAGAGTATCTTAGTTTCGTATGAAGATAAAAATAAACTTGGGTCATTAAAATTCAATGTAATATAGGAAATGGATGAACAAAAGGATGTGTTTTTATGACCACAAGCAATATACAAAAACTACAATTTATGTTTGAATCCACCTGGTCCTGCAGATTCTCCTTCATGAAATTTCCTCTTTAATATATAACTTCTAAAAATGATGATACACATTACCTACAGCAATGTTAAACTGGAGTTATAATTGAGACTTAGAGCTACCTAAATTTATTTCCAGTATTTATCATTCCTTCAGAATATGAGGACATTTGTTGAGTTGTGCTGAAATGATCAGCGATTAGTACAATAAAATACATTAAGAGAACTAAGTAAATTAAATGTTCACAGAATATGATAGTATAAAAATAATACTTGGGGCCTTCCTGGCAGCCGACGTGTTAAATCTCAGTCCTATCACTGCAAAGGCAGGTCTGAGTTTGATACTTGGCCCGGGAGCTAACCCACAAGACACAAAGATTTCTTGCCTGCTGCTCCCCTCAGAAGTGTATTTCAGTAGATCTGCCTGTTCTTCTCCCCACTCTCTCTCTGGTGAATCCTCTCATCCCACACATTTCTGGCCTACACCTCAGTTCTTCTGTGCTAAGTTAAAAATAAATAAGACTTGGTATGCACAAGTATCAGACATGTCATGGTTATATATGTGGTAATTTGTAGAATGTATAATTGAAATATCAAGTAGTGATACTGTGATTGTATGTGTTCTATACCAAATACATACCCACATACCTTTACATAATAAAATATCTAAAAATAAAATGACAAACACATTTTCAATAAACATCTGTGCTTAAGCTCAATTCAAATTGATAGCCACACTCTCAACTCAAGTCCTGCAGAGCTAAAATATTCATTAATTGTTTAAAATATGTTGAATAAACAAGATTCTACCAGGTCTGTCAAGATAGACAAAAATGTATAGCATAGAATTATGTATTAAATGGTTTGAGAAAAGCACTAAAATGGAAACTGAAAGGAATGGACAGAAAAAAGCAAAGACAGACATGAAAGGTGTGACAGTGCATCGTATGCTTGAAAAAGGAAGGGAGGTAGAACCACATTTCCTGTACATTTCCTTCCCAGACCTTGCTCACTCCAAAAGCTTTCTCCTGGCCAATTTATATTCTCTATGAAAAATAAATCTTGTTAGCATGCTTTGAATGTTAATAAGTGCTCTGGGCACTTTACAGAAAATACTTCCAAATTAAAATTTCAGGAAGGAAACCCGTTTCCTATTCTCACATAACTCTACCAACTCTTCCATCTTTATTCCTAACAGGTATTTCACATTTTAGTTTTAATATGTTAAAACTTTGCTTTCTCCAATATCCCTGAAGAACTGTTAAATGTAAGCAAGGTTTAAATTACATGCATTTTTATAGGAACTCAGGTCCAATGTATTTGGAGACAAAATGGTAAGGAAAAATAGAGGAGGTACAGAATAGGCAAGAATGCAAAAAAAAAAAAAAAACAATTATGTAATTTTTAATGACCTAGTGATAAATCTTTATTAAATACTTCGTTTCAAAAAAATGAATTGCAATTCATGAACAGGTAATTATGTTTCATTCACTTTTAACAGATTTTTACAAAGTAACCCATATTCCTCAACTGCATAATTATTTATGTTTTATTTATTGCTTTTGCTCTTGGTAAAATGATGAGGCAATCTAAGTGGCTGGGGTTTTGTGTGTGCGCACACACACACTGGGGTTTTGTGTGTGTGCACGCACACACACACATATAATTAAAATATTGTAGCAATGATGTGAAATTGTAGCAGCAAACTGGCACTTTTGAGTTCCTGTTTTTGCAAAGGATCATTTCTAACAGGAGAGAATTATACTATTCTCAATAGAAAATAGTAACTGTGGAATGGATGTTGACTGTTTATATGATCTAAATATTAAATAATGTAGTTCACTTGCGTGAACCTGGTGATAGAGTGAAGTGATTACAAAAGCAGGATACATTATCCTTTTGTGGATGTACAAGTACTAAACCTGGTATGGCTTACAGTACTATGGAAACGTTAACATATTATAAAGCACCTCTACTTATACTATGATTTGTAGGTAGAGAAATCACTTCACTTGAGATGTCTACTTATTAGTTCAAAGGAAAGCTGTTTAGACTACCTTAAAGCAGTTACTCTATCAGGACATCATAAAGGAAGTGATGCTGAGAGAAATTCAGTATTTTTTCATATTTCTTATACTCTATGGGATTTCATAGATTTATATTTCAGACTCACAGTCTTCTTGCTTAATTGACATTTGATATCCACTTTAAAGGTTACAATCTTAAAATCACAGACATTATAGCCATGAAAAATTTTAGAAAACATTTTTTTTAGAAAGAAAAGTGTATTAAAATTTTCAACTCGGCTCCAAAGTAATTAAGGAATAGGTTTGTGTTAAGTTGTCTATTATTGCATAACAGATTACAACAAATAGTGATTTAAAACCACACACATTTTATATCAACAGTCTCTGTGCATTAACCAGGGATGGCATAACTGTTTGTGGCTTCTGCCCAAGAACTTTTAGGCTACAATGAAGGAGTCAACCAGGCTTCACTCTCATTTAGAAACTATAATAGAGAAGACTCTACTTTCAAGCTCTTTCAAGTTTTTGAAGAATTATTTTTCTTTTACTTTTCTAGGACACTAGCTCCTTAAAGACTTCAACAACTTCTCTTCCTCATTGAATTCTCCAGCATAGCCAGTTACGTTATCAAGTCACAGGAGAGTCCCTTGCTCCAGGTGACTTAAGACCAAACCTTTTATATTGTAAGATCACATCACTAACAAAAACTTTTAAAAAGCTTGTCATAGATTACAACACGCTGAAGGGGAGAGGTTTACCTAAATGTGGAAACACGAAGAGATGGAAATACCAATGTGGTACCACATTGATCCTCCATAACTATATAGAGTCAGAGAGCAAATTAAAGGGAAAACTCAAATAGAAGCATGGTTTTATAGCAAACCACACCACAACTCCTTCAGCTTACTGCTGGTTTTCAGGATCTCTGTATCCCTATGTCTCCATTAGCCATTACAATAGTTTTTTTTTTCCTTGAAAATTCACTCAGATGTTATTTGAATCAAAAATTAACATCCAATCATAATAGTTTAATTTATTCTCTTTTACCTCTCTATAGTAAATTTTTGCAAATTGTTTTTCTACCTCTATACTAAGGTAAAGGTATAAGACAAAGTAAGATTAGAAGGAAAATTAAAACAAATAAAATAGATTATTTTAATTGTATTATATAGATATATGCACATAAAATATACATATATGTGTGGGTGCACGTGTATATATACACATACATATTTTTCCAAGTATTATCTATGTTCAAGTATTATCTTGCATTTATTATTTTTTAAAGATTTATTTATTTATTCATACAGAACTGGGATACAGGTCAGAGATGCAGAGGGTGAGAGGATTCACCAGAGACAGAGCTGGGAGCAGAACAGGCAGATCCACGAAGTACACTGAGGGGAGCAGCGGGCTGGTCAGGAGAGGTCTGCCGCGCCATGTGGTCACCTCCGGGGCAGGCAGTGATAGAACTCATGCGGAAGTGGCTTAAGCCTCTCTGTGCTGTGCTTTAACCCGCTGCACCACCAGGGACGGCCATTATCTTGTATTTCTTAATCGACTGCAATAAGTATTCATTTTTATAGATGCTGAAAATCCTTACATTAAAGCAGGGGAGATACTGCTTTGTTAAGTTTGAACTTGAAATCCACTTTTACTTAGCTGAGGGAACTATGGAATTCCTTTAAATATCTTGAATCTCCTATATTAAGCAATACATTGGAAAATAACATGTATTGAATAATACTACTTTACAGATTTAATAAGTTCCACTATGGAAATATTTGTCTCAAGTTTTTCATGATAATTTTTTCCTCATATGAAGTTGAAATGGCTGAACTGCTTTTGTACTAAACTTTCTTTCAGTTGTGATTTTCCTTAATTCTATGGGAATATTGGATCTCCCCTAGGATTAAAGGTCTATTAAAACTTCTTTGACTTTGTCAAGTGGTCTAAATGTGTTGTTATAGAACCTCAACAAAGCTGAAAAAAGACTTAGGCTTTCAGGAAAAGTATATCTTATAACATTTTTTTGCAAAACAGTTCCATGCAAATATACTGATGCTAAAGTGTTTATTAATACATTTTCATGCTATCATGTTTTTTTTAATGTCTGTGCTGAAAGTTATTTAGCCAGTTTTTTTTTTCTTTTTCTAGAAACCCGTACATATTACTTCTTTTTCATTTTTGTTGTGTTCAGGAATATACTAAATTGCTGTATATAAAAATAAAAATTCCTTGTTTCTTATTGATAATGCTCAAAAACATTTATTGGATTGTTTTTAAATTTAATATGTTTCCTTAGATTTTCATAAAATAAAACCATATATGCATGGCTATTTTGACTTTCAAATTACTTGAAGTCCTAAGATCATTCAAATCTCAACATCTTTGGCCAGTTTATCTTCCATCTAGTTTAATCTGTAATAGCCCAATCATATATGAAGTATTTGCTAACCTCCCTGAAAAAAAGTCTCAAGAATTATGACTTAAACTAATGAAAATTTTCTTTGAATATGATACCTCATCCCTATTTATTCCCTTAAAAATAATTTACCATTTTCTGTCAACTATGTTTAGCCCGAAAGGAAGAAAGTAATTACTAGGAACAGGATTAGATTAGTTTGGGAAATATTTTCATGGCACCACCGTAAGCATTTTAGTCAACTTTGAAACTATAGCAAAAATAAATTAGCTTTATTTCTGTTCCAGAATTTGTGGCTTTGTTGCTCCCAGAGACTTATAATATAGTGACTAGCATTGCTTACAAGAATATTTTATTTCATTGGGTCCCAAAACATACAGATCTTTTTTAACTACGTTACCTTCATAGATGATTTTCCCTACTGTAAAATCATTAAGCATATTCACTAACCATGCCAATCTTTTATAAGAAATCAATATTTCTAAAGTAAAAGGCACTTAATTTTACTCATATGTTCTTTTAGGCTTTCGGTATATATATTTTTAATAAGCTAGTATAGTTCCTTATGTAATGAGATGGCACCTTGTGTAATGAGCTACTGTTTGTTGTTATTCCTAGCAACAGACCCTACAAGAGCATGGCCTCTTAAGTACAAATGCAAACATGAGATGCTCCTTCAGTCTGCTATGAGGGCCTATTTCAGCAAAGGAAAGACAATATTTCGCCTTCTATTTAGTCTTTAGACAGATTGTAGTGATCCAGCATCTCGTCTAGGGGCCTGGACATGCTATGCTTGGCAATTCTTTTCCGGGCAAGTTCACTGATAATTTCTAATCCTCACAAACTTAAAATTACAAAGCAGAAAACATTTATTTTGTATTATATTAAGTCAAATAAAAAAAGTCAAACTGGACTTAAGGAAGCTTAACCCAATCTACCATGAACTGAACTTACATCACATTTAAGTAGCACAGGTTTTTAGCAGAACAACTTATGCATAGTAAGCTAACTCACTTTCACTTCATTACTTTTTCAAAGCATTATAAATAGTTTGTTTTTAATTTCAGATATCTGGAGTGTGAATGCTTTTCTAAAATTTTTGTATTTATTAAACACAATGTCAACAGACTTAATTTTATGAATATTAAAGATGTGCAAAACAAGCAGGACAGACAGGATAAGAGGACCTATGAAAATAGAACTCAAATGAAATTTAGAGAAAAAGAGAAAGTTGTATATAAACAAAAAAGTAAAAAATACAAGAAAGCTAAAGATACAATATGAGGGCCCTCCCTTGTGGCGCAGCAGGTTAAAGCACTGTACTAAGAAGCTTAAGCCACTTCCGCATGAGTTCAATCCCCGCCTGCCCCGGAGGTGACCACATGGCGCAGCAGACCTCTCCTTACCCACCCGCTGCTCCCCTCAGCAGTGTACTTCGTCGATCTGCCTGTTCTGCTCCCCATTCTGTGAATCTTCTCACCCTCCGCATCTCTGGCCTGTACCCCAGTTCTGTATGAATAAATAAATAAATCTTTAAAAATATATATATATAATTAGAATTGATTCTAGCCTGATAAAAAAATGGAAAAAGGGAGTAATTGGTGTGTGTTCCAATAAATTTGACATCACAAAGATCCAATGAATTTTAAATATGCACACAATTTAGTGAAAAATCATATTCTATTGATATTCTTTTAAGGAACATAACATGTAAGCATTCAGCATGATAACATTAATATCTCTAACACAGTGTTTCTATTAAGTTGAGAATTGGAATAGTTTATAAAATCCATTAAAAATATAAAATTGCATGACCATGATATTACCTGTAAATATATAGTCAAATATGAAAAATCAAATAGGAATTCAATCTGATGCCATCAGATATGGTTTCTGCATTGTAATGATAACATTGCTTAAAAATCCCAATGAAACTCTGAAAGGACTAAAGTTCTATTAAGTTCTTTAGTAAGCAAAACAAGCATATTCAACAGATGCAACTTTTATAATGTTTCCCCCTAGACTTTCCAAGTGAAGGAAAAAATAGATTACTAAGTGTCTAATTTTTAACTCATTCCTTTCATTCTACACTTTAATGTTGCTAGCAAAGAGTCAATATAAAATCTAAAATCTGCATTTACAAATGTTAGAGAGCAACAAATGGAAAAAGAAACAACACAGAAGTAAAATATCAAAAAAAAATGACTTGTAATATACAGTATGAATCAGTAATCACCTTAGATGTAAATGGTGTGATCTTATCAATTCGAAGTCACTGAATGATAAATTGAGTTAGAAAATTTCCACCTATGCTTTCTGTACAATAGAGCCATTTAAAATGGAGATGCAAAAGCAAACTTAAAGAGGAAGGTTGGAATAAGTTTTCACAAGACAATGATGCAAAAATAAGGCAGAAACTCCTTATAATCAAAGACAAATATGTATGCTATATAGTGATCAAGAAAATGATTCATTAAGAAGATATAACCATTACTAATACTTACGCACCTAACACAGGGACACCTAATAGTAAAAGCAACTGTTAACAGAGGTAAAGTAACATATTAACAAAAATGCAGTTGCTGAAGATCTAAATATATCACTATCATGAAGTGATAGATCATCTACAGACAGAAAATTAATGAAGAAATGAAGGACCATGAAGATTTAAGAGGCATCTACAAAGATTTCCATCCCAAAAGAAATGAATACATTTTGTTCTCAAGTGCAGATGGAACTCTCAAGATTAGATCATACAGTGGAACACAAAAATATTATCTGAAAATATATGCAATTTACAAATTATATCAAGCAATTTACAGATCACATATTAGCCGCCTAGATCTATATGTGTATAGAAACAAAATGGAAACTTTAAATATTGCCTAGAACACCTTTTTCAGTGTTTATGATCTAATTAGATAACTCCAACTCATAATATTTTTGTGATTTTAATTACATTTTGTGTATATTTATACAATACCTACATGCATACATACATGTTTACGTATATATGTATATATGTATGTATACACCTAGTCCATTCTAATTCATCTAATCACCTACTTGTATTTTTCAGGGCTGTAATTTGTTACTTGTTACTATAGTGGTTTTTATTAATGTTCATCTTATGGTTGAATTCTAAAATCTATTATACAAGGACATATACCAAGTCTGTTTCATTGATTCTACATACCTCAGTTGAATATCCAGTCTAGCATCGCCTTAACATTAATATCTCTACATAGTTATAGAAGTTAATTTTAATTCTTCCCAGGTAACTCATTAGATTTCTATCACCTGTTTTTCTTTATTATGTTCTTATACTAAAAACATCAATCTTTTCTAAACCTTTAAAATTATACGTTAGTGTAATGATTTAGAAGAGGCTACACTATGAGATGCTAGAGGTCACATAAGGGCATATAGATCATTTCTTAACCAGAAACGGCATATTCTTTCAAAAATATCCTGTGTTGTTTGGTGTTCTTGGTATTGTTACAAGCAGCATTAACAAGAGCATAAATTTTAGTGGCTGTGAAGGATAAAGCAAATCATTGTTTTCTTATTTAGTGTCCTCAAAGAGTAATCAAGAGATATTGCTCCTGCAAATGAAAATAGTTATCTCTATAAAAATATTCTTATTGTCCTCCTGTTGTCAAGTTTCCTGTAGAAATGCATTTGAAGCTGATCAGATGCTCTCATTGCATGTTGTAATTCTTCCTTAATCATACTCATCAGCATGTGCTTATTTATCATCTGTATTTCCCGGTAGACTGTAATTACAAGAGAAGAGAGACAATATTAGGTTTTCTCACCTCTGTAAGTATTGCACCTAAAAATCTGCTTGACACATAGTTATTTGTTGAGCTGAATTGAACAAAACACTGCAGTCTTTGGGTAGTAGCCTAATCTTCTGGATCAGCACTTCCTAGCCAAGAAAGAGTAATCATGTAAAACTGCAAAATCAGGAGTATAAAGATCTAGAGAACTACTATATCGTATATATCTTTGTCTGAAATTACGATGACATCCCTGCTAAAGTACAGGTATGCAATTGATGCTTAATAAATACCTATGAATGATGTATGATTCAATGAATAGTGAGGAGGAAAGGGGAGGGAGGAAGGGATTTGCATGTATCAGGGAATAACAATTATGAGACACTGTCCCTGTGTCAAACCCTTTTTGTTACTTAACGGTTATGACCCAGCTCAAATGATTGAAACTGGATTTTCTCTCATGGAAAATACAAATAATATCCTGTGCCTACAGGTTATTATGGAGATTTAATAAATGCATACCTCTGAAAGTCCCTAATGCTCTTCCTGGAACAGAATGAATATGAGGTATATATTTAAGATTCTAGACACCATAAAATATTCCACTCCTGTTGTAGATTAGAAAATTCAAGAGATGCTTGTTTGCATTTATTCTTAGTTGAGAGGAAGCAAGCTGAATGTTTTTAGAGTGTGCAATATGTAACTTAATAATTGCCATTTATTTGATAAAATATTATTACTAAGTTGCATCTTGCAAGGTTATTTTTATCTTATTAAACCTGTTACAGATTTGTCATGCAAGTTCTCCAGTTAACCAAATTTATAATAGAACATATTTTTAAGTAAAAATATGTGCTATATGCCTTTTTTTTACTAATAACTACATTTTCTGTTAACTTCCTTCTTTATCATCAATTCCTGAAGTCTACTCATTGAGTTACTTACAATAGCTTTACTAAAGCTCAAGATAGGATGCAGTTTGCAGGGTAGCATTCAATTTAAAATGTGTATTTTTATAATTAAAATGCTTATTGTTGTACAATATATTTTAAGGATATTTTATATTGCCACTCATCAAGGAAAGGTGAATTATTGATATTTTATTATTAAGTGGATTTTTGAAACTTGGAATTACTTCATTTCCTTATTAATCCAACTCACAGATGGAGGAATATGCTTAATTTCTCCACTTCATATTCACCCATGTATTATTACAAAATTCTCATTCTTGCCATAATGTCAAAGGGCCTACTTTTCTACTTCATTTGGAGTTCATATTTTGTAAGCACAAACTTCAACACCATTGTTCTCCTTGGACCTCAGTTTCTTCAAGTAGAAAGGAGGCTTTAAGACACCTACATATGTTAAAGTTTAAAATTTTCAAGAACCTTATTTTTAAGATAACACTCTAACCATAAGTCTTTATCAAGATTTATCCTTGGACTTGTCTATCTTCTATTCTAAAATGGAAAAGCTTACCAATTTGTGTTTCAAAATTCACCTGTATGGAAATTCCTACAATACCTTTTTAGGTATATTCTTCTTTAACTGAGTGTCTTCATCCTGCTGCCTCTGAAACTCTTCAGGAAACAATTCAGTAGGACACAAGAGACTGCTTAGTGTTCTGCTATGTCTGGTATATTTTCTCTATTCATGCACTTCACTCTACCCACTGACTAGAATAAATCTTCAGCCATAGTGAGTAAAAATCTAATCTAACCCTCAGCACCACAATAATTTACCTTATTCATAAAGTTTCTTTTCTTTCACTATCCAGCTTGAATACTCTCCAGCCTTTTGTAAGGTGCTTGGAATATAATGTAAATGAAATGCAGAAGGCCCCTCTCTTTACATAACATGTAGGCTATTTCTCACTCTCAAACCCAAGTAGAAGAAACCCTTCCTTTTTTCTGTTTTCAAATTTATTGTAGGCATCACTCTTCTGACATGTATATAGCCTATACTTCTTGCAGAACATTATACATACTAAGCAACCAAGTAGTGTTTTAGCAATGAAAGAAAAAGTCTAATTTTAAACAGTGGGTAAAATGAAAAAAAGAATTTATTTAACTCATCTGATCATGTCGCCATATATAGCAAATTAGGGCAGAGGTGGAGATTCTGTGCACATAGACTTAAATGAGCATAAGTTGATAAGGCGAGAAATGAGAGAAAGCTGACCATCACGGAATGAGAAGGAACTTGTATATGTGATTGAAGAAAGGTAGAGAAAAGAGCCTGGCACAAGATTCTCTCTTACTCTCACTGTGTTTTCAAAAAAGAAAGCTTAGATGTTAGGATCTAGCATTGGTAGCTGTATTCTTAAGGGTTCAAAAAGCCAAATCTATTTAGCTTCCAAGTATCAAGTAATATTAAGGAGTTATGTACTCAAGTCCATAGCTGTTCTTCAGTAATTGGTTTTAGTACTTGTGAAAGAGATTTTGAAAACCAAATAGAGCAACGAGACTCAGGACTAGGATTTTCTGTATATGACCAAGAAAGGGACTTGGGCATTTTGAACTAAGGCAGAAACCCACTTATCAAACTCTAATTCAGGTTATAGACTTTTTGAACTGGACATGTGACCAATTATCAAGTCACTGGGTGTTTTGTAGTCTCTTATAGTAAAAGGAAAGATTTACTGTTGAGTCTATAAAAGCTGAATATAGTACTTAAATCGATGTCATGGTTAATCTATTAACCTGAGACTACTGGTCAAAGATAACTTTTTCCATAAAAGATAAAGTAAAAGGGATGCATGGGTTACAAAGAGCTGTGAAAAAATTACTATTGTATAGGTAATCAAACTAGGTAAATATTTTAGTTGACAATTTTTAGAAAGTGAAGTGTTATGTAAGTTTAGTAAACGTTATTGTCATCCTATATAACAAAAATATTTACATCTGTTAATTAATGTTAAACAAGTTAACAAGAAAAATAATTATTTTGAACAAAATGCAAACTTTCAATTTGGGGTAGACTCATGTAAATTAGAAAAAGAAACTATTGAGAGCATGTAGCAAAATGATCTTATATCAACATTAATATTTTTCAATGCAAAGTGCTATGCTAGAAATGAATGATTTCCTATTAATATCTACAAATGCACAAAAATTATTTTTCATCTTTGCATTCCTTACTATTAGTATCTATAGTAAAAATTTTATCTACAGTCATTTATTCTTATCTAATATATATATATATATATGCTATTTAACCTTAACCATATATATATATATATATGCTATTTAACCTTTTCAAAAAGATAAGAACTTTGAAGTTCAAAGAGATTAAGTAATATGCATCTACTGAATATCTGGTGGATTTCCAAAATTCTGGAATTTAAAGAACCCCATAGGAAAGAGCTATGATTAAGGAAAGATAGACATTTCACTGGGCAGTTGCTTCAAAGAACATTCTGGAAGGCCTCTGCTCCATTTGCTGCTAGTTGAGACCAACAGGCGTCTGTAGGTGGAGAACTTGATCATTAGCATTTCCAGGCAGCTAAGCAGCAATCTTGACTTTATGGGTACAGAACCTTTGTACCCATTGTACAAAGCCTTTGTACCCATTCCTGTTGGTTCTATAGCAGAGATCTATATGGACTTAGACTATAAAAAACAATAGGTCCAATGTATCAATAAAGACTCCAACAGAGAGATTATGGTCTACTGGGAAGTGACATACACTTTTCCAATGTCAAACAGATTACATAGAATCTGGCAGTGATGAGATCTGGACAAGGAAAGAAAGAAGGTCTATGTGGTCCCTTTGAAAATCACCTCCATGATACATTTTACTGAGGGTTTGTATAATACAGGTGCAGTGCTACCAGCAGAACCTGGTGATCAAAAGTGATGGAAATGAGGGGAGTAAAGTTTTCATCTATTATTTAAGTACCTGGGTGGCCAGACTCTTTTGGCTCATTAACTGGGCAGCCAATAGTGGAGTTCCTAACTTCTTGAAGAATACAGTGAATGCCTATCAGAACTACCTCAAGAATACCTTCAAAAGGAAATTGGCAAGCTTGAAATAATATCTACTGAATTACCTTAACCCCTCGTGCTCAATCTTCCCTTCACTCTCTGTCTTCACAGACATGGGCACTTTGTAGCCCACTGTCTCTGATGCCAGAGTTCTAACAAACTACTTCTTTTCTCACTCTTTCCATCCCAGGACAAGCTGTTTTCTTCCACTGTTGAATATGACTAAGCTTGGAGAAACCTTTGCTTTTTGATTTTTTAAAAGGGAAGTTCTCATTTGAGAACATGACCATTCTATTTTACTATTTAAGGGATATCTAGACAATTTGGTTCTTTCCCAAATGTGATTTCTTGTAACCCAGCCAACCAAGACTGGAAGACATGCATGAAGTGCATTTGTATTGTGCTTGGTGACTTGATTAGGCTGCAATATGAGGTATAAGTCTCTCCTTACCCCGCCATAAGAAGGAACACTGTTACGTGATCTCTTATGATATAGTGTAGTATCACAGTTTGATATAACTATTATTATATCAAACCATTTAAAAAAAATTAGCAGCACTGACAAGGTAGAATAAGATAACCATTTTTTTTTCTCATTATATTATGTGGGTTTTTTCTTTCCCATATGTCCTAAGGAAAAATCTTTTCCTACCTCAATAACTCTGCAGAACACTGGAAAAAGGCCCCAAGATAGCTCTGGTAGTTAGTGAAAGCAACTTTATAAACTGTAGGATGAATTTACCTTCTAGAATGTTTGGAAATGTTAATAGGCAGTGAAATAATTAGTGATTTGGTTGTTTTACTCCTTCTCCCCAGGAATTCAAACTAAGGTGCTTGCTTTTTCTACTACTGAAAGATTTCCAGTTACCTAAATTTGGATAAGGCAAGATATCCTGTATAAAAGCCAGAACCTTGATAATCTCAGGGAAAAACCTTAATTAACTATTGTATATGGTAGCACAAAGCTTTGATAAATAGCCAGAGCTAGTGAAGATATAAACCCAGAGTGTGAAATTTATTGCAGTGGGGCTCCTTAAACTGCACGTTTTCTTTATGGCGTTTTCTTTATGGGTAGGAAAGTATATTCTATACCACATAATATAGAGCAACTTAACACATACACACTGCTATAAACAAGGCAGTGCTAATACTCTTAACATTGTGAATGACAGTGAATTAAATGATAAGGTAAATAGTCAATGAAATGGTAAGGTAAATTGTGATTACTCTTCTGAGATGAACTATTTCAGAACATTTCTACAGATGCTCATTCCCTTTGCATGGGTCAATATACAGTCATGAAAGATCTGTATGTGGAGGGCAAGACTATTTTATAAACCTCTTCCATAAGAACCTATAACATTATTTATATCTCTCTAACTTCTCTTCAATAGCATGGTTTAGTGGAACACTACCTTACTGATGATCATAAAATCATTTAATCTTGTGTGAAATTAATATACCCTTTAAGATATCTTAAAATTATTTTAAAAACATAAAACATCTAAAAAGTAGCAAAGAGTTAAGAGTGTTAAAAATAATGTGACACACAAAGCAATTTTACATAGCTGTGTACAAACCTTCTGGAATATTATATCTTTAGGTATTAGAAACAGAACACAGAAGTTTAATTAACTTGTGAATACAGAAAAAAAAGGAAAGGGATAAATATCAGACTTTATTCATCAAATGAAAATTTTCATCCTGTTTGTAATGCTATATATGGACAAAGTTATTTTACAAATATAAATATTGCATATTTTTAAATATTGTACAATATTTTAAATGTAAATCCTACTCCCAGGTATACCTCTTGTTCCAGAAAAATAGGTAATATAATGGCTTACACATATTTCTAATTCCTTAGTATTTTCTTTTCTCAGTATTTTGAGCAAAAAAAAAGTTAAATAAATAAAAAGTACCCTTTGCGGCCCTCCCTGGTGGCGCAGCGGGTTAAAGCACAGCACTAAAAAGCTAAAGCCACTTCCGCATGAGTTCGATCCCCACCCGCCCCGGAGGAAAACACATGGCGAGGCAGACCTCTCCTGACCCGCCCGCTGCTCCCCTCAGCAGTGTACTTCGTCGATCTGCCTGTTCTGCTCCCCGCTCTGTCTCTGGTGAAGCCTCTCACCCTTCGCATCTCTGGCCTGTACCCCAGTTCTGTACAAATAAATAAATCTTTAAAAAAAAAAAAAAAGTACCCTTTGCTACTGAACACTTAAATATATTGAGGAGCTGACTTTCTTAGAATATTAACAACCATAAGCATTTTTGAGTCTGACTAGAAAAATTACTGAAGATGTATTAATTTCATAAAATAATATAATTTTTCTCCTTATTTTCTCATTTAACTTCATTCATATATTGTCCAAAACATGCAAAAGTTTAGCTATACGTGTCAGAATATAACTAAACTTCGATAATTAGTTGCCAGTTGCTTGATTTTGTTTTGGTTATCACAAGCACAATGGAAACATCAAACCATTAATATGCATATTTAGGAAAAATATGACTATAATGATATAAACAAGCCCTTGACTTTTGGAGTCTTAGGGCTAGGCCAAGATCTGTGTTTACTAATAATGCAGCTTCCGAAATCTCCTTAACTTCCCCAAGTCTTAGTTTCCTTATATGAAAAATACCATGTTTGCATCTCAGTTCTGTGCTGAGGGCTTTATGATTTACATAAAACATGTAAATCATCCTGTAAAAGGTCTGCTTTATAGTAGGCACTCAAAAATATTAGTTCTCGGCCCTCCCTGGTGGCGCAGCGGGTTAAAGCACTGCACTAAGAAACTGGAGCCACTTCCGCATGAGTTCGATTCCCGCCTGCCCCGGAGGCGACCACATGGCGAGGCAGACCTCTCCTGACTCGCTCGCTGCTCCCCTCAGCAGTGTACTTTGTCGATCTGCCTGTTCTGCTTCCCGCTCTGTCTCTGGTGAATCCTCTCACCCTTCGCATCTCTGGCCTGTACCCCAGTTCTGTACGAATAAATAAATAAATCTTTAAAAAAAAAAAAAAAATTAGTTCTCTCCATGAAGAATTAAGATGTTTGGGATTAGGGCCTCCCTGGTGGTGCAGTTTTTAGAAGTCTCAGCACTATCAAGCTATCACTAGCCACTGAGGCCTGAGTTCTATATCTGACCAGACACCTAACCCAAATGATGCAGCAGATCTCTCCTGTTTCACCCACTGCTCCCCTCAGCAGTGTATTTCAGTAGATCCTCCTGTTCTGCTCTCTATTCTGTCTCTCTAAATAACTTACCTCCTGCATCTCTAGCCTCTACCCCAGTTTTTGTATTCATGAAGAAATAAGAATAAATATTTTAAAAAAAGAAGTGTGGCAGCACTAAGAAGCTAAAGCCACTTCAGCCCTGGAGGTGATCCCACATGGCGTGGCAGACCTCTCCTGACCCTCCTGCTGCTTCCCTCAGCAGTGTACTTTGTCAGTCAGTGTACTTTGTCAGTCTGCTTCCTACTCTGTCTTTGGTGAATCATTTAACTTCCCCTTCACCTCTGGCCTGTACCCCAGTTCTGTATACATAAATAAATAAATCTTAAAAAATTTGGCCCTCCCTGGTGGCGCAGCGGGTTAAAGCACAGCACTGAGAATCTGAAGCCACTTCCGCATGAGTTCGATCCCCACCCGCCCCGGAGGAGATCCACATGGCGAGGCAGACCTCTCCTGACCCGCCCGCTGCTCCCCTCAGCAGTGTACTTCGTCGATCTGCCTGTTCTGCTCCCCGCTCTGTCTCTGGTGAAGCCTCTCACCCTTCGCATCTCTGGCCTGTACCCCAGTTCTGTACGAATAAATAAATCTTTAAAAAAAAAAAATTCTTAAAAAAAAAGTGTGGGATTATACACTAATAGTTGAAACTGAATATCATTCCAAATTTAAAAATTGGTGGTTCACAATTATGAGTAATTGATGGAAAAATGCTGTCTACTCTAAAAAATAATGCCAGTTGATGAAATCTCCCAAACAACAGTTCTTCTCTATGTGCTTTTATAAATATAATAAAGCTAAACTATCCTCCTGAGCACCAAATCTCAAGTTAGCCTACCAGAAGTCATCCTGTAAGTCTCCCTGCTCTTTCATGCTGGGTCATTCTAACTAGATTTCATTCTGAAACAGTTTAAGTCTCTTCTTGTGTACTTACTTACCGTTAGACTTGGAAACAATCTATCCAGAGTACAGGCAGTATAAGGACATGATGGTATTTAGAAACTTTAAAGAAAATAAAAATGTAAGAATCAATTTTTATTGTTATAGTAATTGTTTTGGAAATTTTAAATGTCAGTAATAAAAGATCTTCCCTAATAACAATAATAACAACAAAAAACCCTTGACATTTAACCAGTTAATGTTGAAATTTCCAGTTAATGTTGAATAATAATACTGCATCTTCATTTACATGTTGCAGTATGTGTTATATAACATATTACAAAATATTGGAGAAGGAAATATATTAATATTTTATTTTATAATTGTAGTTTGTGTATGGGTGTATGCCTAAGTGTATATATTATGTATCTTTTAACAAACATTATATTTACATGGAAGTTAATTCTTAAAAGTTCAGTTATGATCTTCACACAACACAAGTTAACTCAGTACATATATTTATTTGAGGATTAATTTAATAACAGTTTGATATTGTTTGTGAGATTTCATGTGAAATTGTCTCTAACCCTAGTATTCCACCATATCTCTGTACTTAAATAGGAATTTTGACGTGAACAGTAAGATAGCATGATAATTATAAACATGAAGAATAGAAATTGAGTTAATTCTGATGGCTTACCTTCTATGTACAAAAATTCTAAGTCTGTAGAAGCTTGAAAAGTCAAAGGAATGGGGAGATGGTATCAATATTAGCACTGCAAATGAGAATCATGCTTAAAGTTAAAACAAAAAAAGTCAGTGTATACAAGTGTATACAATTTAAATCCCATGTAGAAGAGCTGACTTTAACGGAAAAAAAAAAATGAAGTACTTAAGATGAGGGAGGATGGATGCTAGAGAAAATATAGGTCTGCAAAATCACATTGGGAGTGTGGCACCCAAAGGAATGCATCCACAAGCTCCCAACTCTGAGGAGCATAACTGACCAAATGTTCAGCTGTTGCACCATAAAACCCCTCGCTGTGCTTATACCTAAGACTACATTCTTTTGGGCAGCTTCCAATCAAAGACTGAGCATGACAAGAGTACAAAGGCAAAACCAATATCAGGACAGAGAACTCCTCTGAAGTCTTTGAAGTCTGACTTTCTTTCCACTAACCTTTCCTCTTGTGCTTTCTTTCACCTGAGAAGTTAAAATTGCATTCCAGTTGGATGATTCTCACTGCCTTTTCTGTGCTGTCTGCTTATTGTCTCACACAGATGTTTCCTCAGAAGAATTCCTGCATACTTAATCCATCTTTGTGTGTCCTCCTGAGAAAGACAGAATTAAAATAAATGATACTAGGAATGATCCAAAAAATCAGGTGTTAGATTTGGCATCAGCTTACATATCACCTAGTAGGCTAAGAAGACTCATCATGCTCATTATTGGGAGACAAGAGGGCAAAGACAGTCTCTAGCACAATGTGGTGATTCAGTTGCTGAAAATTTCATTGACAGAGGCATGGACAATGTCCTCATAGAAGGGAATATTGTGGCAATGTGGTAAAAATATGAGAAGAATGTCTTCAAACACAACTGATTGCACCTGAGTTATATTGATACCCTGTAGAAGGATAGTTAGACTAAATATCGATTGCAAGTATTTAATGGTCAAGTGTGAAAAACAAAATTCACAGTGGTAGCTAATAAATTATTTGAAAAGCTTAGGATCCTGAAAATAGGGACAAGAGCATTTAGGTGGATTTACTGGAGGATGTTGTCTCTACAGTATTCCTGTTGTGGGTTGAATTAATTGTCTTAAAAAGGATATGTTGAAGTTCTAATTCTAAGGACCTGAGAATGTACCATTATTTGGAAATTAGGTCACTAATTAGTTAAAATGAAGTAGTGCTAGAGTAGAGTGGATCCTTAACTTTATATAACTGGTGTACTTATAAGAAGAGAAGAGACACAAACATTTCAGGGGAGAATGCCATAGGATAGTGAAGACAGTTCAGTGCTCTAACTAAAAGCCAAGCCACACCCAAGGATTGATGGCAAACCACCAACAACTAGAAAAAGTCAAGGGAGAATTCTTTGCTACATGTTTCAGAGGGAGCATGGCTCTGAAGACTTTTTGGACTTCATGCCCCCAGAACAATGAAATCATACCTTTTTGGTATGTTCAGCCACTCATTTTGTGGCATTTTGTTACAGCAGCCCTCAGAAATGAATATTTTGCCTGTACCATGCCCAGCACTCTGTTTTCATATGTGGTCCAGCCCATACTTCCCTGGTAGGAGCTAGCATTTCTGTTAGGAAATAATACAGAAGGTGCTCTAGTACAAAGTATCATGTCTCCTTAAGAGACTCAAGAGTCTTCTCACAAAAGTCTTAGCCTTTTCATTCCTATACAAAGTGCTGAACTTTAGCCTAAGCCAACTAGAGTTTTGCTAAGATTATTAACAGTGAAATAGGACAATGCAAGTAAATTACAACTAGGACAGTTGTGACATGAGGTGGTATTCCTGGGATTCAATTTTGTGGGTGCTTTTTCAAGGTGTCATGATATAAGTTTGGTAAAGCAAGGAAATACTTACTGGGGACCTCTTCTCAAGATAAGGTATTAAACAGCAGATACTCTAAAGGATGGCATAAACTCACTTGCAGGCATTGATATTAAGACTGTGAGGGAGAAACAACAAATTCTCAGTATAGAGAAATGCCTGTGATAGACAGTAGAAAGATAAATAGTGTAGATTAAGTTTATATAATACTGCTAGCATGGAAATATTATGTAAGACCAGAAGACTCAAAAGGAGATAATATTGTACAAGCAAGCCTATCACCCTTAACTATATGTCACACAAAATTTCCATACTAGCCTTTGTTAACATATTAAAGGTAATGAAGAATGGCAGTCATGGTGTTGGGCATGATATCCAGTGGAATAACAGGACCCTATAGCACTTAACAGCCAGAAGCAAAGAGATCTCAACTTTTGTACAGCAAGGCAGCTAAAGGCTCTCATGTCATAGAGAGTTGTATGAATGGTTGATAAGCAAAGTGTCTCTAGGAGAAAAGGAATGGACAGCTATTAAGGATGTTGTTTAATGTTTACTGTCATATCTATGAAAGAGAAAAAAGCAAGAATGGGGGATCAGGAAGTTGAGGAGAGTTCTCAATAAAAAGCCTTGATATATTGCTCAACTTCCAGACTTCAGCCAGCATTAAGATCTAAAACCCACTGACTAAAAAAATCAGCATGATGATAATCCAGGTTCTCTCCCAAAGAACCTATGGCCTTTAGTTAATGTAACTTTGCACTGTAAATGAAGTATTAAGGGAATAACCTTGAGGAATTTTGAGAACTAACACTTTTGAATTGACATTGATATTTAAAGACACAAAGCATTCACAACTCTTCTGTTGGACAAAGGGACTATCAGGCACAAATAATGTAGGGAGAACTGGTTAAATTTTTGTACACAGCTAACTTCTGTGATAATTTATTTAGTCAGCACATGGATGGTTGAAATTGATGCCAGGTAACTTTGAATAAACCCCATATCATTTGCAAAGTGAAGAGCTATTGTGACTGGAATAGGCCAGGTTCTCAGTACTGCCTGTCACTACCACAAGCCAATGAGCAGAGGCAGGAATTGAATCTATAAGCATTTTTATTTCTCAGCAAGCTGGCCTTTTTGTCATAGGTTAGGCAAATACAGTTAGTCATAAGCATATAGCCTGTCAGAATAGCCGTCACAGTTGATATCCCTAGTATTCATCATGATCAGCCCCCAGAACTTATATCAGCCTTCTAGCTATCTTGACCCTGGTTTATATGATGTCTTCAATGTTTGGAACTCCTTTGAGCATCATCAGGAGACTCAAAAGGAGATAATATTGTACAGGAATTTGAGTTTAAAGCATGAATTTGTTTAAAGAAAACAGATCACTAGCCACATAGTGTGTACATGTAGCCTACGCTATGTATGTATATGTATGGTGCCCTTCCCTTTCTCCCTAGTGCCAACTATTACTATAAAGAAGCCAAGTAGAGACCTCTCTTAATGATTCTTACTCCTAAGCAAAAATATATCATAACTTGAGTTTATTTATATCACCATTAGAGATCAAAGAATGCAGAAGTAGCGGTCACTATCATATCCCCATTTTTCTTGCACTTTTTAAATTACAAAAACCCAATGTATTTTCTAAAAATGAATAAAGACTACCAGAGACTTAATACAGTATTCTCCCTGATGTCGGACAATATGCAGGATGTGATATCAATGCCAGAGCAAATTAGTTAATATGTATATGTTCATTGATTTAGTGAGCCTGTACTATTTCAATTAGAAAAGATGATCAGATTCCCATCACATTCCCATGGATCACAGAATAATATTTATTTATATCTTTTCCTTAAGACTATATTAATTACCTGTCATGTGTCATAAAACATTCTGATAAGATCCGGACAGTGTGTAGAATGTGTATTGATTTACTTATTGGTATAATGCAAATGAAATAGGACATGGTGCAACTCGGGTAAGACATCTGGGATGTAGAATATCTAACCTAAAAAATTATTGCCAATTCAACTTCATCTTGGTATCCTCTTCTTGGAAAACCTAAACTAAGCAAGGTATGAAAGTCATAAATTTATAAAAGAAATTATCTGAATATTTTATAATCCTTAAATATGATTATATGTAAGAAAATGATAAGTAAATCAAGATGATTTTTTTTGTAATTTCTCACTTATCTTCAAAATTTTAGCTGCTGTGACCCTAACTGGTCAGTTTTAGGTACTATAACTTTATTCAGTAGAAATGATTTTCAGTTGCACATTGAGAACAGCCACCAAATTAGTTTGGAATTTATTTATTTAGGAAAGCAATTAAATAGAAAATCATATATGAGATTGAATAATATGGTCAGGCAAGAGGAAACTATCCACTATTTCTCTACAACACTATTGGTGGATGATCTCTTTGTTCTCTTTTTAGCTAAACAAACTTTCAGACTTAACAAAGAAACTGCACAAGTGTATCTTTTTTAGGCCATCTTTGAGAGTTATACTAGTCAGTGATGTGAGTGAATGAGTACAAATCACCTGAATTGTCATACAATATATGCATACAGAAAATAGCTCTTAGGAGCATACTGATGATAGCAAACTACACACTTAAACTCCTTCTGTTCTACAAGAGTACATTTACTCTTAGGTTTGTTAATTGATGTGTTTTTAAAGATTCTCAGCCAGTCCCAGCTATCCCAAAAGAAAAATCTCTTTACTCAGAAGAGTCTTAAGAATGAATTCAATATCTCATCTACAAGATTACTGTTTTATTCTTATCTATATTTATTATCTGGTCTTTGTACATTTTGTTACTCTAAAACATTTTGCTAGCATGTTCTCATTTATCATTTATTGCCTCTCTTATCTTTTTGCTACTGGCAGGACACTCACTGAATTGTGTGCATTTTCAAAGTAACACATGCTCCATGAGGCAAAGTGCCAAATATCATTCCCCAGGTTACCATTTCTTTCTCGAAATATTGATTTTCTTCTCTGAGGTTGATCCAAGTGTCCCATGATATTGGTGACTATCTACTGATCTTTCTCAAATGAGGGGGAAGTCCCCACAAACTCCCCCCCCCAGGATTTCAGTCATGGCAAGCTGTCATGACTTTAAAATCTGGCAAAGGCTTTGTCAGGAAAGGCAGATTAAAGTGTAACCTTCTTTACCTCTTATAACAGAGCAATCTACTAAAAGTGTTCTTCCTTTGGCAGTAAATACTGCTATTTCTGCTATAACATCTCCTTTGTGTGTTTAAAAGTTTTGGGGTGTGAAGAATTACACACAAATTGATAGAAACTACAAGAAAAATATATGCCATTTTGTATCTAGAACTCTAGAAGATAATTTTTAATAGTATTAAACAAAAGATAATTCCACAGTTAAATTAATTCTTGATAACCTTCCCTTTAGACTACTTAATGATAGGTAAAATTTAAAAAAGAGTGGAAGGAGAGGATTACAATAACTGAGTCAGTTAGACAAATATATAAATGTGGTGTAGAATTCTCAGTAAATACTTCTAGAATAAAGTCTGTGACAAAAGTAAGAATAACAGTTGAATGGCACTGTCTGTGCAGTTATTCTTTCATTATTTGTAACCATAAGCAGTAGTTATATGGGTTCAGAGCCCTTTCTATGGATTAAATATGCAGGTTTTAGGGAAAATCAGACAGAACCAACAGTTCATCACTTATGGGTTGAAACTGACAGGTGTCCCTGTTGAATCAGAGAAAAGTACACTGCTCACACTTCCGATGAATGACTCTTCCTGGGAAAGAGTTGCATTTTCAGGAATTACCATTATGGGTAAGGAGACAATAATATGCATAAACATCAATTTTCAAAAAGTAGAAAAGAAACAAAAATTTGTATGAAGTGAAATTTTAATTTAAATTGTTTCATATTTACATATAGTCACATATTTAAATATTTTATATACTTTTGCATTTGATTTAAAGATGGCTAAATATTTAAACTAAAAATAAAAGTTTTAGCAAAAGTTCTAATGGTCCAGATAATTAATAATGTTTTTAAAACAAAATTAAATACATGTGAAGTAGGAAATTTTGAATTTTTGTCTTTTGAAATATTTGCAATGTTCTCTAATAATGCAAAACAAAGATCTGGAAGCTCAGTTTTAGTAATAAGTGAGTAGTACTAATTGAGATTTTGTGGACTAGTAAAATTGTTATGTGCTGATTTTATTGATTTATTTTTGGTTTATAAGTGCTTTTTGTATAACAATGTGCAGACATGGGAAAATGGAAGCTAAAAAATATGTAAAGTTCTTGTGTTACAATTACTCAAATCAGCAGTATACCTGTAACGAAATACAAGCAGTTTTATTCACATTCTGTGGTTTTAGGCAACACAACATATTAAAACATTAAAACTAAGTACAGATTGTGGATGTGAATAAAATAAAGAAATACAGGGATACGTAAATGAGCTATAAATGTCTACAAGGTGAAAGTATCTATAGAAAATAGCTCCAGGCGAAGTAAGTGCAATGTCCTCGGAAAAAATAAACTTAGACAGGGAGCATAAAGTGTGGTAAACACAAGGAAAAGGAAATATGCTCTCTTTCTGTGTGAGAAACAACAAGAAATTTGGTACCATATGACCTTGGAACTCAGAATTAGCCTGACTCGTTCACAGTTAATATGCCCACAGGTGATAGAAAGTGATCCAAGAAAACCAATAAATTTAACAATCTCTGTGATTATATTTGGAGAACTATGACCTGTCGTAAACTCAAGAATTAAAATTAAGCTGATCTCACTCACATTGAACAATTATTATTCATTATGGTTTACACATAATCTGAAAAGGTCATATATGAGCACCAGAGAACCTGAGATGCTATCAACTACTAAATGAGTGTTGTTATATTATTTAAATAATAGAAATGAGCTCCATATTTTAAATAGTCCTTTAAAATCTAGGAAAAGTGGAAATATTCCAATATGGTGATATTTTATGACTATAATTAGTTGAAAAAATTCACAAAACAAATTGTGGCTTTAGAAATATTTAGAGAATATTCTACCACAAGATAGCAGAATGCACATTTTTTCAAGTGATCAGGAATGTTCTCAAGGAAAGACTACATATTGGAGCACAAAAAAAAACAAAGAACTGATTCTTTGAAAAGGCTAGTAGGAGACAGTTCTCCCTGATGGCTCAAGGGGTTAGTCTTAGCACTGTGAATCTATTGGCCCCACAGCAGCACAGGTTACATCCTGGCCAGGGAGATGACCCATATGGCACAGCAGACCTCTCCTGTCTTGCTCACTGCTCCCCTCAGCAATGTCTTTTTGTCAGTCTTCTTGTTTTGCTCCCCACTCTGTCTTTGGTGAAACTCCCTACCCCCCTCACACCTCTGGCCTGTACCCCAGAGTGTTCTACATAAAAGTAAATAAAATCGAAAAAAAAAAGATTTTAACAGGACCAGCAGTTTTTAATAAGACTCATGGAGAGTGAAATACCACTGGAAGCTGTAATCAGGCAGTGGAGGATCCTTAGCAGTCTTCCCTTTATTGGAATGTGTGTTTGGACCACACTTTTGTCATAGAATCCCTTCCAGGACACAGCCTTGAGATAATGGTTATTGAGACCATCTGAATGGTATACATGATAGAATCCAGTTAAGTCTTCTATAAATAATTTGAAGATTGCGGTTGTCAGAAACAGACATTTATCACCTTGATTTGCTCAAGACAAGCCTCTAAAAGAAATTCCACATTGGTTGTTTTGGTATGTAGAAAAATCTAGGAAAAAATGATTTTTGTTAAAGTGATTATTAAAACATACTAATTTTTGAGTGACCCGCCTTTTTCTTTTTTTTTTTCCTTCCTTTCATACATAACAGCTAGTTTATTATTTCTCTTGGGAAGCTCCCCATCCTTCACCTGATTTCCAACAAACACTTACCTAACATTAAAGAATTAAGTGCAAAACTATAAGGAAAATTAAAAGGCCACTCAGACTAGCAGTGGATAATTGAAAGGGAAAGTAGTAAAGAGAAATAACAAAGTTATGAGGAAAAAAAAAATTACAAGACAGCCAGGTGGAGTTTAAAAGAGGAAATGTGGCAGTGGCTACCACCAATAGCTTCATAGCTCTGAGCTTTAACCCCATGTACCACCAGGGAGGACTCTGCTTCAATTTTTTTGATAAAAATCCCCTTTTAAAGTTTTCATATTAAGCACTCCCTGGTGGTGCAGCAGGTTAAAGCACATCACTAAGAAGGTAAAGCCACTTCAGCATGAGTTCAATCCCCATCCCAAAGTGACCACATGGCTTGGCAGACCTCTCCTGACCTGCCCGCTGCTCCCTCAGCAGTGTACTGCATCAATCTGCCTGTACTGCTCCCCACTCTGTCTCTGGTGAATCCTCTCATTGCCCCTGCATCTCTGACCTGTACCCCAGTTCTGTATGTATAAATAAATAA
>NW_004567111.1:32828845-32829620 GCF_000260355.1 Condylura cristata
TCTTTGATCTCCTCATTGATCCAATGGTCTTCCAGTAGTGTGGGTTTTAGTCTCCACGTGGTAGGTGGGTTTCTTGCCTTTTCCATATGGTTTATTACTAGTTTGATTCCTTTGTGGTCAGAGAAAATAGTTGATATGATTTTGATCTTAGTGCACCTATTGATGTTTATCTTGTGACCCAGTATGTGGTCAATCCTAGAGAATGATCCATGTGGGTTTGAGAAAAATGTGTACTCAGATTTTTTGAGGTGCAGTATTCTATAGATGTCCACTAGACCCATGTTTTCCAGGTCCTTGTTCAGAGCTTTAGTGTCTTTACTTATTTTTTGTCTTGATCTGTCCATTATTGAGAGTGGCGTGTTGAAGTCTCCTACTATGTATGTATTCTCTCTGATATACATTTTCATAGATGACAGTAGTTTCCTAATATATTTTGGTGCTCTTTCATTTGGTGTATATATGGTGATGATTGTTATTTCTTCTTGTTGTATTGTCCCCTTAATCATAATGTAGTGGCCTTCTGTATCTCTTTTAATCTTTTTTAGTTTGAAGTATATTTGATGGGATATAAGTATAGCAGTTCCTGCCTTCTTTTTTTGGCCCATTTGCTTTAGGATTGTTTTCCATCCTTTTATTTTCAGCCTGTTTTTATCTTTTGTAGTTAGATGTGTT
This sequence comes from Condylura cristata, assembly GCF_000260355.1. Taxonomy (NCBI): domain Eukaryota; kingdom Metazoa; phylum Chordata; class Mammalia; order Eulipotyphla; family Talpidae; genus Condylura; species Condylura cristata. The sequence goes on from NW_004567111.1 coordinate 32,829,518, forward strand.
TCCTGCAGACAGCAGAATGATGGCTTCTGTTTTTCAATCCATCCTGCAACTCTGTGTCTTTTAACTGATGAGTTTAAGCCATTTAGATTTAGAGATAATATTG
>NW_004567111.1:32830312-32853210 GCF_000260355.1 Condylura cristata
TTTTCCTTTTTACTTCTCTTTTTCTTTTTAAATTCTCTTTGTTTCTGTGTCTTCGAGGGTGTTGATTCGTTCTTCCATTTCATCTATTCTGTTTTCATAACTTTTCCCAGCAATCTTTATCTCTTCTAGTGGCTTTTTCATGGCCTGCATTTCTTCTATTTCTTTTCTTAATGTCTCATTTTCTTTCTTCAGTTCGCTGATTGCTTGTCTCATATTTTTTTCATTTCTTTCATTCATTTCCTTCAACTCCTGGATGGCTTGCCTCATTCATTTTGTTTGTTTATCATGATGATTCTGAATTCTTTATCTGGTAGGTGGAACAGTTCTTCTATTTCTTTGGTGGTTTCTGTTGCCTGATCTTTTTGTGTTGAATTTTCCCCCTGTGGACTTGCAGACTTGCTTGAATATTTGTTTATCTTCTTTTCCCTGTTGTGTATTTTCTAATACTTTCTATTCGCTGAGATACGATGTTGCTATTATTGGCCAGCATTTTTTTTTTTTTTTTGGATGATGTTCTTTCTGGAATAGCTGAGGGACTGCCAGACACTTCAGTTGTGGAGGGTATTCTGAGTTGTGTTGTTTTTCCTAGCCCCCACTGGGAAGATTCTCCCTCACAGTAAGGGAAGTCCTAAACTTAACTCATGAAAAGAAAAGGTAGAACTTCAATTTGCATAAAAGTCATACTTTGTTTACTATACCTATTCAGGTAACTTCCCTTAACTGTTTCCCTTTTCTCTCCCCAGAATCCTTTGTCTTATAGGAGGATATTTGAGGTGGTGACTGCTGCCACTTAGGTGAATAATTTAGTTTTAATGGATTTCTCCAATGTAGACAGAAAACATATTTTTCTACTTAGCAAGTATGATTATTTAATATTGCCAGCTGATATTAATATAACTGTTATTAACAGTATCCCTTTTCTCCCCACTTGTCAATCAATCATACTTTAAATTTATTATTATCCAAACTAGAAGAACCCAGAATGGGAAGATTTCCTCTAAACCCTTATACTATATATCTTTGTGACATGTTCATAATCTACTTTCTTTTACTAAGGGTTTTGCCAGTTTCTAAGGAACTCAATAAACACTCATTGCTTAATCAATAGGTAAATACTTTTCTTGATTCTTCTCATGTTTTTGTTCCTCTCCTGTTTACAATATGCATCCTTGTCAGTCCAAAATTACATAATAAGCTACTTCACACAATGTATTAGTCATTTAATATTAGAATTTTTTTTTAAGATTTATTTATTTGTGCATGCAGAACTCGTGTACAGGTCAGAGGCTCAGTAGTGGCGAAAGGCTTCACCAGAGAAAGAGTGGGGAGCAGAACAGGCGGATTGACGAAGTACACTGCTGAGGGGAGCAGCGAGCGGGTCAGGAGAGGTCTGCCACGCCATTTGGGTCACCTCGAAGGTGGGAATCGAACTCATGCAGAATTGGCTTTAGCTTCTTAGTGCTGTGCTTTAACCCTCTGTGCCACCAGGGAGAGGGCCAATATTATAAAATTTTTACACTTCCCTCTCAATTTGCGGTCCAACGATGTGTTTTTATTATTTTATCTAAATGGCAAAGTGTATTTTAAACTAATCAAATATAAGAATGTCCTGTTTGATTTCTAATCAGATAGTTCTCTCTTAGATATTGTGCACTGTTTTCCAAACTATGTGAAATCTCTTTTAATTTACAGCATAGCTGACTTTAATTTTGTGCCACTGAAAATCAATTATTTCCTCTCCAATTGCACTACCAGTTATTTATTTATTTATTTATTTATTTATTTTGTTTGTTTGTTTGTTTATTTTGCCCCTAGGAGTTCTACTTTGCTTCCCAAATTCCAGTCTTCCAGGGACTATAGCAATGCATTCAGAGAAAGGTTGATTCTTGTAGATATCTCTTGCAGTTCTCAGTGTACAGTTTACATATGGTGAAGAACAGGTGTGTCCTGTAAAACTTTCTAAACTTCACTTCCCATCATAAATCTTACAGCAAATATATAGAATTTTCTTGTGAATATGCTCAGAAACATATTAAATAATGCTAGTAGAAAGAGGCTAGTTATATATTAACTGTCAGTGTTAAGTAATCAGACTTGCTAAGTAGAAAAATTAATACATGCATACTAAAAACAGTGGATTCTTGGGGAAATTTTTGAAGTGTTGTATGCAGTTCAGATCTAACATGATAACTTTGACCTGGGTCTAGGAGTTTCAATTATAACTCAGGCCAGTTGCATATAATTATGTTAGCAGGCAGAATGAGGAGTACCCTCCCAGCCTCCAAGCCTGCCTGCTCTAAGTGAATTCTGTCATCTGCCACATAAAAACAAAATATATCTTTAGTGTGTGTAAGATTTTCAGTAGAAAATCTTTATAGAGTTAGTGTGAAACAATCTAAAAAGAGAATATAGTTGAAATAGTTTCCCCATGAAACACTCACATTATCCATCCCTCATGGGTAAATGCCCAGTCAACCAGCGTTGGCCCAATGTGAGGCTACTGAGGCCTGGAACCACATGCCACAAGTCAAATTATCCTTTGTCTGGGAACCATAGGAAAGAGGCAGAAGGGGCAAGCCAAGTCTGGAAGGAAAACAGTAAAATCAAAGTGCCACTGACAGCCTTCCCACGGCTCTCACCTAGCTGTGTCTCCTTCTGTGTCCCCCAAGACCAAAAATTCCAAAATCAATAAGCAAGTGCTGCTTCCTCACATATCTCTGATTCATGTGCCTCCTCCAAGTCTTCCACATAGGCATACTTCCCCAAGCCCATTTTAGCTGATCCTACATGCTCAGATCCACAGATCATTAGGTGGGGCATAGAACATGAGGTCTCCCTTTTTTAGACACTTACATGGTCTATAATTCTCTTAACTATCAATTTGTAGAAAAGAAGAAGGATGCTTGTCTGGACAGAAAACATTTTAGAAACCCATGGTTATGAAATGCAAAACACCTCAGATTGTCTTATTTCAGCTCCTAAATTTATAAAACTTTAGAACTGTATTATCCAAGTCAACTATTAATTTCTTGAGCTTGGCCACTGGCACAACTAGGTTTTTATCTATTCTTTCCTCCTGTATCTTTTTATCAGTGCTCTTGTAAACAAATGGTAACTTTCAGTTCAAATTGGCACTCATTTTAATTACACCGTTCTTATCAGTCATGATCATATCAGTGCACATAACATCAAGCTGAAGTTAAAGAGAAGTACTTAATTTCAGAAAAAGACACAAAAGTGAAGCATGACAATTCATGGTTGTCATGATAGGTCTGACTTTTGAGGTCTTGTTGGGTTTAGACAGCAATGGAAAAATACTTGCTAAAAACTCTGTGCCTCATCCCACATATTGAATAATATCTGGAAGAGGAGAGAAAACTAAAATATTTGTTTTTATAAAAGCCCTCCTGTTGGTTTTGATGCACATCAAGTATAAGAACCACTGAACTAACACAACTTTTTAAAAAAATTAAATGCTTGCATTTTAATGTCATGAAAATAAGTTTAGATAATTAGTCACTGCAATGTGTTTGGTTAACTAAGAGCTATTAGCTGCATAGGAAAGGTTATTCTAATATATTTTCCAACTAACACCTAAGAATAAAATAATAAATTCTTACTGAACCTGCATATTTTTATTTGCATTTCCCATGAAAATGACATTATTTTTTTTCCAATAGGGGAAATTTTTTTTCTTTGAAAAAAAAAAAAGTAAAAATGGGTCTATGAAAATCATAAGCAATTCCCCAAAGACTAGTGACTGTGAAACAATTAAGTTCATATGAGACAAGTTGGGGTGAGTGGGATGGATCTTGCATCCCTCTGAGAAAGAATTCAACACAGCATTCTTTGACTCCTACATGGCAAATTTGTTAAGAAAAAGACACTTTCATAGACACAAGCAGGTAGTTCTTCAGGATGTGAGTTGCATTCCATCTAATCTAGGGCAGTGTTTTACTGTAAAATGAAAGGGATCTGGCCACAAGGTAACACCTTCTGGTGAAAGTTTATACAAAATCCCATGCACTGAAAAAGGAATTAATAAATATTCACCCCTCTTCCAATACATAAACATTTCTCATTAGACAGTAGTACATTCAAAGAGAAGAGATGCTTTTATCTATTATTATTTGGTGGAATTTCTCTTTGTTCTTGGTAGAATGTCTTACAAAGTGGTTTGGTTGGCTTGTTGTAGCAACTGTTAATCATTTTTCCCCAAAATTTGATCACTAGCCTTGTGAAATTTCTTTAGCTGGTTTAACAATTATGTGAATCATTCCTACCTCCACCTCCACTTCATCGAGACAGTCAGCAATCTAGGTGACATGTGTTCGGTCAAAGTGTTCGGGTTTCTCAGCAGGGTGTATTCTCAGTGATCAGCAGATGTTTATTTCTGATGCCACTATCAACCCCAGGAAGACACAGAGGATTTTATTAGGTATCTAACAATCAATATTCCAAGTTTCTAGGAAGATAGTTGGAGCCAATTATGGTTATCACTAAATGGAGATAGAGTGTAGCCTAAGCATTGAAACCTAAAGAAGGAATGCAAGTTAGTGGTTATGTTTTGATTCTGCTTATTAATATATTTTCTAAACTAATGGAGTGTTTTATTGCAAAATGAAGAGATCTGACCATAAGGTAATATTAATAAGTTATTTATCTGACCATAAGGTAACTTTTGGTGAAAGTTCATACAAAATTCCATGCACTAAAAGAGGAATTCACAAATATTCACCCCCTTCCAACACATAAACATAGTAATTTCTCCTTAGACAGTAGCACTTTCACATGATTTTGGAAATAAGCGTGCTAGTTATTTTTTTTTTCATTTATGATTTATGGATTATTTAATGATTTTACCAAAATTGTAGGAGTAGGTGCTGTACTTATTTTTTGATATATATGTATGTTTGTATGCACACATATATATCTATGTGTTTGTTAAATGTATACTAGAGTCGGCCCTCCCTGGTGGCGCAGCGGGTTAAAGCACTGCACTGAGAAACTAAAGCCACTTCCGCATGAGTTCGATCCCCGCCTGCCCCGGAGGTGACCACATGGCGTGGCAGACCTCTCCTGACCCGCCCGCTGCTCCCCTCAGCAGTGTGCTTCATCGATCTGCCTGTTCTGCTCCCCACTCTGTCTCTGGTGAAGCCTCTCACCGCCCCTGAGCCTCTGGCCTGTACCCCAGCTCTGTATGCATAAATAAATAAATCTTTAAAAAAAAAAATCATCATCTAGGGCCCTCCCTGGTGGCAGAGCGGATTAAAGCGCACCACTAAGAAGCTAAAGCCACTTCTGCATGAGTTCGATCCCCGCCTGCCCCGGAGGTGACCACATGGCGCGGCAGACCTCTCCTGACCCGCCTGCTGCTCCCCTCAGCAGTGTGCTTCATCGATCTGCCTGTTCTGCTCCCCACTCTGTCTCTGGTGAAGCCTCTCACCACCCCTGAGCCTCTGGCCTGTACCCCAGCTCTGTATGAATAAATAAATAAATCTTTAAAAAAAAATGTATACTAGAGTTTAAAAAATTATAAAATAGTATGAAGTGTACAGTTAAAATGTTATACAATTACTCCTAAATCTATTTAATTATAATTATTACTTCATGCCAAAGAACATAATAAAGGCAAAACCTATGACATATACTGTATGTTGAACAAAATTAAAGAGGTAAAGATGAATGAATAGTTTCATAAGAAGATTTTAAATTTGGAATGGCTTTGATTTAAATTTCAGCATATTGCAAAAGACATTAAAAAATCATCATCTAGAGAAAGACTTGTTTAGTACAAAATGAGAATTGGAAATAAGTCTTAAAACAGACATGAAAATCTCATTCTTCTCTTACAAAGCCCTAATTTACTGCCCACTTTAAAACAAGTAGTCTCTCTCCCACCTCAGTTCATTTACCAATCTCCTTTTATTCACTATTCACTTCCTCGGCTGCTGCCACCCTGATCTAAGTGACATTATTGCTAACCTGGATTATTGCACAGTAATTCCCTGCCCCCAGTACCCCATGCTCTAACCCCCTCAACTGCCCTGCTGTAATTTACATCATTGTTTGTGATACTCCCAGGAAACTTGAGGTCTTCTCCTGACTCAATGCATTTTTTTCTGTCCTTTTTTTTTTTTTTTGGCATGTTTTTTCAGACATGCACATCAAACTTCTTTTCTTGTGATCTTTAATAAAATCTCCCAAAACCCCATCTTAGGCCACTATAAAAAATCAGAAGCCACTTTTTACTTTATGTTCACATGTATAATGTGAAGATAGCCTATATTAATAAGTTATTTATCTTGCGTATTGTTGATTTCTTCACCCTACCTTCATGTCTGTAAGTTCCAGAAGGAATATGTCTGTCCCTTTTGTTTTACGTGGTATCTACAGTGCCAAGGAAATAGTCTAGCACAGAATACATACTCCAATAAGCAACTGTTGAATGAATGAGTGAAAATATAAACAATGATAATACAAAACCTGAACAGAGGAAAAAAAAGGAACAAATGTATAAAATTATCAAACTCATACATAATAATAAAGGAAATTTAAAAAAAAATCAGTGACAAGAATACTTGGCTACAGACTGAAAAGATTCAAAGACAATGAGAAACAATTGAACAAAGGATGTAAAATCTCAAAGTTCTTTGATATGTGCACTTTCTCATCAGAACTCTACAGTAGATATAAAGTAACTGAATCTGATAGTCAACAAAAATAAAATTCCCCCACAAAGAGCAAAATTTAGTATGAGATGGTTGAATAATGTTCTTCTTTAATTTTGGAAAATCCTCAGCATTACAGAAAACTGCAAAGCACTTATAAAGAAAAAAAAAATGTATAGGAACTTAGAAGTTCGACAAAGCTGCCAACAATATGAACAGCAGCAGAACATTTTGCATGCTGGTGAAAACTGAGCTCATTAGTAAAGTGAAGGCTTAGAGCTGACTCTAGGGGAGGATACAACTAAACTTCATAAGGTCCTTCCTGCAGAGCTGATTGTGAAACATCCTTGGTCTCACTTTGTTGGAAGCTGCTCAGCATGCTTTTTGGCCTAAGGTAAGATATGAGTCAATACAAAGGCAGGTAAAGAGGGAGCAGCATTTTGAAACAAACAGAATAAAAAGCCACCATAAAAATTGGCACAGTATAAAGTACTGTGAGTCGTTTGAACACAAAAATGTGCCAACAATGCTATTGATTGAAGCACACTAAAATTCTCAACACATAATCCAAAATATACACACATCAATACATATCTAATATACTGGTAAAACTATTTGATGCTGCTCATTCTAGGAGAAATTTTCTTAAAGAAAAATTCCATTTGTAAATTTACATTTGGTTAAGGATATAAAGGGCATCTTGTCTTAATTGTATTAGGTTACTTAGAAAAAGAACAATATATAATTTCATATCTACCTTGGAAAACAATTAATGGTTAGAGTAAACAAAACAAAATTTGTGAGAAACCAGAGAAATGATGGAAATGATGACCAGCCCGAATTCTAGTTGAGTTTAGAGGAAATTAGAACAGGATGGTTGGGGTAGCTACAAAGTACTAAGCCAAGAAGCTTTTTTGAGAAAGCATTGTATTCCTTGCAAACCGTTTTCAAATCAGTTTGGTAAATTTTTTCAAAGGAATAGGTAATTTTTAAAACTGAGTCCAGAGAAAAACATGATAGCAGCTTAAGCAATAACAGGAGCAGGAATCTGGGAAAGAAGAGGTGGTTTTATTGGTTGGGTTGGGGTTGTATTCTGGACTCCTGAGGCAGGAATAGGCATTTTTATGTTTGGGCAGAAGATGGAGTCAAGCAGCAGGAGCAAGAGGTGAAACTGGGAAATCTACCCAAGCAGAAAAGAAGCAGAACGTCAGTCAGCAAGGCAGATGGCAGGAATAGGAATTCAAAAGGCAAAGTTTGCTGGACCAGTAGATAATATATACAGTAGAAATTCCTTCCCCAGGCCCAAACAACCTTATTTCAGGCAGAAAAAAACTTTTTTTTTTTTTTTGCAGTTTGCATTTTCTACCCTTCTCCTTAGTTCTGTAATGTAGGGATATAGGGAATTAAATGCATTGGTTCTGATGGATTGTTGCTTTTTGTTTGAACCACTCTCTCACAGTTAATTCACAAAGGAACAGTGCTGGGTACTAGTAAGTGCTTAAAGCATATATATACTAAATTGCATTCATAGCCCATGAGGGCTGGTCCTTGGTCTGACCATTATTAGTTCCACCAGTGATTTTGATATTAAAATTTAGCACCTTCTCATTAAATTCTCCAAGAACATCAATATTGTGACATAGCAACTACCTTGGAGAATAGTTTTAAAATTCAATTTGACCATGACAAATTGTGGAAGCAAGCACAAACAAATCAGATAAAGTCTGAAATTCAAAATTAAAGCAAGGTCTAGGTTTCTTATTGAACCCTATTTACTTAATAATTGTTTATTTTTATGCACATTCTTCCTTCCTTTCACTTATTAATTAGTGAAGTGTGGAGATTAAATAGCAGGTTCTATCATTGTTTTCCAGCCAACTGGTATCACAGACAGAACTTCAGGTTTTCTTTTATAATGCCTTTTCTGGAATTGTTAACTTAGAGGAAAAACATTTGTTTCAAGAAGATTTTCCATTTAAAAAACATGAGAAACACCATACCTTATGTGTTCTTCCACATTGCTGTGAATGAATTATTTTTAATAATTTTTGGTTTTTGAATTCAAGGAAATTACTTGATATCGGATGGTAAAGCCTAGTAGGGGTACCCTAACATTACCTCAGTTAAATGTAAATGAATAAAATAAAAATAGATAATGAAAATATGCAAATTTAGCAAGGAGAAACTTTATTTTAAAATATTATTTCAGTGGAAGTGTAGGAAATATTGTAATGGAGAGAATGCTGTGACCTAATACAAGCATCTCAGGTTAGGAGGGAAAAAATAATAAGCCTTTTATAAACAGGTAAACAAGGCCAGAAAAATACGATGTGGGAAAGTGAGATGATATGGTAGGGTATTCTGATGAGATGGCAGATCAGAAAATGTTTCACCCTGAGATCGATCTGTTACAGAGTGGTGGGGAAGATCTGCAGATGGAGGTATTGGTTGTTGGTCAGGCCACTGAGTAGGGCTTAATGGAAGAGAATTTTAACCAACTTGTGGTTAACAGACATTTTGTTACAAATGATCAGTACAAACAAACAAGTATATCAGCTAATCATATGTGAGATAAAATGGGTCAATGCCCAGGTTATAGACAAGCAGGGCATCCTTTAGTCTTATCTAAGCCATAATTAGGACAAAGACTTAATTCGAGGTGAATGCATAAGCTGGTCAGTTTCAATTATATTGCCTGCTGCAACCTCATACGACTTCCTCCACATAGACAGCATAGTAGAGAATAATTAAAGAGATGCATTGCTAAAAAACCTGCAGGGAAATTTATAAAATTGTAATTTACATGTATTTCTTTCAGTAAAATAATGGCAATTTCTTTCAAATAGCAACATATAATTTATTTCTTGACATTGGTTTAGTTCACTGAGAAATTTACCAGTGACCATGGATATCTCTTGGCATATGTAACAAAACAAGGGCTGGATTTGGAGTATCAGTTTGATTGTTGCAAAAATGTTCTTGGGTAGCTTTTGCTCTCTTCTGGAAGAGTTCACTAACAGATGGCAACTTGTCATTGTTAATGGAGTGTTAGCCTGAAAAACTTCAAGGATCCACGCAGAGTGTGACACTCTCCCCTCCTCTTTTCAAGCCACCTAACAGAAATAGCCAATAATGACCTCTTTCTTTTCACAGATGATTCTACCTTATGTCAGCAGATTCCTTCCAAAGCCAAATCCTTGCTGATCTATTCCAAATATGACAAAAGACTTTTTATTGTTTGACAACTGTTCTAAGGAAGTAAATACCCAATGATTATTTGGTAGTTGGAAAGAATATTGTGACCCAAAGAATACAATCCTGACTTCTAGCCCTGGCTCTGTAAGTCCTTGATCAGATAACTGCTAGACCCTCAATCTCATTGTTCTTATTGAAGCATGAGCAGATGGCCTTTTATTAACAAAAGAGTTATTTCAGGCAAATTTGTGAAATTCTAAAATTCTTTGATATACACAAAGACAGCATAAGTTTGTTAACTGAGTGTGTGACTGTTTCCTGTTCAATTTAATTTTTTCTACTAAAACTACATTTTCATTGAAAATTTATAATTTTTAAAATATGTAAATAGCCATAAAACCTCAACATAAATATTTGTTTCGCTGTACTTGAATTTAAGAGCCATTCACAACATAATTTTGTTTCCTTGATTTCATTAGAAATATAGCTATTCAAAGATGATAATAGAAGTGGTAAAAATATGCCAAGCAGACTGGTGGTGACTATGACCTAAAAGACAGTGTCAGGGCACATAGGTAAAATTCCACTACCCACTTCTGAGTTCTTGGGCCAGTTGAGCAAACAGGAATATCAGGTAGACTAATAGGGTGAAAGGAAAAGAAATTATACATATATGAAAAATTTGTAAAGCTGTAAATTATAGAGTAAGTGGGGAGACTGAGGGTTTTATTCTTGAACTAATGAATGGGGTAGGGACCTGGGACATCCAAAGGAGAGAGGAGTCCCATGTTACTAGGAGAGGGTGACTCACATAACAAAACTACATATTCTAGATATTTGCCTGACATAAGTAGGTTCCTCTGATAAAAAGATTATTTATGGAGATATTTTGGGGACACAAAGGAAAGCAATTCACTCTATACCTGTCTGTTTATTCCAGACTGGCAAATACTGAATATTAGATCACTTATAAGAGAAAAAATTAGAAAAAGATGTTCACTCATTCCATGTATATATCCTGTAAATATTTCTTTTAAAGATTTACTTATTTATGCATATAAGAGCAAGGGTGCAAGCCAGAGGTATGGGGGAGGGGGTAAAAGGACTCACCAGAGACAAAGTGGGGAGCAGAACAGGAGGATATACTGAAACATGCTGCTGAGGGGAGCAGAGGAAGAGACAGGAGAGGTCTGCTGCACCATATAGGTCACCTTCCTGGCTGAGGATTTGCTGCAGTAGCTATTAATAGTGTTGCAGCTTAACCTGTTGTGCCACCAGGGAGCCCCAATATCCTGTACACATTACCCAGAAACACTGAGTAACTTACTACTTGGCTTTTAAATGCCATCTTAAACCAGTCACTTAGGGAGAAGGGAGGCTGGGGAGAGAAAGGAAAGCAGTCAGGGAGTTTACGGAAGAATGTCTAGTAAAGTATGCAGATTTAAATTCTGTTTTCTATATTGAAAATAGATAAAGAGAAAGGAGATAAAGACATGTCAGAGTGAGAGAAATTTTAAAGAGAAAAGTTTAGATATAAGTATGCTTTTCAAAAGCAACAAAATGTGCTGTGAAATAAATTCACATTTCAGGCAAAAAAGAAGCTTTCTGTAAAGTCCTCTCTCTGTGTACAATGAAGACCTAATATTATTAACTCTTTTAATGGAAAAGGCAGGAATTAAATCTGCAAACAATGTGCTTTTGTTTATTGTACTTCCCTAGTAACCTCCTGTAATACATATCCCACCCCTCCTTCCAATGTCCTTTGTTTTAGCTGAGGAAATTTAAAATAATACCTGAAGTGTTGATCTCTCCCACATATTAGAGGTATATATATATATATATATATCTATATATATAGATATAGATATAGGTATAGATATAGATATATATATTATTTTAATTCCTTCTCTATGAATCCACCTAATGGGTATTTGAATATTTTCCTACAGAGCAGAAACCAGAGAATTGTAAGAGATTTACTTTGCTCCCAGTGAGAGGTATCCTGGCTACTCCTCCTTAGTATTTGAAACCCCACTCATTTTGTTAAGGGGAAGGATGTCCTAAAGGAACTCTGCAGAGTCTTGTGGACCCCACCCAGAAAGTCGAGCTTTCTGGACTCTACCCCCTACTTCAGTGATTGGAAACTACAATTCCCAGCAGTACCAGGGAGAGACCTGCGAGGACCCAAGGATGGAGGTAGCAGGAATTCTGGGACATTTGATGGATAAATAGGGTGCGATTGCATCTCTCTCATTCTCTCTCGGGAAACAGCTCTCCTGACAGTGTGACTTGGTGTTTTAAGCCTAGCCAGTAAGGTATTCCAGTTACTTTGTATCCCACTCTCTTTCCCTGGGTTGTTTCCTATTCCTTTCCCCTTTTGTAAATAAACCCGTTATTAGCCCTTTTTTGTGTACCTGTAGTATAAATGAATTGTGAGCACACAGGTGAGGTCCCACAGACAGGTGGCCCAGTCCACTCTGGGCTACCCTGTAACAATTTCAGCTAACCACTTATTAACAAGAGAAATAGCTTAAACCAAATATCTGTTGAATAATTAAAAATAAGTTATTTTAACCAGTTTTTTTTTGTTTGTTTCTTCTGATTTTCTCTATTTTAAGCTACCTTTATCCTCCCTTCCTTGCTTCTTTATGTTCTTGCTTTCTTCATTCCTGCATTTTACACTTCTTCCCTCCATCCCTCTCCCCAATCTTTCTTTCTTTTTTCCCTTTCTAGGTGCTTCCTGTTCTTCACCTATTAATGTGTCTATTGCTTCCTGCATTGTCATTTCATGGAGTGTCTAGACAGTTAAATGTCTTTTGCCCTTTAAGAATGTCATTCGGTGAATACAACAAATGCACATGGAATTAATCTTCCTTTGGGAATAAGTAATGGGACTTGTGTTGATTTTCATTTTAGTGATTAGGAAAGTACATACCATATTCCTGCACATACATATTAACAACACTGAGAAAATTAACATTCTTATTGCACAGAATGTTATTTCCCTGAGTGGATAGAATAGCTAATGTTAATGCAGTTTAAAACTGAATTGAAATGTAAATATAATTGTAGTCTGATTTCCTAAAAGTATTTTCTTGAATAAAATGAAACTTTAAAGGCAATGATTTTATTTTAAAGCAAGACATTGTACTCAAATACTAGTTTTTTAAGGTTCATTATATCTTAATAAACAATGATCAGTATGACAATTATATTTTATATTTGCATCTTTTTTTTTTTTATTATTTCATAAACGTGATGGGAATTGGGTTTATGAGATCAGTTTTTCTCCAGTAGTGCAGGGTATGCACCCATGGACTCAAGAGTGATTCTGTCTGTTTACAGATATCAAAATGGTCATGGACAGCATCAGAACAGCAATTTCAAAAAAAAAAAAAAAGACTTCTTGACACTGTAACCAACTTCATTTCACAGACTGATTGTGTATTAATCCTTAACAAATCATAGAGACATAGGATAGTTATCCAGGATGATAGCCTGAAAGATCATTTGAAACATTCCAGAAAGACAAACTACAGTGTAGCATAAAAACAGGGATGCTACAATTTTGGGGAGATCCACCCCTTGCCAAAGTGACAGGGGTGGAGGCCTTTGGGAGGCCTGTTCAAAACAGTTTCAGCTGCCTGACCTCTTTCTCTTACCTTCATAAACAACTAAGAGAGAATTCCATCTAAGTTGTATCATTGTTCACTTTAGTCTCAAGTTATCAAAAATCAAAAATTCCAAATAATTTATTAAACTAAAACTGGTATAAAATTGCAAATATGTCATGTTTAATATAGTTATGATGGTTGGTCCTATGAAAATTCTATTTGATTTAAATTAAATTTCAATGAAATTATAATATAGATCCTTATTCCCCCATAAGATTTTTTTTAAATATTAGATGTAAAATATTTATTAACTGCTTTAAGTGTGGGCTACTCTAGTTCTGACTTAGAACTGAGACTATGAGAGTAGAATGCACATAAAAATAGAATCATAACACAATGGACTATGGTAGAGGACCATGGACAGGAAAGCATTTAATATAATCCTATATCTCTAAATTGTATACAGTGTTATAAACCATTGTTGTTTCAGTTTTAATAAAAGCTTCTATATAATGAAGGAAAACAGAAGATGATTAAAAACACCCTATTAGATAGGAGAAAGTACTTATGCAAAATATAACTGAGGCAGGAATAATATCCAAGATAAATTAAAAAAAAAAAAACCTTACTTTACAATAAAAATAATGAACCCAATTAATAAATGGGCAGAAAATATGAACAGAAATTCACCAAAGAAGATATCCAAAGGGCCAAATATATATGAAAAATTATCATTTTTAATAGGAGAAAAGCAGGTAAAAACATCCGTGATACAACCCGAATACCCAAAACTAGATGATTGGATCAAGAAGATGCAGTGTATATATACAATGAAATACTCCTCAGCAATTCCTATTGCCATTTGCAGCAACATGCATGGAGATGGAAGGGATTATGCTCAATGCAATAAGTCAGAAGGAAAAAGAAAAATATAGAATGGTTTCACTTACAGGGGGAATTTAAAAGAACCAAATAAGATGGGGGGGGGACTGTATTTTTATTACAATGCAAAAAGAAAAGAAGAGAAAAGAAAAGAAAAAAGAAAAGGAAAGGAAAAGAAACAGAACTATAAACCAGAAAGATCCTACAGGGGAGGGGAACAGAGAGGGAAGGAGGGAGAATTATAAGGGCTATGGTGATGACGGTGGGGGAGAGGGGAAGTAAACACTGTTGTAAAATGAACAATTATATATATATATATATATATATACATATATATATACACACACACACACACATATATATATGTATATGTATATATTAAAAAAAAAAAAACCTCCATGAGACAGCATCTCAAGTCTGTGAGAATGGCACATATTAAAAAGACCTCTAGTAGGTGATAAAACGTAGAGAAAGGAAACTCCATCACACTTTTGGTGGGGATGTAAAATGGTGCATTCATTTTAGAATGCTGTCTGGATTTAGCTTTAAAAACTAAAAATGGAACTACCATGTAATTTAGCAATTCCATCCTTGATCATATATCCAAAGAGCATAAAACCATCAACAGGCATAGCCATATAATACTCACTGTTGATAGTAGTGCCATTTACAATTGCTAGGGATGGAAACAACCTCAATGTTCATAATTGGATGATTGGGTCAATACGTTATGGTATATCCTCACCACAAAGTATTATATATCCGTAAGAAAGTATGATATGCAGTCATTTTCAATAAAATGGGGAGAATTGTAGATAGCAAAGTAAGATGTAAACAATCAATACTGTACATTTACATAGACAATTTGGCATGTAAAACACTTTAATTTTTTTTTTTTAGATTTATTTTATTTACTTATGCATAAAAGAACTAAGGTGTAGGTCAGAGGTGCATGGGATGAGAGGATTCACCTGAAACAGAGAGTGAGGAGCAGGACAGACAAATCTACTGAAATACACTGCTGAAGGGAGCATTAGGTAAGACAGTCAGGTCTACTGCACTATGTGGATCAGCTCCCTGGTTGGGCATCGAGCTCAAACCTCAGTGGCTGGTGAGAGTTTGATAGTGCTGAGACTTTACATGGGGCCACCAAGGAGGCCTAGTAAAGCACTTTCAAAGAGCAGTGGATATCAATTAACACTTGAATAGTGTTAATTTAAAGAGGTGCTTTTGGGGAAATTAACAAGGGAATGTAAGAGATGAGGATGGGGAAGAAAAATTAAGTGAAAATTAAATATGTAAAGATTGATCAAGTGGGTAAATAAGGTTAACAAAAATTGTGAAAATGAAATACAGATAATCAAATTGTCTCAATTATGTTGAAAACTCAACTTAGGGTTATACAGCTAGAAACTAGTGGCATTAAAGTTGAATTCCAATTAGAAGTTGGAATAAACTATTCAGAAGTTTAATTCTAATTTTAAAAAAGTAGCCAGAGAATAGAAGCAGCAATTTGTTAGAATCAGGCTTTACCTACTGAATCAGTACTTCTATTTCATCTGTGTATCCAGCAGATTCTAGTGCAAATTAAAGTTTGAGAGGTACTAGCACAGATTTTATCAACTATAGCAGGGCCAATTCAGATTCTTGTTACCTTTAGAACCTATGAGAGTGGAACTCATGTATTCATAAATATTTTTAAATGAATATATATATATATATATATATATATATATATATATATGCACACACACATATGCATTTATGTTAAACTAAAATTATCTGGGTTCAAGTTTAAATCTGTTTTCTTTATGAACATCATCATAGATAAATTAAAGATGAAATAAAAAAGTAATAGAATATCCATAACAAAAATAACATTTCAAAATGATAGGGTATTTTAATACTGATCGGTCCATTATAATAAAATATGTTCTATGAAGTATTATTTCCCTTGAATTTAATTTCTTTATTTCACACAGCATAGAAAGATATTTTTATTCAATATGTTAATATTAACTATGTTTCCCGAAAACACTTCATTTAAGGATGATATCATGTAATATCAGTATTAAGTGCATCTCTTACATATAGAAGACTGGCTCTCAGAATTTCTTGTGCACTTACTGAAAAAAAAAGTCTCAGAAATGTATTTTGAAAACATTTACTGTGATAATTTCCCCTACTATTTGATACATATTTAATCTGACATTAAGTATGACTTCTTAGCAGACATTTTTATGATCATAAAATACAACTATTTTTTTACTTTCAGTATAGCTAATTCATGTAAATAAGGAAATATTAATCAAATTGACCATGCTCTGAGAATAATCTAATGATGAAATGTGGCAATTACAATGTTCATAAAATCATCCTTTTTTAAAACCTAATTAAGGGAAAAATATCTCAACTTAATATAAATGCAGTTACTTTAGAATGACATATTGATTGGAGTTTAAAATTGTAGTTTCCCTTAAATTTATATTTGGTTGAGAATCATTTCAGTCAAGCCAAGCCTCTGAACTCTTTTGCTGACTTTCAAAGACTAAAAATTCCTCTTGCCACTCATAGACTGTGATTCTGTTATTTTTTTTTTCACCAAGCTACCTCTAATGTTTTATAAAATGAAGGTACCCTATTGCCCTAGAGTAGATACATAATGATAGAATAAAATGTAATAATTTCAATCATAGGAGTCATTGTGTAAAGTATTTTAGTACTACTTGCCTGTTTTAAGATCTTCTTTGTTTTGATCCCAGATGGGAAGTTTGAGGGGTATTAACTGGATATAAAGTCTGATTGTTAGACAAAGAGTTTATTAGATAATCAAAGTGAGGATATGAGCCCTGCAAATGGTCCTCTGACAGATACAACTCTGTGAGTATATTTACAATAAACACACATTTTAAATTAGTTTATATTGTATGAATAGTGAATCCTTGACATGAAGATCTGAATATTCTTAATAGGAGAGATTTCTGGTTCTAAATTGTTCTGATTTAAAATTATGTTGATGCTAAAGGAAGGCAATGCAGAATTCAGTCTCTTTCTTTCTAGAGATTATGCTGTAGAGAATCAAAAACTTCTGTTGTGAAATCTTATTGATCTATCTCTTTGGTGTGAAAGAGTGTAGAAAAGACTAGATTAATGTATTATTTATTTATTTTTGAACTCTGTCAGTTGTGATTAATATTCTTATTAATTTTTAAAAGGATTATATTTGAGTCCTGTGTTCTCTCCTCTTCCCCAGCCCCACTTTTCATTACTCCCCAAAGCCTTCTCTCTTGAATGCTTCAGATCTATGGTCAATTTTCAGGGTTTGTCTTTGACCCATTGTTTGTTTTTTTGTACTCCATTCATAAATGAAACTATCAGATATATATCTTTCTCCTCCTGAATTATTTTGCTTAACATAGTCACTTCTAGCTTCATTCATGTTAACTGAAATAACATGCTTTTATTTATTTTTTAATTTCTGAGTAGTACTTCATTGTGTATATATACCACATCTTTGTGATCCTTTCAACATTTGGGGGTATTTAGGTGTTTTCTCTGCCTTGGTTATGGTAAATAGTGCTGCACTAAACACAGAAGTGCAGTTTTCCTTTGAATTTTTGTTTTGTGTTTTTGGGTAGATTTCCTAGTTGTGGATTAGCTGGGTCAAAAGGCAGACCCATTTTTTTTTTTTTTTTTTTTAAGATTTATTTATTCATACAGAACTGAGGTACAGGCCAGAGATGCGGAGGGTGGGAGATCCACCAGAGACAGAGTGGGGAGCAGAACAGGCAGACTGTCTAAGTACACTGCCGAGGGGAGCAGCAGGCGGGTCAGGAGAGGTCTGCCGCACCGTGTGTTCACTTCCGGGGCAGGCAGGGATCAAATTCATGCAGAAGTGGCCTTAGCTTCTTAGTGCTGTGCTTTAACCCGCTGCGCCACCAGGGAGGGCCAGGCAGACCCATTTTTAATGTTTTGTGGAAACTTCCACAAAGCTTTACATAATGGCTGAGCTAGTCTATATTCCTCCAACATAAGAGTGTTTCTTCCTGGTTCTCTCTGGTGGCACAACGGGTTAGGATGCAGCACTGCAAGCTAGCCGCAACCACTTCACTTGGAGTTTGAGCCCCAGCCCTGGAGGTGATCCACATGGAGCAGCAGTGCTCTCCTGTGCAGGCTTCTCCTGTCTCACACACTGCTCTCTTCAGCATCAGTGTACTTCATTGATATGCTTACTCTCCTCCCACTGTATCTGTTGAATCTTCTCACTACTCTGCACCTCTGGCTTATACCCCAGTTCTGTATGCATAAATAAATAAATCTTAAAAAAAAAAAAAAAGTGTTCCTCTTTTTTCTCCATATCCTAATCAGCACTTCCTGTTTCTGTTTTTACTGTTTTTTTTTATTTTATTTTTTTCTTTTTAATATAGGTCATTCTCACTGGTGTGAGGTGGTCCCTCATTATTATTTGATCTACATCTTCCTGATAATAAGTAATGTTTGATTTATTTTTGCTAACTTGCATTAGTTCTTTGTAGATCTTAGATATCTGTCTCTTATCCGATGTATGGTATACAAATATGTTCTCCCATTCTGTAGGATGTCTCTTAATTTTGGTTACTGTTTCTTTTGCCTTACAGAGCAGTTTAGTTTGATGTATTTAAAATTATTTATATCCTCTTTTGTTTTCCTTGCTGCTGGAGATGAGACCTCAAAGATGCTTCTGAAGTTTATGTCATGGAGTGTTTTTCCTATGTTTTCTTCTATCTATTTTATGTTTTTAGGTAAAAAAGTCAGAAATTACCTTCAGGCTTCATATTCCCACCTAGGCTACAGGGTAGAGCTTGTTCACACTTCAAGCCTGTGGAGCTAGGTTTGCTCTTTTACTTGTAAAAGGATTTTTAAAAAGTTTTATTGTGTTCACAGGAGAGGTATCTGATCAACTTCAGACCTTATATAGCAGAGTGCTATTTGAATGATTCTAAACAATGAATAAGGTAGACATATCACTATATCATATATGTATCATATGTTTCTATACTTGTATATACTATATGTATTTATGTAGTATGACCTTAATATGTATTTAAGGTATACATTAACATTTTAAAGTTATTGAAGTTATAAAACACAAATTAGTGAAAGATAATATTGTTATTAGGGATACTTTCATATCTATGTGTCATTCTGTATATTTTTTGGCACTAAAAACAGCATGTACTTGTCATGCAACTTCATGTTTTGATTTATTAGAAAACTATATGAATTTATTAGTTAAAAAATGGATTTCTCTAAATTTTACTAGTTGTTTATATTCTCTACTGTACTGATCATACATTATGCTCTATATCAGCACTCTTATCCAGAAAACTCTACTTACTATCTGTATCAAAATAATACACACATTTTAGACAGTTACTGAGAATACTGAAAGGCATAATTGTGATTCTTCATATATCACACACCAATGGCACAATGAGACTACAGATTGTGATCGAACTATGTTATTAAAAACAGTATTGAGGCCCTCTCTGGTGGCGCAGCGGGTTAAAGCACTGCACTCAGAAGCTAAAGCCACTTCCGCATGAGTTCGATTCCTGCCTGCCCGGGAGGTGACCACAGGGCGTAGCAGACCTCTCCTGGCCCGCCCACTGCTCCCCTCAGCAGTGTACTTCGTTGATTTGCCTGTTCTGCTCCCCACTCTGTCTCTGGTGAAGCCTCTCACTGCCCCTGAGCCTCTGGCCTGTACCCCAGTTCTGTATGTTTAAAAAAAAAAAAAAGTATTGATAAATTTTAGATAATTTAGAGAAGACATGTATTTAACCTTCTAGGTGAAATCTACTTATAAGTTCCATATAGGTATAGTTAAATATACTCAGTTAAGGATATAACATTTGCTTTCTATTTTTGTTATAACTTGGAGTCCTTGAATTCTATATTTGTAGAAAATTTAATTATTAGAGTTAAATAGCATCTAGAAGTCTGTAAAATGCTTTTTCTTTTGTCATCTTAGCACTGCATAACTATCTATGCCCATGCCAGTTGGGATAAATTAATTTTGAAATACTTTTGGAAGACAGAGAATATATGAAATAAGAGAAATTATTTTGAAGTTTTGATTTTCTAAAATGAAGCTTAATATTCTTCCACCATGTTTCAATTCCAACTATTCAATTAGAAATGTAAAGCAGACAAGTGCCCATCACTGATTTTCAGCATATGCTAGCTATTTCTTTTTGCACTTCTGCTTCGTGCAACAGATAGACACTGTGACCATATTACTAATAGAATTGTGACAGAATTCCGAAGCAACTGGGTTTAAAAAGTATTCAAAATAGGGCCTCTAAAAAAATTATCAAAATCAATGTGTATTAGAATAAGAGAAGGTTGAAATCTAGAGTTTTTTTTTTTTTGCTTCATATCATTACTATTCATTTTAAAGTAATATAAGTTGGAGGTTATAACACTTTACATATCTATGTTAGTTTCTTCATCTGTACAACATAAATGATAATATTCCCAGGACTATTTCACTTACCTGTTTTTAATAGCATGTTTACTGGTGTTAAGTAACAAAACTCTAACCATGTCAATTTTAAAATCTCATTTGCTTTTTTAAGTGATTTAATGATTTTTTTAAGTGATTTAATGATTTTTTAAGTGATTAATGATTTAGGCAGTATTCTTCCTAGAAGTAAAAAGGTACACACACACACAAAATGTACAAATGAGAGGTTTTAAAAGATAAGAGAGTGTAAAATAAGGGAAAAGGGAATTGTTTCACAATGGGGTACCCCACCAGTCGGGAATGGGCTCTCTCATTCTTTTTTTTTTTTTTTAATGTTTTATTTACTTATACATATAAGAACTGGCATATGCCAGAGGTGCAGGGTTTAACCAGAGACAGAGTGGGGAGCAGAACAGATAGACTGAACTACACTAGTGAGGAGAGAAGCGGACTAGACAGGAGAGGTGTGCTGTGCCCTGTGAGTTGGCTTTCTGGCTGGGATTGAATTTGTGTTATGGTGGCTGCTATTAGTTGTATAGTACTGAGAGTCAATCCTGCAGGCCATCAGGGGGACCCTCTCATTCTTTTATATCTGGTTGTTCAGAAGATAATCTAGACTTAGGCCCCAACCCTTTAATCTCTGCTCTGTTTCAGATGTTCTTACTCAGATATCAACTGATCCTTCACTCTCTTTTGTGTTTCTTCACATATATCCCTTTATCAGGGAAGCATCTCTGAAAAGTCAACATAAGATATCACTTTCCTTCTCTGTTTCTTTATTTCCATTATTCTGCTTTTTTTTTCTTTATAGCTCTAGTCTCCATATTACATTATATTAATGCATTTACTTAGATTTGAACTACTTCCATTATACTAGGCATCCACAGGAGCAGAGATTTGGTCTCCATCTCCACACCTAATACATAATAGGGCAATTAAGAGTTAATCATTGTATGAACGGAATATCATATTGCTTTAAAAGTGGTTGCTTAATATTAAGAGGTGCTTTACTTATTTTTTTTTGGGGGGGGACAGAGATTTGGAAATCTCAGTATTTGTACTATCTCTTGAATCTCAGTATTTATGTACTTGTCAAATGATGACAGTGAGATCAAATTGTTTGCAGTGTCTTCCCATTTAACTCGAATACTAAATATTGGTTGAATTCCCCCACATTTCAAAAGTTTAATTATGCCACTTCACTTTTAAGAAAGGCATACGTTAGTAGTTGCTTTAAATGTCTAAAGAAAATAAGAGACTTTTAATTTTAAATAAAAAGTAAAGCATAAAAATATCGTTCAGAATTTGTTTTGCAATAATCTTTCTCCAGGAATTACTTTATGCAGGCTATATCTGTTTCACATCATTGCTGCTTGTTATATTTTTGTCCTGTTTTGGGTTTAATATATTAGTAAGAGTAGCTACATTATTATTTAGATCTGGTAGTGCTAAAATTTAGCATTTTGTTTCCTTGCTTTATTGATTTTGATCTATGCAAGTTTTCATAGAAGCTTTACTTGTATAATGGGAAAACTTGTACTTGTGTGCTGTGAATTGGGATTAGATCTCAATCAAATAAATATGATAATACTATTATTAAAAATGTATATTAACCACATACTATATCCCTGAATAGGGATTTTACATACTGCATTTTGCATATAGTATTTATTCTACTATCATAAATATATGGTAGTAGTAAGAAATTAAATGTTCTCAATTTCTCTCCATCTGACAGGTAACAAAATTAAGTTTCAAAAATTTTAAGTGTCTTGGCCATTTTAACAAGGGTTTTGAATGTTGGTATTTGAGTCCAATTTTGTTAAATTCCATTGACTCCCTATTGTTTATTATTCTACTTTCAAACAGGAAATATAAAAACAAGATGATGTCATTATACTAGATATTTTCACAAAAATCTGCTACATGATCTTGTATTCATAACATTGTCCATTTTGGCAATCCTTAATACATTTATGAAATCTGAAATTAAGAGACAAATACTCTCATTTTTTTTTTTTTTTAAGATTT
>NW_004567111.1:32853695-32869593 GCF_000260355.1 Condylura cristata
ACCCGCTGCGCCACCAGGGAGGGCCGACTCTCATTTTTTATATCAACATTGTTTCTACCTAAATCACATAGTTGGCCCGTTACCCAAACCCTTCTAATTCTCTTGGTAATTTTCACTGATTTAGGTCTTCACTAATTCTGGCTTTACTATACAAGATTTGAAACAGAATAGACTGTGGTCACCAACATGTTTCATTTGTTAGTTTAGAAAAGATTGAGTAAACTTTCACTTTCACTGGAGAATTGACTAAATACACTGTAGGAACTGCTTTAAGTAAATCGATAATCTTTCCTGGAGGAGGGAGTATACTGAGTTGGTGGGAAAGCCAGGTAGAAGAGAATGGATTATACATAATAGATCATTACAAGCCATTGTGCAGCTCAAGTGAGAGCCTGATGCCAATACCTCAAAGTTCATTTATGGCTAAGATAGGTGAGACAGATCTCTAGGTTGTAACAAATCATGCTCATTAATCTCTTCATAGATAGAGTGGCAAACATATTAATTAAAAATGTCAATGATATCAATACAACAAAGCAATAAAAGCTACAAATTAGAAGTTCTATGAGATTACTACTACACACACATGTCTACAAACACCTAAACTATATGTAATATTAAAAACAAAAACTATGACATATTAAATTTAAAGGTCTATTTTTTTCAGTTTAAACATTGAACATTCTATTGTCATCTGCCAAAAATATCAAATGATAACACATATGAATTAATTGTTCTTTTCCTATATTTACTTACAGATTATGTGTATCTCCATCTCATATGATCAGAACTTAAGAGTTCAGCCTTGTAAGTACCTTATTATTTTAAAATGTTCAATCAGTATTTCAGTGGATATTCTGTTGATACATCTTAAGTGACTATGAAAATCCTATAATGGTTAATTTATATATTGATTTTATTCACTCTTATTCCTAGAGCAAATATTAAAAAAAAAACTGTTTGAATTCTTAAACTTTTTATCTAAATGGTTTTTAAAAAATAAGGAAAAGTGGGAGCAAAAAATTTTGCAAATTATAGAATCAGAAAGGCTATAAGCAATTATTTCTAATTTTATAGAATTTAACTGTAGGAAATATTCTAATTATATTACCTATATGAATATTTAACCTATTTTATGGATTTTTTTTGTTTCATATTATACAATTAGAGTTTGGAATGTAGGATAGAGTTTAGTAGATAATAGGAAACTCAAAACTGAGTCTTTTCATTTTTATGCTGACATAATATAGAATTAGAAACCAAATTTAACTGATAAGGAAACAAAGACAACTACAAAACACTAGAAGACTAATACTAGGAGAGCTAATCTGCATTTTAAAACAGTTGTGTCCCTTTGTTTATGTTTTGAATATATTTTACCTTGACAACAATTCTCAATCACCTCAGGATAAAAGTAAAACAAGCTGAGTATAATAATTTATTAGATAATAATGTTACAAATTATTGAATAATAACAGCCATGGTAGACTAAAAAATACTATTTTGTCAACTTTGGAACTACTTAACATTAAATCCTCTTTAGCCCAATAAACATAATCTCAGTTTGTAGGTATATTGTTGACTGAATAAGATTGTATGTTTGGATTAGTAAAGGAATTCAATGACCATCTTTAATATTTCTGTGATAGAGAAAATAATTCTGAAATTTATTTTTTATATAATCTCTAGTATCTTACTACCTCCAATCTATCCCTAACAAAACAAATATTTCTGCATGACAGTCACCCAAAATAACCTTTTCTTAATGTGAAATAAAAATTTTAGATTATTCTTTAATCACATTTTAACTCAGTATTATGTATATTCATGTTACTTCACCCCATGTCATATATAGATTCTTCATTATCTTTATTTATTTTCTATTTACATATATAATGTTAATTTCTTAAATTGACCTGAAATCTCACCAAAGTCTCTTCCTAATAAATTTTTTATAATATTCTTTAAAATAACTATATCTTTATTTTCTTATGTTCCTACTTTGGAGATTTAAGATTACCAGAGAGACTGGGTGAGGGTAGGGAGAAAAGGAAGAAGGGGGTCTAATGGAATCTGGTGGATTGTGGCTTAGCTGGTGAGTGTGATGTTGTTCCATACTTATGAAATGGTATGAAGCTATACTCCCAAATCATATACAGTATTATCAAATAAAATTACCTCAATAAAGTATAACTAAAAACACTATCAGTTGTTCTCAATAAGCAATAAAATGCAATATTTAATGATTAAAATATTTTGCTTTAAGAAATAGTAAGTGGATAGAAAAATTACGGGTAGTCAGGTTATACTGTAGAGGTCAAATTAGCAACTATAAATTGATATGTAGCATTTTGGACAAGAGGTTAGTAAATAATCTTAGATTTAAAGAATAGGCAATTGAGAGAATAGTACTGATATGCACATTAGTGTAAAGTTTAGGGGGTTGAGATTTTTTCAAATTTTGGGAAAGAATAAGCATGGGCTTTAACATACTGTTTGTCATGTCAATGAAATAAATCACAAATGTTTGGAAATGCAGTTTATTATCTTATAGAAAAAGTCAAAACTTAAGCTATATAGATTGCATTCAATTCTCACAGAGTTCTGTTCCATGCCAGTGAATTTTTTGAGGAATCGGATATACATAAAAATAAAACCTGTCTCTAAGAATACCTCTATCTTAATAAAGAGAAAAAATTTATACATATCTACTCAAAAAGAGTTATAGTAAAGTATGCATAATATACTATGTAAATCCCTATGAAAAAGTAATTTAATGTGCCTCTTCCTATACTGCATCAATTTATGCAAAGCTAATTTGATGAAAACATATGATTCTTCTATATGTGTTGTTCTCTGTGTCTTTCTCTTCTGATTAATTCCTCCTATCCTTGGCTTCATTAGGGTCTTCTCATTAAAGTCTTCCTATCTAATTCTCTTGACTTGTATTTCTTTTTCGGTGTTCTCAAGAAACTCTGTAATCACTGCTATTTTAATATTATTAAACACTGCGAAAATTATGTTTGCTAAATCTCTCATTAGTTTGAATTACTTAAGGAGGAGGCTGATTTTATCACTGACTACTAGAGTCTAGAATAATATTTGACAACTGTAAGAAGCTTGATAAAAGTTAGTAGAAAAATGAGGGAAAAACAAACAGAATGGAAAAGTTTAGTAGAAGAAATTAAAACAGAAAGATAACATTGTTAAGAAATTACCAAAAGAAAGTATGGAATTATTCAAATGAATAAACAGACAGAGTGGGAAAATAACTGGAAATACTTTAGTTGTTTAGAAAATTTGAGAGAATTTACACTGTATTAATTTGAGTAAATGGAGGAAAATATGTTTACTTCAATACATGTATGCACATATTTTTTAAGATATATTTATTTATTTATACAGAACTGGGGTACAGGCCAGAGATGCAGAGGATGAGAGGATTCATCAGAGACAAAATGGGGTATAGAACAGACAGATCGATGAAGTACACTGCTGAGGGGAGCAGCGGGAGGGTCAGGAGAGGTCTGCCACGCCATGTGGTCACCTCCAGGGCAGGCGGAATCCGAACTCATGCTGAAGTGGCTTAAGCTTCTTTGTGCTGTGCTTTAACCCACTGCACCACCAGGGAGGGCCATATGCACATACTGTAAGTGGGAGCCAGGGAACTAAGAAAAAATAATATGGTCAATAAGCTGAATATTCAGATTCTTAGAGAAATGAAATTGGATTTAGTTATTGATTCACAAGTAGTATATCAGTAGAAATGCCAAACTAACTCCAGGGACTCAATATTCCATAGAAGGTTCTCAGGGGTTTGATAAGGGTTGAATACTCAAAAGGGGTCCAAGCCATCTGTGTGCACAAAGGCAAATGAAGTATGCTATTAGATTAATAATATTTTCTACAGAATTTGTGTGTGGAGGAAGGGGGAGAAGAGAGACAGAGACAGAGAGAAAGAGAAGGGGTTCAAATAACAGTTTCCCAGTAAAATTCCCCAAATTTCCCACCTCCTTATGGGAAAATACCCCCAGGGAAATAACAAACAAAGCAAAAACATGTTCAGACTGAAGCTGACCCCCTGAAACCTGGTATCTTCCAGTAAGGGACACTAAAAAAATGTTAAGCAGGTATACCTAAAAACTGAAACATGAGACACTCAAAATTTATAATATATCACATCGACATAATGGCTTCCATTGTCTCTGCTAGGGAATATCATCCTTCCTACATGTCTGTCACTGATATGTCTTTTTCAGATATCAATTGCATATTTTTCTACATGTTTCTCCTCCACGCATTTCCTTCCAAATGGTTATATATGTGTGTATATATATATATATATATATATCAAGATTAATTTTTATTTGTGCATATGAGAACTATGGAGTAGGCCAGAGGAGTGGTGGTGGTAAGGAGCAAATATATATATATATGGGAATATTTTTCAAAAGGAGATAGCAATCAAAACTTTGAACAAACAGGGCCCTCACTGGTGGCACAGTGGGTTAGGACACAACACTGCAAGCTAGCCACAGCCACCTCAGTGTGAGTTTGATCCCAGGCCAGAGGCAGACCTCACCTGACCACCTGCTGCTCCCTCAGCAATGCACTTCATTGATCTGATTTGCTCCCCACTCTGACTGTTGAATCCTTTCACCGCTCCTGTACCTCTGGCCTGTACCCCAGTTCTGTATAAATAAATCTTAAAAAAATTTTTGAACAAACAGACAAAGCTGAGGGAATTTGTGTTCCACAGACCTGCTCTGTACAAATTCTAAAAGGAGTCCTCTAATCTGAAATGAAGTATTTGAAGGAATAACTTTAAATTGGAAATTCCTCAAGAAGTTACCATATAAACCAAACACTATCACATAATGAGTGTTTTCACTCCTAAGAATACGCTCAAAGAATTGAAAACAATCTTCTACTATTGTACGCAGTGTTCATAGCAGCACTATTCGCATAGGCCTGAAATAGAAACAACCCAAATATCCACTAATGGTTGGATGTATAAAAATATAGAGAGATATTACACCATATATTAGAACCTTTTTTTTTACTTTACAACCTTCAATGCAGATGCACTTTGAAAGCAAGCTACATGAGCCCGATATTATTTGAAATGTTGAAAATAAATAAATCCATAGATATGAAAATTATATTAGTGGTTGCCAGTGACGGGAGCAGGAGGGATGGAGAATTAGAGCATAATAGGTTTGGGTCTACTAGAGAGTGATAAGAATTTTGTGGAAATAGATAAACTAAATGATGGCACTGTATTAACAAAGTACTCAATGACATTGAACCAAAACTAAATGATGGCACTGTATTAACAAAGTACTCAATGACATTGAACCAGATTTTCAAAGACTTAATCTATTTTACATATGTTTACTTTAAAATCTTTTCAGTGACCTTTGTTAGCATTTTTACAGTTAATTGGGACCATGAGCCAGGTAAATATGTAACCGACCTGTCCTGTAACACTTCAATAAATGTTAAAATCCAATGCTACTTTTCAATATATTTGTTAAAATGTTAATTTTCCCAGTAAGCTTTCCTATGTGCTCCTATCACTCTTAGGCATAGCCTACATCATAACATTTTGCACTAAAATGTTACATCTATTTGTATGTCTTTCCTATTACATTGTAATTACTAGAGAGCAATGTTTGTTCTTATATGCCTTTTTCTCATCACCTTTCACAATTCTGGCACAGTTTGCATCCAGTAAATATTTGTTATATTGGAATATGTGTTCTATTATCCATAAAGAATACCTATCTTTAGCAATTACCTCAAATCTTTTAAGATTTTGTAAGGTGAGGAAATGAGCGATTCAAATTGATACCACAAATATTTATTTATTATTTACAAATAACTTCTTTTATTAAGATTTATACAGAGCTAGAGTATAAGCCAGAGGTACAGGAGTGGTGAGAGGATTCCCCAGAAGCAACGCAGGAAGCAGAACAGGCAAATAAATAGTCTAAGTACACTGCTGAAGGGAGTAATGGATGGGTCAGGAGAGGTCTGTTACGTCATGTGGGTCACCCCCCGGCCAGGGATCGAACTTGCACTGAAGCGGCTGTGGAGTGCTTCATGGTTCTGTGCTTTAACCCATTGTGCAGCCAAGGAGGGTCCCCACAAATATTTAAATAAGGTACTGAGGTGAAATATCACATTCACCCAAAATAGTGGCTTTTCAGAAACATATGATCTTAAGTGCCATATTATTATTGTCAAAAGAACAAAAAGGATAACTAATACAGAAAGAAAGAGTCATGAAAAGTTTACAGCAATGACTTTTAACACACTTGGAATTATAGAAAAGGGGAAAAAATCACAATATAAGATAACTAAGATACAAGAATATAGATGACTATAAGGGATAGAAAGATTTGAAAGAGAAATATAAAGTGCAAATGAAAGATAAGAAAGTTAATGGAACAAGTTTCAAGAGAATGTGGTAGTAGATAGAATAATGAGGAATTTTGAAAAAAAAAAATAAATGACAGTTCTCATTCAAAAAAATAAAAAAGATGGAGAATATCGAAGTTCCCCATGAGAGTTAGGTACCAAGAGTGCTTATTGGTCCCAGCTTCTTGCATCCTTCTCCAACTGACTAAATTGGTGAAAGAAAGTTTAAAATCACAGAGCAAAAGGTTTTCTGTCGCCCGTTATTGTCAGGATGGTCAAAGGAAAAGAGAAAAGAAAGGACAACAACATTTTAGTGAATCCATTTTTTGGAGAATGCAAACAATTGATTTTAAGCAGTTTAAGAACTTAGTGGAGTCAGAAATAGTGATGTAGTAGGAAGAGAAAGAAGAGTTAGGAGTCTGACTATAACAAGAAGGGGAAAAGCAACGAGGTAGTAAAAAGAAATAGAACAAGTTCTTGTGGTCACAGTAGAAGAATTCAGTTTAAGACCTTTAAAAAACAAACAAGTGCTGGGCCCTCCCTGGTGACGCAGCGGGTTAAAGCACATCACTGAGAATCTAAAAGCCGCTTCCGCATGAGTTCTATTCCAGCCTGCCCGGGAGGTGACCACATGGCGTGGCAGACCTCTCCTGACCCGCCCGCTGCTCCCCTCAGCAGTGTACTTCGTCGATCTGCCTGTTCTGTTCCCCACTGTTTCTGGTGAAGCCTCTCACTGCCCCTGAGCCTCTGGCCTATACCCCAGTTCTGTGTGCACAAATAAATAAATCTTAAAAAAAAAAAAAGTGATGAAAAAGATTAAGGTAGGTGTTCTTGGTGGATAATACAACAAATATTTCAGTTTAACAAACATCTACTGGCTGCACTTTGTGCCAGAATTGTGAAAGGTGATGAGAAAAGGGCATGTAAAAAAAAAAAAAAACACTACTGTCTAATAATTACAACCTAATAGGAAAGACATACAAATAGATGTAACATTTCAATGCAAAATGTCATGATGTAGGCTGTACACAAGAGTGATAGGAGCACATAGAAGAGCTCACTAGGGAAATTAACATTTAAAAAATATATTGCAAGTAGCATTAGTTTTTAACATTAAATAAGTTTCAGGTGTATAGAATTGTATTTCAACACCTTTACACACACACACACACACACACATATGTATGTGTATATATATATGTGTATATATATGTATATATATACATACACACACTATTATGATGGCCATGTGAAGTCTTAATTCTGAAATGCCTTTTAAACTTTTAAGAGCAGACTCGAGTAGACAAAAAAATAATCAGAAAGTCAGTGTGATTTCTGTTGTTTGGTAGGCATTGTTTACTATAATTTAAAAAGTATAATTGTATGAAAAATATTTGATAACATAGTGTGCTTACTTTTAAGAAATATATATTTTCTTTGTTTTAGCATGAACAAGTCATTACAGCAGTAATTACACACTTTGTGACAGTGCAAACAGAATGGTGTAAATGACATTGAATACTACATACAAATAAGTAACACATTCCTATTTTAAAATGAATAAAAATCTTTCACAACTCATTTCTCACAACAGTCAGAGTTCATGTCCAAGAATATGTAAATTATGAAAATTTGCAACATTTTAAATTTAGCAAAGGGGAAAAAGAGTTAACGAGTCTCCTGGGTGAGGAGAAAATGAGATGGTAACTTGTACATTGAGAAAACAACTTTCACAAAAGAATCATAAGGCAAAGAATAAGAAAGGTTTTAACAACGAATTGTGAACAAAAGTCAAGCAAAACCACATTGATTTTATGCACATTATCACTCAATGTTTACTAAGAGAGAAGGGCTGCTGGCTCTTATGATAGATCTAAAGCTTACTTTAGATCTTAATAGTCTTTCTTTTGTGTTCAACATGTAAAAATAATAAAGATTAAAGTAATTTATGGTGGATAATATGATAAAAAGTTCATAGGTCACCCTGTTGCAGTTTGTGCTCTGTTGCTTTGATTCTGCTGCTGTCTCCTTTCCTTGCAGCATTATTTATTCAATCTGTTTAGTTTGCTTTACAGGCTGTGGCAGCATTCACAGGGTGGACCTATTGAACCAAGCCGTAATAGATGTAATACATCAATACATTTGAGCTGAACAGCTTTAATTAGGCCTTCCCGGTCATTTCATCAATTCAGTTGAGTACCATTGGGATTTGGATAACACTGAGCCTCCTGTCGAGCATGAGAATTACAGCACTCCAGCAGGGCTCCACCAGTCACAGCACAAGGTTAGGCAATCAACGATAATTCACACAGGGAAGTGCCCTGCGCCCAACCCATAAACTTACCCTTACAGTAATATCTTTGAAATCTTGAAACCTTTAAACCCAAGTGTCAATTTGGAATGCAAACTGCCTTAAAACCCCTCAAGCAGACACATAAAGATCTTTTCTTGCCTATAGAAGAGCAGGAGTTTACTTTGTTGCTGCTGACATATATTTATAATCAAGATAACCATGTCTGTAGCAGCTAGGTTGATGGACATGATGTAGGAAAAATGCAGAAACTCTACTAGATGTAAAATTTTATGTATACCACTTGAAATTTCAATAGCATACTCGGTTTGTATCTTGTACTGTACGTGTCACATACAGCCTAGGTTACCGGAAGCAACCTGATTGGGGAAAGCAATACAAATAAACATTAAGGCAGGACAAAAACATATATCTTGGAAAGGGTAGACTGTTTTACACACAATTATGGCATGCCTAAGGACTGATTTTCACATACAAACTATTTTCAAAATGAAATATTTTAAGCAAAAAGCAATATTGGGCAGCCAGAATGATTTGCACAAACCCTGGTGACAGAGTAGCTACATTTATATGGAAAGACAACATGTAGCTATCTGATTTCCTTTTGCCATGATGTATACTTTTTGTAGACACAAACTCATCAGGAGCACTTAATGAAGATAATAGGGCACAGACAGCCAACAAGATAACTGCACCCATCTGTGGCCAGTGCATACAATCTGCCATCAGTGCTCTTATTGTAAACCCATGTCAAGAAAGCCTTACATGTTTAAAAAGTAGGAATGGGATCAAGTAAATTAGACTGAGGCATCCACTTCTCAAAGGCCAATGAGCAAATCAGGCGATTAATTGCGAACACCCTAGAAAAATAATAGGAGGTCTTTATCAACTAGTTTATCAAGGCTTCCTCGTTCTTCACTCTTTATCATTCAAATGGGAATCCTTCCACCAGGATAAAATTTCTGGAATCCTTGTTGTTCTTCTGTAGTCACATTTGTTAAAACTCAAGAACACGCAGAACACGCCTGCTCATTTGGCAAGAAAATGAGTCAAATGGTAACCAGCCTAAAGTATTATGACTATGGGAGCTTTAAATTATCTATGTTTACTGAAATACCAACAAGAATGTAATGTTCCTTTAAAAAATTTAACCTTGTTGAAACTGTTTTAGCAAAAAAGAAAAAAAAAGGAAAAAAAACAATATATGTGTAAAATTGGAACTTAGAATTTTGGCAAAAGAATGAATGGTTTTGTTACTTTAAAAAAATTAACCACATAGTTATGAGCTTAAAGGGTTATGCCATTTACATTTTAAAATAATTCTAGATATAATATAGGTTAATTTGAAATGTTCTTTCACTAAGCTGCAAACAAGGAAACCAAATTAGTCTTAATTGTGTCTTGTTTAACTTGACCATTTAAATTAGAGATTCTATGCCAATCTAGATGCTTTTATAGTTAACACATCTTTTTTATGTGGAGCTCTTTTTTCTTATTTGACTTCTTTGACCCATGAAATGTTTTAAAGTGGGCATTTTTCTCCTTGGAAATGGTTGGCATGATGCTATAATTATACTTATGAGGTTCTGTGAATATTTTAGTCTCAGCTCTGTTCAAATTCACAGTATTGGTATTTTTCACTCATGTATGTAAGTAGAAAATGTTCTTAGTAAGTTTGCTTCAATATGGGAAAATTATAGTTTGATTAAAAGGATTATAAATCTAGTAAATATACATAGCTCAAACTGATGGGAATATTAAGTTAAAAAGTAATTCTTTACATTTTATAATGCTTTATATGCTTTGGTGATAAAATTTCCAGAAAATAAATAATGGGCTATCACCTTTGGAAGAAGCACTATATGAAGAAAAATAACTAAATTTTATTAATTCCAATAATGATAACATGTTCCATTAGAAAGATTGACTTTATAATGCGCACTAGTGACTTGGAGTAAGGAAGATTGCTATAAACTATAGATATAGTATATTGAATCTCAAATCCTATCTTTAGTGTTTTATTCTCAACCCATCCATCCCACTCTACCAGGATCCCCTGGCACATTCATTATCCTGGTGAACAGTACTATGGCAGGGTAAAAAAGGAAAGTTCCTAAGGTGCAGGAACAAGTCACTGTCAGTGAGTTCTCACCTATGAGCACACTTGTAAGACCACTCAGGCTCAGAGTCAACAACAGGGTTTATTTAACAAGCAGGAGATTGGGGAAAAGGAGAGAATTTCTAAGGCCACAAGTGGCTGACTGCCTTACCACAGCGAGTGTGTACAGTGTCCAGAAGTCCCAAACAAAGACCACTGATGAAAGATGAGGTGACAATACAACAGCCCACAGCATCAGTCTGAAGTCTTGACTGGACAGCAGACCAGACAAAGGTGGATTCAATAGCACCAGGAAGTAATGCTGGAGAACCAAAGGCTGTGGTCAGTCCTTTGAGATGCTGAGTTGAATGTGACAGTGCTTCTTGTAGGCCATGTCAGAGATAGAGCATGAGGCAGGTGTGTTGTCTGAGTCTCTGCAATGGTCTATGGAGGTCTGGAGATCTAGAGGTCTGGAGATCTAGAGGTCTGTAAGTCTGGAATCCTGTGGGGGTACTTGTCCTTCTCTCTCTCCAGAGGCCATATGCTGAATCTTTCTTGATGAATGCTTCCTCTTTGAAGACCAGAAGCAGAATGGATCAAGCTAGCTGTTTGCTCTGCCTTGTATTTCCTGTTAGTCCCCTATACCATACAAACCTGAATGGACTGTTTTCAATTCTAATAATTTGATTTAGAATTTAGATTGATTTGAGCTGATTTAGAATGTGATCTGTTTAGCACCAATGAACTAATTTTCCATTTTCAACATGAATAATTAAGTAGTGAAGTCAGTACGATCCTAATTGGTCAATCTATTTTGCACCTATTGATTCATTTACTCACATGTGATTGGTCCATTTAGAGTCCTTGAGGCTCTATATGTTATAATATAGGAATTTCACACATGTAGATATTTAGATAAATGTTGTTAGTTATACCAAAATACATGTTATAGTGCTGAGAACAAAATAAAATAAAATATTTTTTTTTAAGATTTATTTACTTATTCATATAGAACTGGGGTACAGGCCAGAGATGTGGAGGGTGAGAGGATTCACCAGAAACAGAGTGGGGAGCAGAACAGGCAGATCGACGAAGTACACTGCTGAGGGGAGCAGCTGGCAGGTCAGGAGAAGTCTGCCACGCCATGTGGATCTCCTCCGGGGCAGGCAGGGATCGAACTCATGCGGAAGTGGCTTAAGCTTCTTAGTGCAGTGCTTTAACCCACTGCGCCACCAGGGAGGGCCAATAAAAATTTTTTAAAACGTGTGAATTCAGGGATATAAATGGCAGAAAAGCCCACCCTGGCCTGAACTCAGCTATGGACAGGCTCATGAGCCTGTGTCCAGGGAGTAATGGCTAGAGTCAGACTCGCTGGAGGGAGTAGTATCAACATGTGATGGGGGAAGCCAGTGCACCCCTTCCCTAATAAAACCATTTTGCTCAGCAGCCTGTAGGTGTTGAGTGGATCCAATTATAGTGGTTATTTATTGGAATTTAAAAGAATATTTAGACTTGTATATGTCTGAAAAATGTTATTTATATAACACTTGAAAGCTCACATTTTCTATTTGTATGGAGATAAGATAGATGAATGGCGCATAGGTAGATAGGCAGATAAATAGGTATGTGGATGGATAGATAAATAAATCGATAGTTAGATAGGCAGAAAGATAGGTCTTTCTTGTACCATGATGATATAATATGTGACTCCTAGATTATTAGAAAAGATTGAGTAATAGTGAAAAATTTAAGTTTATATATATATAAGATTTATTTATTTATGCATACCAAGCTGAGGTACAGGCCATAGTTGCAGGTGTGGTGAGAGGATTCACCAGAGACAGAGTGAGGAGCAGAACAGGAAGATCAAAGATGCACACACACTGCTGAAGGGAGCAGCGGGTGGGTCAGGAGAGGTCTACCTTGCCATATGACTCACCTCTGGGGCTGAGGACGGAACTCACACTGAAAGTGGCTACAGCTTGCCTGCAATGCTGCGCCCTTACCAGTTTGCCACCAGGGAGGGACCTATATTTTTAACCTCAAGGCAAAGGAACTAATGAGAAAATTCCTCTTAAAATAATGTTTAGTAGCTAGTTAACATTTGTAGTAAAACATTCAAATAGTAAAATAGAGAAAATAATACTTAGAGAATATATTTAGAGAAAATACTCAGAGAAAATAATAAGTCTCCATCCTTCAAGTCAAACCTGCAGACTTTAATACTTAGTTAAATAAAACATAAATCATATCTATATACACATATGTGATACTGTACAATAATTTTCATTAATTATGCATTATGGGGAATATATGTTACACCATTTAGATTTATCTCACTCTTACTAAATATATTAGAATGCTAATTTGAATAATGGAATTACTGATTTCCCTGAATTCACATAATTTTTTTAAATTTTAGTTTCTTAGTTTGTTCTCATTGCACTCACTATAGCATGTAGTTTGGAATAATTAACAACATTTTTGTAAATATCTACATGTGTTAAATCTCTATGTTATAAATATGATTAGAACTTATTTAGTAATTTCCCATTATATGCTAATAGATTTTAAATAATGTTTCACAAACATTGCATTAATTAACACTACTATAAAAAGTACACAGTATCTGAATTTTAAGCATATCATATTAATAATATATCTATAAAATTATAGATTTTTCCCCAGTAAATACTTTTCTGTTTCATGTACTGTGTTATTTCACATATCTCTGTTCCTTTATATCTTTGGAGTTTCATGTAAACTTTCATAGACAGCTTTCCATTACAGAATTATAACAGTATTTTCTAAGTTCTAATTATCTGAATGCAGTGGTTCTGATGGAAGTGATTAATAGGAGGATCTCTCTGAAGAAACTAGTCTTATGAGAAACAGGAAAGAAAAAAGGAAAACTTAACAATCATATGGTTTCAGGTGATGCCTAAGTAATCCTATCCAGAGTTCTGGCATGTGGATTACAACATAAAGTCTGTTTTGTTTTGAGACAGGTGGGTACATATTGTGTCTTCAATAACCTTCAATAGTTCCTGGCTTCCTGAACTGAGAAAGAGACATAAAATTAAGGGATTCCCTGGCCACACAGAAAAGGGTAATTCTCCAATGATGCCTTTAAGTGTGACCAGTAGAAACTGACAATATAATCATGATTAAATCACTCGGCAGTATACCAGTCTTTCTGTTAAGAGTATATCTTGTACTTCCTTCAAATAGTTTTATAGATTTATGGATATAATAGACTTTCATAGAAAGTTATCCCTTCTGGACACTGTAAGATTTGGGATGGGATATTAATATTTCTGTTGTGTGTGTGTGTGTGTTTGCAAAGATATCCTATTGCATTTACCATATCTGTTAAACAATCCATGTTTTCCCACACACATTAAAAATGACATGTATCACATGTTAAACTTACAAATGAAGAAGGTTAGTGTTTAAATTCTAAATATTGCTCTACTGAGCAATTATGTGGTCATCCCATATTGACTCAATTATGTGGTTTTTAATCTTGTACGAAAGTTTCCTACATTATTCATTTTACCCACAACTGCCTGCTCTATCTTTATTATTCTGGAGTAGTATATATTACAACTGAAGTGTATATTTTGATTAGTTTTGATTTATTGCTTTTGCTGAGGTTGGAAATGAATTATCTTACTACAGCAACAAGCTGAATTAAAATGCAAAAATATAAAATGTCAATTATATGTAGTGCTAGCATCACACACTTGATATCTGTATGATGCTGAAGGCCCATGTGTCATATGAATATGCTTATTTCAGAGCTTGAGAATTTAAGATTTCATCAATGAAATATTGACTATGGTGTGAGTCACAATTCAGGTTACAGTAGTAACTCACAAATAATTGAAATAGTAGCAGAAGAAATGTCCTATGCATTAAAAGATACCAAATACAAAAATTATAAAATACACGAGGAAGTCCCATTCTATAAAAGAATCCCTATAAAATAACATCCCAGAAAATTCATGGTTAAGGAATGGCTAGTAGAAATATTGATGGGTCTACCCATGATATGATGGAATAGAGTGGTCCGGATCATCTTCTTTCCTAAATACAACTAAAAGGAAAATAGAACTAGGGTAAAACATGCTCAAGTTATATTTTAGAAGTTCTTCAAAGACACAGGACTTTCCCACAAAGAGTTTGTGCTGATATTGGTGGCTTGCTGTGAGGTCAGAGAATAAAGAGACAAAGGTGGGGCCCTCCCTGGTGGCTCAGCAGGTTAAAGCACAGCACTGAGAAGCTAAAGCCGCTTCGACATGAGTTCGATCCCCGCCTGCCCCAGAGGTGACCACAGGGCGCTGCAGAACTCTCCTGACCCGCCTGCTGCTCCCCTCAGCAGTGCACTTCGTCCATCTGCCTGTTCTGCTCCCGGCTCTGTCTCTGGTGAATCCTCTCACCATCCCTGCACCTCTGGCCTGTACCCCAGGTCTGTATGTATAAATAAATAAATCTTTAAAAAAAAAAAGAGAGAGAGAGAGAGAGACAAAGGTGACTGCAGCCAGGGTGGCAGATATCCCAGCTCATGTAACAGACAAGGTTTACCACTGATCCTGCAGGTGTAGTGAGTCTTACTAGTGGAACTTTTAGGAGAGGAAGTGGTGCAGATTGGGGCACACATATTCAGGATATAGGTTCAGTCACTAAAAGTGTGGTGGCCAGCAGATAGAGTCAAGAATACCCTATCCTACAAAATTATCATTCAAATGTGAAGGTGTTCTAATGAATTTTACACACACACACACAAAAAATGGATTTTGCCATATAAATGCCCTACCAGAAATGGTGAAGGCAGTTCTATAAGAAAACTGGGCAAAAGAATACAGAATCAGAAGCATAAACAAAAATAATATGAGATAATCAAAAAATCTTAAAGGAAGAAAAGGTCAGAACCTGTTTAGTTAAATGGCAGTGTGCGTTCAATTAATAAAAAACTTATTTTGTTAAATGACCCTACTAACCACAAGACAAAACTCTAGATCAGAGACACAGAAAATATGAAGAAACTGAGAGAATGACCAGGA
>NW_004567111.1:32869979-32873133 GCF_000260355.1 Condylura cristata
TTCCCCTGTTTCATCTGCTGATCCCCTCAGCAGTGTGCTTCATTAGTTGGCCTTTCTAGCTCCCCACTCTGTCTCTGGTGAATCCTCTCATTGTCCCTGCACCTCTGGTCTGTACCCCAGTTCTGTATGTATAAATAAATAAATCTTTAAGAAAAGTTATTTGGCATCTATATTTTGTTTACAATGAGCTCAATTAATACTTTAAAAGAATCATTGAAAGTTTGGAGCAAAATACTTTAAGCCAACAAAGAGAAACTCAGTTATTGCTATCCTCATCTCTAATAAGTTAAATTTTCAGACCAGTGGTATTTAGGGAAGAAGATGGGCACTACATAATTATCAAGGAAACAGTTCATCAAGATATAATTGTAAATAATATTTATGTAATTAACATTTATGCAAATAACTGAGTTATATGAAAGAACTATCAAGTCACCTAAAGCAGTGCACTGATAAAAAAACATAATAGTTGGAGACCTTAATGCAGCATTTACACAAATGTATAGATAGTTCAGAGTGAAAGTTAATAAGGAAATAAAAACCTTAAATGAAGTATTGAACCATATGGACTTAATAGACATTTACACAACCTTCCATTGTCAAAGAAATGAATATACATTCTAATCAATTGTCCATGGGACTTTTTCAAGGATAGAAACCAAACAACTTGCAAAAAATATGAAAACATAAATTTAATAAAACATCTTCTGTGATCATAATGGTACAAAACTAGAAATTAATCAGAAAAAAAAAAAACCCAAACAAAAACTTGTTTTTAAGTAATGAATCAGTGAATCAATGTAGAAATCAAAGGGGAATTATAAATTATCTGTAGACTAATGACAAAGTAGATGAGCTACAGGATCCTCTGGGGTGCTCTAAAAGTGGTACTATGAGAAAAGTTTATAGCAGTACAAATCCATATGCCAAAAAACAAGAATAATCTCAAAAAATATATTTTTATGGGCCCTCCCAGTGGCACAATGAGTTAAAGTGCAGCACTATGAAGCTACCACAGCACTGCAGCACAAGTTCAATCCCTGGCCAGGGAGGTGACCTATATGGTGCAGCAGACCCCTTCTGACCCACCTCTCTTCAGTATATTTTGGTAGATCTGCCTATTTTGTTCCCCACTCTGTCTCTGGTGAAGCCGCTCACCACACCCACACATCTGGCCTGTACCCCAGTTCTGTATGTAAAAATAAATAAATCTTTAAAAAAATTATATTTTTACAACTGAAGGAACATGATAAAGAACAAAAAACTAATAAAAAACTTAAAATAAGTATAAGGAAGGAAATAATAAATAATAAAAGTTGGAGCTAACTGCCAACATATATGAAGAACACCTACAACATAACAAAAAAAAAAAATCTAACAAAAAAATGTGCAGAAACGCTCATTATAGAAGACATTTACATAGTATAGGTACACATATGAAAAATGTTCACTAGTAATTATTATAAGGGAAATATAAATCAAAACTATAGTGATGTATCGTTTTATACTTGAGAGAATGGCTTTTATCAAAAATAATGGGAAAAAATGTTGGAAAGAACATGGAGAAAAAGAAATGCTCTACCCATGTTGTGGGATTGTACCCTTTATGAAAAATTCAAAGGAAATACCTTAAAAATTAAAAAAAAAATGGAATACCATATAAATTAGCAATACTGCTAAGTATTTGCCCAAATAACTTGAAAACTCTAATTTGAAAATATTTATTTATTACTATATTCATAGTAATATTATCCATAATAGTCAAGTCATGGAACCAACCTGAGGCCCCAAGGAGGGCTTCCAGGTAAAGAAATTGTGACTATAACTCAATGGAATACTACTAAGATATTTTAAAAAGATGAAATTGTACCTTTTGGGGCAAAAATAATGGAGGGATCATAAAGTGATTATACTAAGTAACAGTAATGTGAAAGACAGATATAGGATAGTTTCAATTATTTGCAGAATATTAAAAAAAAATGAACACATTGTTTGGAAGGGAAAGCAAAATAATTT
Organism: Condylura cristata; assembly: GCF_000260355.1. NCBI lineage: Eukaryota > Metazoa > Chordata > Mammalia > Eulipotyphla > Talpidae > Condylura > Condylura cristata. The sequence goes on from NW_004567111.1 coordinate 32,871,996, forward strand.
TTAGACTGTGTGAAAAAATGTGCTGGTTACCAGAAGGAATGAGGGGGTGGAGATAGGAATGGCAAGAGGAAGGAAGAGGACAGTGGCAAGGGAATTTTGATGGGGTGTATGAAGCTTGTGCACATATGAAAATGTGAACATGTACCCCTAAAGTACACGTGTGTATATGTGTGTGTGTATGTGTATGTGTTTTATAAACAACTGAGTAATTTGAAAAGTGCAATCCTTAAAATGTGATATGTTAACTTATCATAGGGAAAGACTTAAATTATTTGATCAGTAGTAACTAATAACTATGAAAGGGAACCAAAATTTGGCAGAGAGGAGAAAATAATAATAGAATATAACATAGTATTTACCTTAATTTACAATATAAAAAGAAATTTAAGAGGCATAGAAGAAGGAATATGAAGCTCCAGCATTCTACTGGTATTTGATAAAGAAAAAGTGCAGAAAGAGATGAGAGGCAATATTAAAATAATGACTTTATTTATTTCCAGAAACAAGAAAATGTATCAGTTTTCAGATTAAACTGTCCCAACTAGTGCAATAGTGTTTATATTTGTAAATCCATACATGGTCAAATTGCATTGAAAATAAAAATATCAGTTAAGGGGAAAACCTAACAGAGAAAATCAATCTACTGAACTTCTACACAAAATGAATTTTCAGGAGCAGTCATACCTTAGCATATCTTCAGCGATTTCAGCAATTATACTTGACAGAAGAAAATAAAAAGGTATCTTCAGTCTACTGAGATAAAATGCTCATTTTATACACACACACATATGTGCATATGTGTGTATGTATATATTTATTTGTATGTATATTACACATATTTGTGTATGTAGAACATATATATTACATATATTTGTGTATGCAGAACATTTGAACCATAAAGTTGAAATAAAAATTATACTTGAAGTAACAGAAATTTAAAAATTTTACATTGAACATCAATGAGATGTTCCCTCAGCTAGAGCTATAAATTTGGAAATATATGGAAAATAAAAGAGAGAATAAAAACACGCATCAGAGGCCCTCCCTGGTGGTGCAGCAGGTTAAAGCACAGCACTAAGAAGCTAAAGCCACTTCCACATGAGTTCGATTCCCGCCTTCCCCGGAGGTGACCACATGG
>NW_004567111.1:32873903-32875936 GCF_000260355.1 Condylura cristata
AAAAAAATGAAAGAGGATATCTCAAGCTAACAATTAAAACCCACTGCAAGTGGAGATTTGTAGCAAGAAGGGATTACATTTTCCTCACTCTTGAGTTTACTTCTCTTTGAAGAGACAATTACTAATGCTAAATTTCTGGGTTCACTCCCTTTGTTCATATTGTATGTGTGTGGTCTTTTGAATGTGTGGCCTGGATTTTTGCACCTCAGGCAAGATTTGTGTTTATATAGGATTTGTGTTTTCTAGTCTTTTGCTCCAGAAGTTAGCTGGAGGTATAAACTGTTAAATATAAACTAAGGTCTATTAAAACTCTTAAAGAAGAAAATCAACTGGATTTAGATAGAATCAAAATAGAAGTGATTAAGAGCATTCCACCAATAGGGATAAGGAGCATAAGACTTTAGCAGAAAATTTCTGAAACACAGCCAGGACATTGATTGACTATTGCTTAAGTATGTGGCCTTATGTGAAAAAAGGTTAAGGTTACTTATGATTCATTGTCTTTAGATTTTGATTTCCCAACCCTGAAATATTAACAAACGAAAGGTTTGGCTTACTTCGATAATAGACTCATCATTCTAATCATATTTTTTTTTTAATTAACTGTCAGAGGAAGTCATATGGCTGTCCAGTGCTACTGTGAATGTGTAAATGTGATGGTTCAACTTTGAGGTTCAGTATTGGAAAGCTTAGTGCCAGCGAACATATTGCCAATATTAGTGTGAGAAAAAATGTTTTCATTTTAAGATTTGTTCCCAATCTCATTGATATTTTTTCTCATTAATATAATTTTTAAAAAGCACAACTATAGGAAAAATGATAATTTAATTCTTAATGTGTTTAGACTTTTTGGTATTTAATACCAAATAATACTACCAAATATAAATTTTTGCTATTACAAAAACTCACTTCAAATTAAGTGGGTTCATTTATTAAGCAAGCTTCATTTATTTCACTTTTCCTTTAAATGCATTTTGACAACTACCATGCTGAACTTTTTTTTTTTTTTAACTAGGAATATCAGGGAAAATTTAATATAAACTGCAATTGAAAGAGGTCACATGGTAGATATTTATGGGATGAGATAGGAGTCCTGTAGTGCTTATGACTTTTTCAAAATCTGTTTGCTTTCTAGTCTTCAAAGAAACTAATTTTGTCTTTTAAATATCACATTATCTTTGGAGAATATGGCACAGTTCATCCTAAAAAAAAATGTCATCAACTTTAAATAATAGCAATAGTTTACAAAAAAGGAATGCAAAAGCAAAACCCCATGATTTAGCTTTTCTGCAAGTGTAACATATGGTCACATTTACTGGAAATTAAAAGGGAAACATCTGAATTTGGCTGTGTATTATAAGAAATTTTACACTATACTTATTGTTTGGCTCTATTCACTGCTTGTCAACTCTAATTTATCTTAAAAAAGTCACCTTGCCAAATGCTGAGGTTCTCATTGTGCCCACATTTATTTAGAAATGCAGTCCTAGCAACATGCACTATAATACTGCCATCTCATATATGTGTTGTTCATGATAGATGCATTTGTATATTCTTTCTTGTGTTCTGTTTATACTATATTTTATTTTTTCTATTTTGCTAGCAATAGCATAAATGTAGACTATCCCAGAAATGTGGGTTAATCATATCTTACGTTATCAAAAAAGCAACTTCATATAGTAGAAGTATAGCATTGCATTAAGTAGTAGAGATTCCTTACTGAGACATTGATAGTAGATTTGGCAGCTGAATGATGTATTTCTGGAAATAGGAAGATGTCCTAGAAGTCACTTCTGGATATTCCTAGAGATTTATTAAAACTAACCTGACACTTGCATCATTGATAGAGGTAATTTTAAAGCTCTTGAAATTCTACTGACCCTAAGATAATGAAACCACCACCTTATACACATTTGTATTCTGTTGCATGTAGTATGCTTAGTGGTATGGAATGTGAAATGATATAATTATCTTCCAGAAGAATTCACAAAAGTAACTGAGGGCAAATGCATGGACTAAGACAACCTGCAAAA
>NW_004567111.1:32876036-32881957 GCF_000260355.1 Condylura cristata
TACAAATGTCTCAAGTAAAGAATTTCTAAAACTGAAGACATCCTTTTTTACATTCACCTATCCTAAACTAAATATGGCCCCCAGTCCTGTCAGGGTAAAACATTATCTGGTCATTATGTCATTGTTTATCACTCCCAGTGATATGCTAAGCAGTGACAGTAACTACTGCTCATGTAAAAATTGACAAATGATGCAATGGAATATGAAAGTACTATAAGAAAACTAATAGAAGATATATAAAAGCATGTGCAGCCGCCAGAATATTTGGGAAGGGTGGCAAATGCAGAAAGAGAGCAGATGGTGAGAGAATATTTCTGATGAAAGTGAGCAATGGATTGAGAGATGATTGTTGCTTGAGAATTGTCCAAGTAACAACAATATAGGGAGGAAGAGACTCACAGAAAGTCCTATAACATAATGTAATAAATGTTTTTCCTATCCATTATGTTTGTTGTTGTTGTTGTTGTTGTTTTATATCAATACTATGGGTATGGTTCCAGACAGCACCACGTGCTACTATGACACTGATAGATTATTGCTGTTACAGTAAGAACTATCAGGTGACACACTTGCAGGTGCATTCGCTAGCAGTTGATGGTACTCAATGTCTGATTTAAGAAAGTTGGAAGTAGTAGAAAATCATTCACATGGTGAAATGTTAGAAAGACCTGATATCTAGAATATGTACTTACTTGATTTTTGTCTAGAATCAACCTCTAGAGGACTGAAAAAGGAGGAACAGAAACAGGAACAAAACAGGAAATATGATAGAAACTGAAACAAAAACTTGAATACTATCATAGCTACATGTACCAGGAAGCAACAGCTGGCCCATTGTTATTCAACCTAGCAGGAACAACCAATTATATAATGTATAGACTTAGTATATGTCCATATTTGGCCCATATATGGAAACTCAGTATGTGAAAATGTCATCATCTAAATAAAAATAACTTCAGAAAAGTTCTTCGCAGAGAGCAGTATGATCTACTTAATAGTATACTTCAATCTCTTTATAATGATAAGGGATTATTTAGGCAGTTAATAAATCATGAGGCTTGGCGATTCATATAACTTCATAACCAACACAGGTTTCTTATAAAACGCTTCCTTTATCATGTATCACAGTACAGAATTTACATTATGCCCTAAAACAAATCAAATCCAGTGCGCATGAAAAGCTCCATGAAATGTACTTAGAAGAATCTTGCTGAAAAGAAGATATGTGCATATTTATGACACACACTGCCACGGGCTCCACAAAGGAAAGCACTGCTTATAATCCAAATAACATTTTAAACATTTTTTTCAGATAAGGAGAATATGTGTTAATCTCTGTTTAGAAACTTCAAATCTTTCGACTCATTTAAATATGTGGATTGTCCATATGAAATAGGTTGATTACTTTATATTGAAATCCTGCAGAAATATTAATGAAAATTTGTGGAATGGTTAACATTCAACTGCTTTTAGAGATTCAGCACTAAACTATGATTTATTAATCACATATTCATGGAAAGCATTTATTTCACTGTTTCAGACCTTCCATCCAAATATTGAAATTGATACTCATGAGTCAAATTTAAAAAAAAAATAGCTTCCAGAAGACAAAACAACAACTGTATGAGACAAGTGAGTGGAGTATGGGGGCAGAGAAAAAAAGAATATATATAAAAAGAAAACATATAATAAAAATGGTTTTAATATAAATTATAGGTGTTGCAATAACTTTTTCCTCAGAATTTCACTTTTTTGGCAACCTTATCATTGCAGTTATTTTAGGCATAATCCTTTTGTTTTCCTGGCTAGATTCCTCTTCCAAGGACGGACATTATAAATCCACCCACTTATAATTAAATCTCCAATTTCGCTCCACCTCATGTTTAATAAATATCTAAGAAATCACAAAAATAATATCTTAATTTTACAGTGTTATAAAATAGCTGAATTCATAATCATTCATTCCTCCTTTTTATCTTCAATAGAAATTGTATTTCTCTAATGTTGTGGGGTTGATCCCATCTCTTCCCATTGCATCATTCATTATCCATTTTATATTCATTCTCCCTGCTTTTGGTTCCTGTTCTCAATTCTGATGACTATCATTTCCATTTCTTCCTAACTCAGAACCTATTTGCACTAATATTTAAACTTTTATATGTCTCCCAGATATTTTTGAAGCTTTCTTAGAAGTCATTTGCCTCCTATTACTGAATATTTTCTCTCCACTTTTTTTCCCCACTACTTATTGTTTTAGAGGTAAACTTTCAAAGAAAATTTATCACTGCACTAAAATTCCCTTGTATTTCTGCCATCTGATACTCTTAAGTCCAACAGATTATTTTCAAAAAAAAAAAAAAAAATCTATCTCTCCTCTGTTTCTCCCTTTAAATGATTGTATTCCTTTGTTTTTAGAAATTACATAGCCATCTTTCTCCACCCCACCCCCATTTCTATAGAAAGATTTTCCAGCTTCAGCAAAATTGACACTTTGAATGTGATAATTATTTGCTATGGGATGTTGTCCTGTGCACTATAGCATCTTTAGGAGCAACCTTGGCACATCTCTGGCCACTGTTGACTAGATACCAATAGCACACTTAACCCCCACCCATCACATCAGTCAATAAAAAATATGACTCCGGCCCTCCCTGGTGGCGCAGCGGGTTAAAGCACAACACTGAAAAGCTAAAGCCGCTTCCGCATGAGTTCGATTCCCGCCTGCCCCGGAGGTGACCACATGGCGTGGCAGACCTCTCCTGACCCGCTCGCTGCTCCCTCAGCAGTGTACTTCGTTGATCTGCCTGTTCTGCTCCCCGCTCTGTCTCTGGTGAAGCCTCTCACCCTCCGCATCTCTGGCCTGTACCCCAGTTCTGTATGAATAAATAAATCTTTAGAAAAAAAAAATATATATATGACTCCAGTCATTGACAGTACTATGGGGGGGGGGGCAATATCAGTAAGATTGACCAAGAGCCACTGACGTATAGTAACTCATTCTCTCTTTGTTTCTTTCATCACTTATCAGTTAAATGTTGATATTGCTTAAGTTCTATTGCGTACTCCTTTATATAACAGATGTGTGTGTGTGTGTGTGTGTGTGTTTGTGTTTATGATTTACTGGTGTATATTCATGTGTCATAATGCTTTTTGGAGTCCACTGTATTCATACAAATGTCTCAAGTAAAGAATTTCTAAAACTGAAGACATCCTTTTTTACATTCACCTATCCTAAACTAAATATGGCCCCCAGTCCTGTCAGGGTAAAACATTATCTGGTCATTATGTCATTGTTTATCACTCCCAGTGATATGCTAAGCAGTGACAGTAACTACTGCTCATGTAAAAATTGACAAATGATGCAATGGAATATGAAAGTACTATAAGAAAACTAATAGAAGATATATAAAAGCATGTGCAGCCGCCAGAATATTTGGGAAGGGTGGCAAATGCAGAAAGAGAGCAGATGGTGAGAGAATATTTCTGATGAAAGTGAGCAATGGATTGAGAGATGATTGTTGCTTGAGAATTGTCCAAGTAACAACAATATAGGGAGGAAGAGACTCACAGAAAGTCCTATAACATAATGTAATAAATGTTTTTCCTATCCATTATGTTTGTTGTTGTTGTTGTTGTTGTTTTATATCAATACTATGGGTATGGTTCCAGACAGCACCACGTGCTACTATGACACTGATAGATTATTGCTGTTACAGTAAGAACTATCAGGTGACACACTTGCAGGTGCATTCGCTAGCAGTTGATGGTACTCAATGTCTGATTTAAGAAAGTTGGAAGTAGTAGAAAATCATTCACATGGTGAAATGTTAGAAAGACCTGATATCTAGAATATGTACTTACTTGATTTTTGTCTAGAATCAACCTCTAGAGGACTGAAAAAGGAGGAACAGAAACAGGAACAAAACAGGAAATATGATAGAAACTGAAACAAAAACTTGAATACTATCATAGCTACATGTACCAGGAAGCAACAGCTGGCCCATTGTTATTCAACCTAGCAGGAACAACCAATTATATAATGTATAGACTTAGTATATGTCCATATTTGGCCCATATATGGAAACTCAGTATGTGAAAATGTCATCATCTAAATAGAAATAACTTCAGAAAAGTTCTTCGCAGAGAGCAGTATGATCTACTTAATAGTATACTTCAATCTCTTTGTATTATACATTTGGGTAGTTGATAATCAACTTAAAATTGATTTTCCTTTATTATTTTATACACTGATGTCAAGTGTGTGACTTTTGGAAATTAATAATTCTTTTTCTCAGTTTCCTCATTTGTAATATGCAAATAAAGCTATGGCCACTACATAATGTCAGCATTAAAAAACACAATTACATTGCATATTATTGTTATTGTTATTATTATTATTTAGTTACATGAAGCATCTAGCTGTAATTTATAGGAAATATGATATGAAGAATAATCCACAATAAGGACATAAATTTTAGTAATAGTTTTGTCAAATTTAAAAATATGTGAAAAACTCTTCTATCATCAATCCTTATGTTATCTTTTGGGCTTAACTAAAATAAAATTGTTAGAAGTTGGAAATATAGTTATCAGTTTGCCAAAATAGGTTTGGCAATTTTAGAACAATATGAAGAATTCATATATTTCAAGGATTTCATTACAGTCTTATGTGGAGCACAATTAAATATGACACAATTTACATAAAATACATGTTTCTTTGTTTTGTTTTTTAGTTAGAAAGATGAAATGAATCTTCTGGCAAGAAAAACAAAAAATGGCTATAAACCAATGAGACTACACCAATCTAAAAATCTTCTGCATATTGAAAGAAACTATCATTTAAATAAAAAGATGTTCCAGTGAATGGGGCAAAATAGTTTAACATTATACATCTGACAAGGGGCTAATATCTAAGATCTATAAAGAATTTAAAAGCTCAACAAAAATAAAACAAATAACATAAACAATAAATGGACTGACAAACTAAATAGACACCTCTCCAAAGAAGACATACAGATGGCCAACAATTGTATGCCAAAATACTCACCATCATTTATATTCATAGAGATTTAAATCAAAATCACAATGAGATAGAGACTAATACCTTTGAAACTACCCCAAAGAAAATTCACCAAAAACAAATGTTGGTAATTTTGTAGAGTAAAATAAACCCTAGAACACTTGATAGAAATACAAACTCATCCAACCCCTATGGAAAACATACAAAGATTTCTCAGTATAGTAAAAATAGATATACCAATTTGATCCAGCCATTGTACTTCTAGATATCTACCCAAAGAACTGCAAAAACACTAATTTAAGAAACATATGTACTTCTATGTTTATTGCTGCACTACTGCAATATCATTTTATAAAAACAAGTTAAGTGCCCAAAGATAGATGAGTGGATTTAAGATGGAACACTGCTCAGCAAAAAAAGAAAAGAAAAAAAAAAGAACTTTTGCCATGTCGAACATGGTTGAGACTGGAGGTATTGCCAGCTGGGTGGATTTTTGTGTTCTAGAAATTAAGGAATAATCACCAACACATTGGACTGAAGATTAGCAAGCTCAGGTTTATTGCAAGAAAGACTCCTAACAGCTGGAGGATATAGGTATAAGGACAAAGCCTGTTACTGAGGGGAGTAAGTTTCTTTTTTAAAGGGCTCTTGGGGATTGCCCATTATAAGAGCGCTGGTGGGATTTTTCCTGTTCTGGGTTACTTTTTCACTGGCCTCCTTTGTCTCAGTATCCCTCCTAGTCACCCAAAAAATGTGAAGCCACCGAAAAATGCTGATTGCCCCACACAAGCTCATGCCTGCCAGTTCTGTGGCTATCAGCTTTTGCCTATTACCCCCTGCTCCTTCAGAGGGAATAATGCTAAATAAGATAAAGCAGAAGGAGGGCAAATACATATTGGAT
>NW_004567111.1:32882057-32883982 GCF_000260355.1 Condylura cristata
ATGGAATTTAAGAAACACAACAAAGAGTCGATCAAAACCTATCCATCGGCAAAGCCTAGAAATGCCCCTATTGAACTAAGTGTTCTAGAACGGAAGGGGAACGGTAGAGGGCAGGGTGTGGATGGGGTTCAGGTGTGGACTATGGTGTAGAACTATGTGTGTCTTGGTGGTGGGTGTGGTGTGGTAGCATACTTGTGAAGAGGTGTGATCTTACACCTGTACATACAGTATTGAATATCCTATATATGCAATGTTGTACACCTTATGCATACAGTGTTGTAAACAAATTTATAATCCATGCATGTATCTGTCAAGGACCTGAAACCATTTCCTTTGAAATGCATTCATTGTAAGAGATAGTGTTCCTTTCTCAAAGTCTCTTTTGGGGGAGGGAGTTAGATAGCCTGCTTTCATAAATCATAAATAGCAAACAAAGATGTTATATCTATAGTTTTCAACATTTCCCTCCCCTATTCTCTAATATATGCTTTTATCTTTTTTTTCTTTCTTTTGTTTTCTTAACTCTCTCTTTTTTTTGCATGCACAAAATATAGCATATATTATACATCAAGGAAGGGTTTACTCTCTGGAGGGGTGGCCATAGTGTGGGGACATGCACACATAAATATGGGTGCATGGCATCCTCCTTGCCTGCATTGCACAACTGAAAGAACACTGCCTACTGTTTTTACTCTTTTTGTATGGATGGCTTTCACTCTGTGTCAATGTAGGGTCCTGAGAATCGTCAGCAATAATCTGGGTCAAATTGTCCACTTCGTGTGTGATATCGTTTATGTAGAGACAGCTATTATCAGCTTTCTGATGGTGATGGTAATTCCCACAGAGTTATAGCAAAATACTATTCTCTTTGTCTTCCTTTTTTCTTTGTCCTCCTTGTTGTTAGATTACTGGGAAAATCAAATATCCACAAAGTCTGGCTCATGGGTGTTCTTGGGATCCATAGCACAACAGTAACTGCTTGCCAAGCCTTCTGGCTTTCCAATATTTTCTTATTAGCTCACCCCAGCACTAAGCTTTCCTTCTCTACCTCCCACTTTTATTAACAGAAGTTGAACTCAGTCTCTCTTTCCTATTGGAATAGTTCTTGAATAAGTTGTCCTTGCTTATTTAATTCATCAATTACAAGTTTTCTTTGACTACTAAGAATGGTAAGTTGTTGACATATTCAAAGATGTTCCTACAAAAGTCAATATTGGAATTTAACTGATGGGATATGTTAAGAGTTTCATTATGTACATTAACTACTTGGTTATGAATTGAATAGCAATAGGATCAACTTCAAAATCAATCTTTGTATATATTTAAAAAATGAGTATCATTTTTCTGAATTTTAGATAACATTGACATTCACAAAAATTTAGAACCTTTGTTCTACTTTTCTATCTCTTAAAATATGGTCATTTATGACATTATTTGAACTATCAGGAATAAATCCTAAAAATGATTTCTCATCCTGCTTCCAAGCAATTGATGTTCTTATTCAGGAAGGTAGGATTATCTGTTTAAAAATGCATTAACTTTCATATAACCTCAATATGTTTACCAAAATTCATTTAAAATTTATATTAGAGCTATGAAAGCTTTGAATTGCTGCCTACCAAACTATTCACAGAGGTATTCAAAATGGCTCACTTCTTCTGTGTTTCAATCCTACAGAGTTATTACTAGAAAACATATATATAGTTGAAATTTGATTAGGCTTATATCTGTCAGTTAAATATATTTCTAATACAGTTTTAAAATATAGTTATAATTAAAATTTTACCTACCATTAAAATTGAACACAATATAGATAATTAATTAACGGGATTTTTTTTTAAGATTTATTTATTTGTGCATACAGAACTGGGGTACAGGCCAGAGGCTCAGGGGCGGTGAGAGGCTTCACCATAGACAGAGTGGGG
>NW_004567111.1:32884407-32916385 GCF_000260355.1 Condylura cristata
TTCAGTAAATTTTAATAAATGTCAATTGTAGGATTTTTATATATTACAGTATCATTATATGCCTATAATTTTTATGTAGAGCATATATATAACTCATATATTGCCAATAGTTGCTGATCTGTGAATTATAAAATATCTTAGAACACAGTTAGTGCAGTGATTTTTCAATAATTGTACAGCATAAATTGTAACCATTCTTATGTAAAATAGCATTCAAGAAAATAAACTATATTATACAAATCTATAAATAAAAATAAGAAAGGAATGTCATAATAATAATAAAATTATTTTAGCTCGATTCACTAGTCCATAAGGATAAAACTTGAGTATTACATAAAGAATGTGCTCTTCAAAGTGCTTTGAAAAGTTAACAGTTTTACATTAGCAGTACTTTTAAAACAATAGGTTTGTGCTCTGCATAAGGCCAATTTATAAAACCTTTGGAAATGAGAGAACACTCCAGCAATGAAAAACATAGCCACTAAAATTATTTGGTTTGTGTTCAATGTAAATAAACATGAAAATGATGAATTGATGTTTAAAATTTGTAGCATACGTGTAGCTTACTAGGAAGGATGATACCCTTGTGTATAGGTAGTATGAAGTATTTCATCACAAAGGAACACAGTCTATCAGCATTATTACGTTTTTTGTAAAAATTCAGAGAAGTGCACAAAATAAATGGCACTGAATCTTAAACTACACAATGGAGAATTAAGGAACGTCATAACACAATAGTTTTTTTGTTTGTTTGTTTGTCTGAACTATAGTTAGTGATAATGATAATTTGTTGTGGTTATAAATGTAACATTTTCGGTAATTACAAGTATTAAAGCATGTAAAACTACTTTCTAATCATTCAACTTTACATATTTAGAATAAACCTAAAGAGATGAGAAGATATTAGAACAGACTGTATGAAAAGAGTTGCCAGATAAAATACAAAAATTATTTGAATGGCTTAAATTTTGTATTTTGAAAAACTGTATAATTTACTCAACACTACATGGGGAAAACTACTGGAGCCAGTTTTATGGTAAAGTTATTTGTTGCAGATTTGGAAATTCACACTTAAATGAGGTTCTTTTGTTTTTTTAATTTAACATCTCTCTATTTTAAAAATCCTTATGTGAAAAATCAGGTTTGATTTATTTTATAAACTTTTAATAAGTGGAGTAAGACCTAGCATTGAAGGGAAGGATAACTAGGATAAAAAAATGGTCGCTAAAATTCATAAACTGGGAAAACAAGCAAAACACAACAAAGAAGCAACCAACACTAAAACATAAATTTCTACTTTGGAAGTTTACAAGCAGTGATTATCTGTATATCACAGAAATTTTCCTTCTGACAGTAAATTTATTCAGCTAATCACGCTAAAATACTTCTAAATAAAAATAACATTGAAGAGAGACCCAAGATTATCCTAACAGGAAGGGATAATTAGCCTGTTAACCACCAGTGCCTAGTTTCTCTGGTCATCTAACCTATCGCCCTCTTTTTCACCTTCATCAACTGTCACATCTGTCTACAGTCAGGTAGTCATATCATGCAGTACTTGCATTTGCATCTACACCAACTTTGACAACATACCCAAATTGAGATAAAAGATGTTTCTTGTTTCACTTCCAGTAGCAATAGCTAACAGTTTCCTAAAGGGACATGGCACTAAAAGTTCCCAAGGTGAGAATGAAATACTTCTTGAACATCAAGAACCAACACACAATGCACCAGGAGACACAGGAGATTTATACTTCATTGACTAGGACATGGATGGAGGGATATACTTGGAGGTTGCATTTCTACGTGGGTAACACAGATTGAATGGTTGCTAGTTCATCATGGGCTCTCAGGACAGAGAGTAGAAACTGTGATGAAGCCATAAGAAGGAATTAAGGTCCACAAAGTTCCATCCCTGGGAAGGAAATGAATAGAAGTCCCCTACACTGCACTCCCACTAGTGAGTTTTTTAAAATTGCATATTTAAAAATACTTATATAGACAACATGCCAGTCAAGAATACTATATCTTGAAAGATTCTCTTTCAGATATGGAGGAAAAATAAAGACCTTCCAAGACATGCAAACTATGAAGAAGTTGTAAACATTTAAGTGTCCTGCAAGAAATGTTGAAAGCTCTTTAGGTATTATAAATCAGAGAAGGTTCACACACACACACACACACACACACACACACACACACACAAACAAACACACACAAATATATACAAGTGTTGATATGATATGGAGTAAAAGGAACACTTTTTCCCCTATGTTGGAGGGAATGTAGACTCATCAAGTCCCTTTGGAAAGAAATATGGAATTTTCTAAAAATATTTTTAAAAGATTTACTATATAATTTAATGATCCTCTCCTGGTTACCTATCTGAACAATACAAAGCACCATTTTGAAGGGGTTTATACATTGAAGACAACAAAACCTAATTTGAAGAGATATTTATCTCTTTTTTAATTAACTAATCAAGTTCTAGAAACAGCCTAACTGCTCAACAACAGATGAGTCAGTAAAGACATGTGGCATATATAAGTAATGGAATACAACTCAGCAGTGGAAAAGTTTAACTTTTGCCACTTGCCACAGTATAGATAGAATGGGAAGGGATAATACTAGGCAAAGAAGTCACAAGGGAAAACACAAATACCAGATAGAATGATTTTATAAAGGTGTAGGACCTAAAGAAACAAATCAAGAGCAAAGACAAAAATAAAGCAAAATAAACACTAGAAATCTGACAGCAGAATTGAGGCTACTACATGGGGGAGGAAGAAATGGGAAGTAAAGGGAGGAAGGGACCTAAAGGATTATGGAGGAGTGTTACAGATGTTTTGGTGTTGGACACAATATGGTAACAACCATTTGAGAAGGTATGGTATCAGTAAATAGTTTGCAGCGCTGTAAAGCAGTAAAAAAAATATTATGGTGGTAGACTGTGTATGCCTTGGTGGTATGTGTGGTGAGATAACGTACATCTGAGAGGTGGGATACTATATTTCTGAATCATATATAATGTTGTAAATAACCACTGTTACCTTATTTTAAAATATTTTAAATAAGAATACAATTTAAATAATACAATTTAAAATAATACAATTTAAACAATAATATAATATTTTTAAATAATTGTCCAATAATATAATTTTAAATAATACAATGTAAGAAATAAAAACAGGAAAAGATAATATAAGTCAAACTTGTGATTATCAGATTTGATAATCAACCCTATTTAATAAAATTATTTAGGCGTTATTCATACTTCATGTTCAGTATATATTCAGTAATTTTCACATAATATCTTGTGACTCTCACTACTTTTAAAGTAAACAAAGTGATTCTTTGTGAACATAGGAGTAATGCTTATTATGGAATTCAGTGTTGCATGATTAATTCAATAAACATTTATTTTTCATAATGTACCTACTCTATTTTTACAATAATTACATGCTGGATTTCCTACTTGAATACTGTCCTATACTAAAGCCTATAAAAATATTTGAAAGTTAACTTTCTTAAAGATATTCATAAATTCCATTATTGAAGATTATATGCTTATTTTCAAAAATAACCTTATATTCAATAAGGCAAACAAAATAATATATTTTACATAAAATAATATCCTTGTAAAATTAAAATAATACAATTTTTAAACTTAATTTTTAAACTTAATTAAGTGATGTGGGTGATACAATTATCTCTAGGAAAACTTAAATCTGGAAATGTTAAAGACTGGAATATGTTTTGAAAATACATATTACTAAAATGAGTGCCCATATTGGAGAAAGTCTTAATTTAATGATCAACTAAGAATATATTACACAAATAATTGTAAGACTATGTTATTTAGAGTCTATAAATTGATTAAATATGCTTGTTTGTATAGAGGAAAAGTGTTTGTGGAGATTGAAATAGGTGATATCTTAAATCCCAAAGCCACTTAAATTTTCACTGCTTTAGGTAATTGTGCCCCACTTCAGTTACATTGAGTATAATTTCATAACATGTATTATAGCACTTTATACTTGAAAAGTACTTTGCAATCATTTGCTTATGAAAACTATTTATAAAAATTATTCTCCTTTCTTTGTTTGTCATGTTGAATAAAAACTTTACATCACTTGGAAAGAGAGGCAAAAAGGGACCTTAAAAAAGAGATAGGAATATACAAGAATGAAATTGTGTCTTCCAATAGAAAACAAGAACTAATTTTTTTTTTAAATTAATCAGTCAAATATAAATGCTTTCACTGAAGTTCAATAATGTTAGATGAAGTGGAGTAAAAACAATTAAAAAAATAAAGATTGAGTCTGACAACAGATGATATAGTCCAACAAATATAATCAAAAGGATAGGAAAGATATGTAAGGTGCTATAGGAGAAGAAATGATGGTTTGATGTATTGAAGAACACTTCTTAGAAGTTTTATTTGAAATAAAGTTAGTTACAACATATAGAGATAGATATATGAAAAATAAGGACAAATGTGGAAGGGTAAATGAAATACAGGCACAGGTATGTGAAAGATGTGGAATTGACTACCTCTGAAATTCTCAGTAGGTAATAAGAACATAGCAGGATCAGATCCAGTGTATAAATAATTAATGCCACTTCTGGATTATAGTCATCACCAAGTTTTCTCATCCCTTGAGCCAGAATTAAAGTAAAGGGTTTGGAAAAGAGTCTGAGTGTAATGGAAGAAATTCCCATCAACCAAGTAACTGGAATTATCACCAAAGTGCACTGAAATATAACTAGTATTTGTCTGAGCACAATGCAGTTGACAAAGAATTTATCATAGAGGAAAACAACATAAATGTCTTTAGTCCCTTAACAATGAAAATTATTTGGTAAAATTAGTTTGGTGATTAAAAATATCAAGAATAATTCTTATAGTTTATTGATTCCTTTGGTTATGGGCAATTACAGTGTCATATGCATCATAAAATAGATGTGCAGAAAAATAATACCTTTTCTATCAAATTTTATATCAAGAATCTACTTTATACTTATATAAATGCATTTTTATTAGACATAATAACAACATTTATTTTGACATATAAATATTGTTGGTATATTCCTTTATTGATATGAATTCTATAAAAAAATTATAATGCACTTTAGCCTGTGAGTAATAATGCATGAAGTCAAGCAACTTTTGTAAATATTAAAAAAGGTTTTTTGGAAATTTATAGTAAAAAAACGTTTTATTTTAATCAACACTTTCTAAGCATATGTAAATAATAAATTTAATTTTTAGGTAACTGTTATTACTATTCATGAAACTATTGAGTTCTTTGAAAATAAGTTGTGAAACCCTAGTAATGGAATTCAGGTACTTTAACTTAACAAATTAACTTTTACAGATTTCATTAACTCTATGAATATAGAATATATGTTCATAATTAAAAGTAAACCAAAAACAACTACACACTCAAGAATATAATGTAAAAAAATCTTCTCCAATATAGCATTTTTCAGAATAGATAATGTGACCCAAACAGCCTATGACATTTCTATTTACGTTTTAGTAGGTAAAGAGTATTTTGTCTGAGTCATTTTAACTCCCCAGCTTCTGACTATTTCAACATTTGGAGTTGTATCCTAAATCAGAGAAGAAAAAGCACAAAAGAAAATAAAGAACAGTTGAAAGGATGAAAGTTCAAAATACAAGGCAATGAGAAGAGTAATCAAGCACTGATATGTGGCATTTACGTGAAAGCTGGAGAGTAAACTCTCCAGTAGGCCTTCATTCACTAGGGAATATGTTATGGTCTATCATCACCCACACTGGGAAGAGAAAAAAAGAAATGATATTGATCTGGAAAATGGAAAAGTAAAGTGTAGAGCAAAACAAGCAGGTGTTTATATTCCTGAGCAAATGGTTGGGAACAGCTTTTTTCATTATCACAGACTGTAGAGAAGCATCATTCTCATGTGAAGTATTAATTAACAGGCAAAAAATAAACTTAAAACAATGTCTTGTTTTTACTAAAAAATAAGCTATTAAAACTCACAGCAGTTTAAATGTATCTCAACTACAGCCACAGAAATAAAATATCTCAACTCATCTCCAACAATTGTCTAAATTAAATAGAAAGGAATTTGTATTTAAGGACGACAAGTGAAACCACAGAGAGAACGTCTAGCAGAGAGTGGACAAATATCACTAATGACCAAAAGGGATTGACTATGCTTTATTCATACCAAGCAAAATGAAAAATCAATTCAACATTCACCAGAAAGCACAGGAGCTTTTTTCAATGCACTAGAAAAGTAATCAGAAACGTGGGTTCCCAGGAGCATTTAGGCATCACAGGTCTATAGAATGTGCAAACAATTGTAAATTGTGAAGGGAGACTAGAATTGAGGGAATTATAAAGGCAGGGGGAAATAGTAAAAGGTATAGCACAGAAGGGGTCTTATGCTGATTGCTAAAATTTACCCCCAAGTAATTGCAGCTCTAGTGCAATACATTTAAAACTTCAAAAACTTATCAAGTGATTTTGTTGTGAAAGCCAATAGCAGCTATTTTCTCTTAAACTAATTGGAGGAAGTCAGTAAGAAAATACAACACAGGTAATAGGACTAAGAATCATAGACTACTGATGCTGGGAGGAACCTTAAAGATAAATAATGATATATGAACTGAAAGGTGAGACATTTTGTCTAAACATGGCCTGAACTAACTGAAATAAGCTTTAATAATCCATTTCCTTTGCTTCAGTGACCTTTATAAAATGAGAGGTCAAATAAGATGAACTCCAAATTTCTGTTTTGCAAAACTTTCTACATTGAGGAAGAGCCTGCTGCTCAATGGTTTTACCCTTGGATCTATGGATTCATTAACTATGAATTGAACAATTATTTATAGAATGTGTCAAGCTTTCTTTTGAACACACTAAGTGAAAAACAGAGTTTAACGTATGTGCTATTTACATACTGAAAGTTGCTTATTTGCCCCTCTTCCTGCCTCCTCGCGTCTTTGAAATCAATTGCTAAAGAACAAGGCAATCTGTATACTGTTTTGTGGTGTTTAAGATGCCATTATTAATAGACTGATTGTAATCTCTTTCTAAAAGAAATAGCATTACCTAGAAAATTATTAATCTTTATATAATGTATAGATGCATTCGACTTTAAATGACATTTGTTGAAAATACTGAATAAGATATGTTATATTGTTATAATGAATAAAAATAAATGCTTTAGAGTCAGATTATTGAAAGAGAACACTTATGCTACCTTTGAATAACTGCTAATTTTTATTGAGGGCTTACAGCCTAAAAAGTATTCCATTACCACCTTATTTACAATCTCAGAACTGAATGGCTTACAGCAAGATCATTTATTTTGTTCACCAACTGTGATTTGGGCAGTACTCAGCAGGGACAGCTTGTCTCTATTCCAGTCAGTGTCATCTGGTACCATCAAACTATGAAGATTAGAAACATATGAAGGTGAACATTTGTTCACTTATATGTCTGGAAATAATGTCGGTTGTCATCTGGAACTAGAACTGGTGTCATACAAAAGAAAACCTTCATATGCCATGAGCTTCCTTACAACATAAGGTGGGTTCAGAGCATACCAAATGAGAGATTTCATCAGAAACCATACCAGCTTCTGTGACTTGGAATCAGAAATCAGGCAGCATCTCTCCTGATGTGGTGTGTTGACCAGTTTATTCAAGAAGACTGCTTTATTTCAAATGAAATGGAAATAGAATTCCCATATTCAGGTAGCAGTGACAAAGTCATGGAAGAAAACATAAGCCTGAAATATTTCCATGTCTTATTTTGGAAAACACAATCTGCTTTGGACCTATGTCCCATTACTGTGAAAAATACACTTTGCCAACCTGCTCAAATCCCCTACAAGTTCTCATTATATTATAGCATCAGGCACAAGCTCTAGATTCAGGATCTTTTTGCCTAAAGCCTAATTTTAAAAGCAGCTTATTTGGTTTAGTTGCTTATATCAGTATTGATTTGAGAAGTTATGAACTACAGACAAATTACCTGCCTCCCACATCCTCTAAACATTATGAAGTGGTTGAGCAGGCTTTCAAAGGGGGACAGTCAGGAGGCTTATTACAAATCTGAAACCAACTTGGCACCTGTCATTATTACCTTCTTTGGTACTTGATTCTATTCATTGAGAATGACTGTCATGGCCCTTGATTAAAGGATACAATATAATGATTGTACTCTTTGCATTGACCTTTTTTCTATAAGAAATGTCCTATGTTTGTCAGTTAGCAGTTATTTCACCCTGTCCCATTCAGAGTAATTCAAAGATCCAAAACCATTTCTTCCTCAATTTATTTCCTTTTCTAACTTTTGAAATTAAGTTGGTGATGTTTCTATCAATCAATTGTTTTTAAATGTGAATTCCTATTTATTATACTAGGGTGGACACCATTAAACAAAAGCTATATCCATAAATCTCTATCTAAGATTGTTAAAGTCATTAAGTGTTAATTTTATGGATGAATCTGGATATATATTATCAGGTTTTATTTTCAATAGTTAGCCATCAAAGTAAATTCTGAATTATAAGTAGACCTGGTTAAAAAAAAAAAAAAAAACAAACATGTATCTCATTATGATTCATTACATTGATAGGGCACCTACAATCACATTTTATGACTTTATGTACTTCTCTCTACAAATTTAAATATATTTAAATAATATTTCAAGGATATTAGTTGAACTCTTGAATAATATGTACTTCCATGGCTTAATATGGACATATATACTGTATATCTTCTATTTCACTTTCTAGATCTATTTGTCATTCTTGTCAACACTGTTTTGTATTAAAGAAAGCTGACTCAAATGAATAATATGTAAAGTATTTGTGTCCTGTTGTTTCTGATTCTGCTAAAATATAGCCAAAACCCAATAAGGCATAGGAGGAAAGGAGCGGAAACTAATGCATTTAACAGCATTACTCAGCACCACTTGGGTTCTGGTTCCTCTTTCCATCCTTCATTCGTCTTTTCTATCTTTCCTATATAGCTAATAGAAGACTTTGGTTAATAAAATATTTTACTATATTCTGTTCGAAATTAAGATGATTATGGAATACAGTTTCCCATATATTGAGGGAAGCTAGAAGGTAAATAAGCAATAACACAAATGCCCAAAAAAGTGTTCTATGTCTCTGGTGAATCATCTCATTACTCCTTGCACCTCTAGCTTATATCTTAGTTTTGCATGCACAAATAAATAAATATTTAAAGAATAATAAAAAAGAAACATTAAAAAATAAAGACATTAAGTAAAACTTACAATGCACTTAAAGTAGTTGAATATATGTCTTAAATATGTATAACAAAAAGTCATGGCAAAATGTAAGATTATATATCATATATTTAAACACATTTTGAAGAAAACTATTCTAGTCAAGAGAAGTACTAATATGAAAATATATATATATACTCTAAAAATAAGGAGTACAGATAATCTTTTCTCTCAGTTTAAGATACTAAACAAAAATGAAACAAAAAAAAGGGAGTAGCAGGAAGATAATAACAGAATTTAGAGTAAAAGTTAATTTAATAGTTAGAAACAATAAATCAATACATTGAAGTGGCAGGTTACAAAATCTTTACTAAAATCAGTTGCATCCCTGTATGCAAATAATAAGGTAGATGATAAAGACATTAGAAGATAAATCCTGTTTACATTAACATCAAAATGTATTGAATACATAGAAATAGGTGAAAGACCTATTATATGAAAACTACAAGACATTGTTAAAATAAGTAAAATAAGATACAAAGAAATTAAAGATATTCCATGTTCATGGATTGGAAGAATTAACATAGTTAAAATAACAAACTCACTCAAAGCAACATACTGATTCAGTGTAATCCCTTCAAAATTCCAATGTACTTAATCAAAGAAATAGAGTAAGCATTGATGAAATTATGTGGAACCACAAAACCTCAAGTACCCAAACAATTTTGATAAAAACAGAAAGGGATGAGATTTGTCAAACTTTCAGGCTTCAAGCACTATTACAAGGCCATAGTGTGAAGACAGTGTGGTATTGGGATAAAGTCAGATACATGGACTAGTCAAATAGAATTGACAACTCAAATAGACCCACATCTATATGGACTGTCAATCTACAAAAAAGAATCCAATAATATACAATCAAGAAAGGAAATTCTCTTCAAAAAGTTGTGCTGGGAAAACTGGACAGCCACATGCAAAAAAAAAAAAAATGAAACTAGATTATTCTCTCACAACACACACAAAAGTCAACTCATAAGGAACTGAAGACTTGAGTATAAGACCAGACTCTATTGAATACATTGAAGGAAACACAGTCAAAGCACTCAACGACATTGGTTCAAGTATGTCTTTGGAGACTCAACTCCAGTAACAAGTAAAATATAAGGGAACATAAACAAATTGATCTATATCAAACTAAAAATCTTCCATACAGCAAAATAAAGTATCAGTAAAGGGAAAAGACAAATAAAATAAAAGAAAATATTTGCACATCATTCATCCAACAAGAAGCTAATATGATCTATAAGGGACTTATACAACTCAATAAATAGTAAACAAAGAAATGAATCAAAAATGGAAAAGGAGAAAGACACCTCTCCAGAGAAGACATATACAAATGACCTACAGGCATATGAAAAAATGCTCGACATCTCTTATCATCGGAAATGCAAGTCAAAACCACAATGTAATATTACCTCACTCCAGTGAGAATGGCCTATATCAAAAAGCTTAAAAACAAGAAATACTGGTGAGCATGTGAAGAGAGGGGGGGAAAAAGTCCTTGGAAATGCAGACCAGTCCAAACCCTTGGCATTTATCCAAAGAATGCAAATACACATATTCAAAGAGATTTATACACTCACATGTTCATTGTAGCTCAACTTGCAATAGCCAAGTTATGGAAACAAGGTAAGTGCTCAAAACCTATCATTGAATTAAAAAGATGTGATATATACATGATGCAAAGTGATATTCAGCTACCAAATACAATTAAATCCTGCCATTAATGATAACATGGTTTACAGTCACAAGGATTATGCTGAGTGAAGTTAGCTAGAGTGAGAAAGGGATACAACAGATAATTTCAGCCATAGGAAGAATATAAAGAAAACAAAGAAAGCAGCAGAAGCAAATCAAAACATAGTCTAGAGATGAATGCAGAATTGCTACCACTTTGTGGTGGGAACAAACTAGGATGGTGGCAGATGGTATAAGCTAGAATATATGGGTGCTCTGGGGTCTATGTGATGTGGTGACATACATCTGAAGAGATGTACACCTAGTCCTCTGAAATATATACAGTTCTGTAAACCATCTCGAATTAATAAATGAATAGATAGGAATAGCAAAAACAACTAAAAATAATGACTGTGGTGTGAGGGTGAAATGAAGTGTGGAATTCTGTGTAACTTAAAACTGGAATGATAAATATCAAGAACAATTTCATGCTATCTTTCCATTCTGTAGGTCATAGTTTTTTGTCACCTTCCTGAAGTTTCTTCTGATCTTTCCATATTCTTTTTTCCCATCTTTAATACTCTCCATTCTTACTTTCAGTACTTTTCTATCAATTGTAATTTTACCTATGCTTTAGTTTATTTATTTTGTTTATCTAATATCAACCTCTGTACTGTTTACTGGAATATGGAACCCTTGAGAAAATGTTTTTTGTTGATTTGTATATTATCCCCATTGCCTGGGAAAATATAGTTTTAGACATCAAATATACATGTTTGCTACATAAATTAATTGATGTAGGAACTATATTTTACTTCACTAAATCTATGCATATGAAATTATTTTCTAGGTTGCAATGAATAAAGTCTTTATTTCTCATTGCTTCCCTCTAATGAATGTATAAATTACTTCTATTAATTATTTTCTGCTCTTCTCTACTGAAAATTATACTATTGAAATTTATAGTACCTGTCCAATTGCTAGATCCCTAAAGCTACATCAATAGAACTTAATATTCTCAGCATTAGAAATACAAGCTGTTGATACAAAGATTTTCCGTCTGTCTGTTGATTTTAGATTTTCTCCAACTCTTCCAATCACTCATTTGCTCTAATACATAAATAACTTGCATATGAAACATGAGGAAACAGGATAAAACGTTGTATAAAACTAAATACACACACACACACACAGAAACCTAACTAGAATTGTCAAGGGATTGGGGGAGGAGCAAAGTGTGAAAGGGGCAGGTTGAAGTATGGTAGAGGATTATGTGCCATGGTGGTAAGTGTAGTGTGATAATTACACCTAGTGGAATGATCTTATATCTCTTCACCTGTACTGTATTGCAATTTATGAATATTACCGTAATTTTTAAAAATTGAAAATAAAAAACTAAAAGGGAAGGAAGAAAGAATGAAGGAGGGAGGGAGAGAAAGAAAGAAGGAAAATAATGCCATTTTCTTAACTTTGTTAATTTCTGGACAATGTCTATTAAATCTCGATGACTGAAGTTTTCATTTATGTTGTCTTTTTTCTACATGCCTTTTTAAATTTGTCAGATATTTTGCCAATTTCTTTTACTAACAACATTACTATAATAGTAAGTATTTTATATGCCTTCTTTATTTTCATTTTATATAAAGAAATTAAGCTTTCAAAATATCTTTGTATCATCTATCAAAACATTAATTTACTTCACATTTAGAATGTTGCTTAACTATAATTTTGTGACTAGATTTTAATATAAATATATAAATTTTATTATCTTTCAGTTCTATCTCCTTCATATTTAGCAGTTTTGTGTGTATGTGTATGTGTGTGTTTTTCTTTTCCCTGAGCCCCGAGTCCAGAAACTGGTTATGTACTGATTTTAGAGGCCTTAGAGACACACAGACACCCTGGGACATCATAAATGAGCCCATCACATATGGACGTTTCACTCAGGGCTCATCAACAGGCTCCATTTTACTCTATTCACACTAAACACAAAGTTTTAGATAAACTTTAGTTCCCTAAATGTGTGCAATAACTTATTTGATATTTTTTCCATAAATCAGCCATTCCACCAAGTAGAAACCCTGGCTGTAGTTCATCATCTTAGTAAAATATAACCTTGGTCATATTCTAACCTGAAGTCAATAAAATAGTCATGGCAATTATACTCACTATTCTGTCTCTGTTTTACCATAGATCATAAGAAATATTTGCTTTGGTCAATGTGATTGTCATTTTATATCTGCATTTTTAGTGATACATATCTCAACAAAGTATGTAACACTATAAAAATAATCACAGCAATATCTTGATCAGAATTCATCCATTATTGTATTTTAATACTACATTTATAAATGTCAGTGCTATAAGTATAGATAATAAACAATTACTCATTGTTTATTTTCTAACAGGTACAGTTAAGTGGAAATAGAGAAAAAGAAATAACAATGCCTACTTAGATTAGATTTCATAATTATGTACCTCCTTTTATTTAAGTCAAGGCACTATTGATTTACAACACTGCGTAATTTAGAGGAAAGGATTTATGTTCTCATGTCTGAATGTCACCACATCATAACAACTACCAACGAGGTAAATTATGTACCTTTCTTAAGAATTTTAAAGACAGAGTGGCAAAATGTGTTAGGGTTTTGGCAGATAAATAGTCAAAAAAGTGCATCCATAGAAAAGAATAGTATATACAGAAGAATAGAGCTATAAGAATTATGCAGTTACAGTGTTTTAAGGCTCACAACCCAATGGTCAGAAACTTTAAAGAAAAATATATATTTTCCAGTTGTTCTCAAAGATAAGTATATCTTTGAATAAGTATATCTTTGAATATTGGATTTATTTTTGCTTCATGTGAGCATCCTGGAATAAGTTACAGAAACTAATGACTTTTACCCAATCTGGGCCTAATGTTCACATCTATGATGTAGATACGGGAGCTAACTTCCCCCTAAATCACATGAATGAGAAAATGTGTTTATTTTACTAAAAGGAGAGCAGACAGAAATGCATCAAACCCAAAAATATCTTTTAGGAAGAGAGTGATATTAAATATGCCTGTAAATATATTTTGATTACATCAAAAAAAAAATCATTGTCAGTGGGAGACTGAAATTATGATTCTGTGTACATAGGCACATATCTACATGCACATAATTTTTCATCTGCAATGTATAGAAACATGTTTCCAAATACCACTTTCTTATGTGATTTAATATGTTATGCATTTATTTGTTCATAAATCCCTAATTTCCACATTAAACTCCTTGAGGAAATCATAGATTTATTTATCCTCTAGATACATATAACACATATAAACCAATAAATACTAGATTAATTACTAGTATTACTATTCACATATAGTATTAATATTCACATATTTTTAAAATAAATATGTATGTACTATATATTTGTAAATAAATGTTTGTATATGTAATGCATATAAGCAAAATATGCTAACTTATTTCCAGACACTGCTTAAACAGCTTACTAATATGATGAGTATTTTTCACTGGCTGTTGCAATTAATAATGCTTAAAAGGCATTTATTTGAAAAAAAGGCACTAATTATGAGACTATATAAAGACCTAATTAAGAAAGCATTTCCATAGTAATAATATTAAAATTAGAGAGACTCATCAAGTAAATTTAAGGAAATAATTTTATTTTATGATATTCTTTTTAATCTGTACCTTACCCCTGTATTTTCTGCATGTTATCCAAATACACCAATTCAGTATTAGTGGCCTCCCTCCCAGCCATTGTTGACCACAATCTCTGGAAGTTCTACATCATTTGTTATAATTTTAGAAGCCTCCCTAGGGAACAACGTGTTAAACCAGGACTGTGAAGCTATCTGCTGCCACCAAAGCACTAGTTGGATCCCTGGTCAGGGAGATGACCCACATGGCTTGGCAGACTGCACCTGTCCTGCCCACTGCTCCCCTCAGCAGCCTACCAGTTCTGTTCCCCATGCTGTCTCTGGTCAATCCTCTCACCCGACACCCAGCCCCTAACACACACACATCTCTGGCCAGGGATCAAACTCATGCTTTGGTGGCTACAGATAGCTTCACAGTGATGTGCTTTAACATTTGTGCCACTAGAGGGGGAGGCCTGAAAAGGTTAATTCTAAAACCATAATAAAAGAAGTAGAACTTCCTCATACCTCTTGCTTGTAGCCCAGTTTTTGTATGCATAAATAAATATATTTAAAAAATATCATTTTCAAAGATCTGGCCTCCAGTGGCACAAAGATTAAGTCTCTGCACTATGAAGCTATCCACAGTCACTGCAGCACAAGTTCAATCCCTAGCCAGGGAGCTGACCCACATGGCACATCAGACCACTCCTGCTTCCCTACTGCTTCCCTCAAGCAGTATATTTTGTCAATCTGCCAGTTCTGTTTCCCACTATGTCTCTAGTGAACCCTTTCAATTCCAAATCTAAACTACACCCTAGTTCTTGTATACATAAATGAATGAAAAAAATAAATTCAATAAAATAAATAACTTCTGCAGAGATTACTTTCAGCATCTTGCATTAATGTTGATTTTCCTTTGATATGTATTTTTAAATGAGTTTATTCATCTTCCACTTCCCATGGAAGAAAAATAAGTAGTATCATATTTTTTTTTATCCACTGTCTCTTAAAAAACAATTTTTTACCTCATGAAAAAATTAGCGTTGTGTCTTCAAGAATAATTTTACCCAATAACATTTATCTCACTGCACCACCAGGGAGGACCCATTGTTGTTATTTTCAACAATTTTCTTCTCTCCTACCTCAATCATTTTCTAGCATGCACACAGCCTAGAAACTACAATTTTAACTTTTTCATTATAGCAGTTTTAAGAATTTTACTTTTGTCACAAGCTTTTCTCTTCCTGGAGTAATCTCTACACAAATATTATTCAATCCATTGTGGCCACCAATTCATTGGCTTGACATTTATCCTCAAGTGCCTTTGTTCTGTGATCACTTTATCTTTCTTCATTTACTCATTTCCTGGGTGCTTAGCCAGTCTAACCTACATGATGATACTTAGAAAATTTCCATCTTCAGTCTTGAAATTTTTTCTGAACCCAAGTCTCATATATCTTGAATATCTTGATCACGTTCATGTCTGACCGACATTTTAAACTCAACATGTCCAAAAGTGGACCCACTAGCTTCCACAAAATTTTGGTTTTGCCTTCAATTTTTTTCATTTTAATAAATGTTGATATTACTTAAATTTGATCATTGAGTCATCTTTGACTCCATTTTTACATACCATATTACCTAGAAATGCACACTATAAAAGTAGTATCATTTCACATATTTTACTGCAGTTATACAAGTCAACATCCCTTCTTACAAAACATTTAGTAGTATATTCATACTTAATATATCTATAGCTTTCTCTACCCTATCCTATCTACTTACACAACAAATTAGGTTCTCATTCCCCTGTTCTCAACACTACGGTGATTTCCCTTAATACTTATAATAAAAGCTTTACTATATTCTACATGATTTAATATAAGCCAGTCTTTCTCTCTAAACTCACCCCCCCCAAACTACTTTCCCCTAGTTGGAAAGCGTTCTACTAGTTATTACACTGAAATTGTGACTAAATCTGATGATGCAATGTGATATAAAATTCAAAATTAGCCATATTAAGTAAATGTGGTATATCTAGATGTGATTCTAGAATGTGTATCTAGATGTGATTCTAGAATGTGAACTTTAAGGACAAGCAATTTAAGCTAATTGATGTGTCCCATTTCTCACTCATGCCCCTCCTCCCTCCCCCTGCCTATGCTAACTTGTATAAAAAAGCAGTGAAATCAAGTTTTATGGGCTTTTCTGATTAGATAGATTCCTCTGTTCACATAGGGCATTGAAAAAACTAATATTTTAGGAATGTAGTAAGATGGAACTATGTCTGCATGCACTATTATGTCTTTTATGTCATCTATCTACTTTACATTATTTTGGCCAATTTGGAAATCAAAATGGTGTTTCCTGAGCTGAGGCCAACTCATCATTCTTGATAATTACAGTACTTTACCAATCCTTTATGTTCTACTCTACTGGGTCTTCGTCAGTCCTTCAAGTATACCAAGCAATAATGTCCTTGGGTTTTTCATTTATATGTTCTCTATCATGAACATTCTTGTTTCAAGTAGTCATATGTCTCATTATTTTTAAAAGCACTGAGTTAATTTTAATGCAATGCTTAAAGAACTGTATTGCCTAGATAGTACAGAACTTTTCTTGCCACTGTACTATCTCCATACTTAGATATATTTGCTAACATAATACGAATAACATATTATTTGTTTACTTGTTTAGTGGCTAGCTACTTCATAAAGTTCAGTGTCTTTTGGTCTATGCTATGTAATTCTCAATGTTATGCCTCAGCTCTTAAAATAGTTCTTGTTTATTCTAAATGAAAAAAAGTGCTTTAAATCAATCCTAATTTTCCTAAATATAGACCTAACATAGAATCTTGTAGTTCCTTGTACTCGAAGCTCCAATTACCTTTTTGACTATTCCAGTTTGTTTACAGGCCATATATTTTATTTTATTATTAAAAATTTACAGCCCTCCCTGGTGGTGCAGCGGGTTAAAGCACAGCACTGAGAATCTAAAGCCGTTTCCTCATGAGTTCGATTCCCGCCTGCCCCGGAGGTGACCACATGGTGTGGCAGACCTCTCCTGACCCTCCCGCTGCTCCCCTCAGCAGTGTATTTCGTTGATCTGCCTGTTCTGCACTCCACTCTGTCTCTGGTGAATTCTCTCACCCTCCATATCTCTGTCCTGTATCCCAGTTCTGTATGCACAAATAAAATAAAATCTTAAAAAAAAAAAATTTACTTACGTAGGGCCCTCCCTGGTGGTGCAGTGGCTTAAAGCACAACACTAAGAAGCTTAAACCACTTCGCATGAGTTTGATTCCCGCCTTTCCCCGGAGGAGATCCACATGGCGTGGCAGACCTCTCCTGACCCGCCCACTGCTCCCCTCAGCAGTGCCCTTCCTCGATCTGCCTGTTCTGCTTCCCGCTCTGTCTCTGGTGAGTCCTCTCACCCTCTGCATCTCTGATCTGTACCCAAGTTCTATATGAATAAATAAATAAATCTTAAAAAAAAAATACTTACTTATACATACAGAACTGTGGTATGGGCCAGAGGAGCAGGGGTGATGCGTGGATTCACAAGGAACAGGACAGAGTGATTGACTAAGTACACTGCTGAGGGGAGCAGTGGGTGACACAGGAGAGGTTTGCTGCACCATGCCAGATATTTTAAACAGTTAGCATCTGTAGATTTAAATTTTCAAAGATTATATGATAACAATTTATATTTGCACTTACTTTATCTTATTCCCATTAATCCCGATGGCTTTATTATCAAATTTCTTAATATCTACCCTCATATTTTTCTTGGATAAATATATCACTTCATTCCATCCTCCATACTCAGTTATCACTGTTTTTATTTCTGAACCTTTCCACCACAGTTTTTTACTTGAATTTCACATTATAACTCAACTTCCTGAATGCTATCTGCACATTATCTCTTTCAGAAGAACTTAACTTTGAGTAAAGTCTACAGTAATTACTAGTCTTCCACAAGCAGCCCTCAGATACCATAGAAGAATCCTCTAAGCAGTTGACTTTCACTCAAAAGCATATTGAATTGCAATCTCAACTAAGCCATCAACATGGCCAGAAAACCCATTAATATCTGTTCACCTTCTTCCATTACTATTAAGGAGTGTGATGGTCTAGAAATTAACATCAAGCTATATATTTATATCATGCTCAATAGATTGTTCCTCTTGTTCCTTTACAAAGGGTAAATAAGAATTTAGAATTTGATTTATAAGTGTGTTACCTTCAAATTGTCCATTAATTTAATACATAACTCATTTGTTACTTTCCCTTTAATCTCAGAGACACTGTAACTCCCAATTTCTCCCTTCATTTTTTAAAAGTAATTTTTTTTAAGATTTATTAGTTTATGCACACAGAACTGAGGTGCAGGGGAAGAGAGAGTATTCAGCAGAGACAGTGGGGAACAGAACAAGCAGATATATGAAGTACACTGATGAGGAGAGCAGCGGGCGGGTCAGGAGAGGTCTGCCATGCCACGTGGAGCACCTCTAGGGCTGTGGATCAAACTCACACTGAAGGGGCTGTGGCCAGCTTGCAGGATTGACCTTTTAACCCATTGTGCCACCAGGGAGGATCCTCTCTCTTCATTTTGCCTTTCTTTTTATTTCAATACTAAATCCTTTAATTTTGTCTTGTCTCTATTGTACTAGATTTACAAAGACCCCCGACTCTTTTAAATATAGTACCCCTCCCACCCACTGGTTCCTTCCCAGCTGCTGTTCTGTCATCAAATGTAAAGCTAAATGCCATAACTTGTTAAAATATTTCCTGACTTTACCTATATAGTTTTTTTTTCCTATGTTACCATGAAGAAATTATATACTCTTAGATTGAAGTGTAATGAAAAGTCTCTAAAGGCAGTGTTAATTAGTAATTAAATTATCTTCTTGATAATTTTTATAACACCTCTGCTGTATAAAATGGATTCCATTTAGGCTGATCATGCTTCTATATATGATTTCTCTTAATACTACATGAAATACCTCAACAAAGAGCTTTGTTCATTTCAAGTATCATTTTCCAGATACAACAACATAATAAATGAATACATTTCCTTCATGTCAGAGAAAGCTAAAATTGTTTCCAATCCACATAAATCCCCAATTTGTCCTTTATACTTAGGTTAATACTTATAAAAATATTCCTTGCTTGGCCCTTCCTGGTGGCGCAGTGGGTTAAAGCACAGCACTGAGAATCTAAAGCCGCTACCGCATGAGTTCGATTCCTGCCTGTCCCGGAGGTGACCACATGGCATGGCAGACCTCTCCTGGCCCGCCCGCTCCTCCCCTCAGCAGTGTACTTCATCGATCTGCCTGTTCTGTTCCCCACTCTGTCTCTGGTGTAACCTCTCACCACCCGTGAGCCTCTGGCCTGTGCCCCTGTTCTGTATGCACAAATAAATCTTTAAAAAACAAAATAATATTCCTTGCAACAGAATACCCTTGACACTGTTTTAAGCTCAAAATATTGAAGCACAAGCTTTTCTCCAAGATAACAAATAAAAAGTCAGTATTCACTCTGAACTGTCCTAGTGGTCAATAAATTAAACACTAATATCTATGTAGGGACTACAAAATAATGCTTATTAAAAGAATTTGTTACTCTACTACTCATCTCTGTCTATGCAACAATCCGAGTAAATCAGCTATTCACTACATTATGAATGAGAATTAATTTTCCCTTTGTTTGCAAAAAGCACAACAAAAGTATACCTACAAACTTATATATATACACACACAGACATATACACACATATGTATACATATATATGTAAATAAATAAAACAGATATGATCATTGTTAACCCAAATATATTTGCATCAATGGCATATATTTCTTCACCCAGCAATTCCATAAGGTATATTTTTCTGTAGAAAGGCACTGCATCCCCATACCCCACAATCTCCAACCCCCACTCTGATCCAGTTT
This sequence comes from Condylura cristata, assembly GCF_000260355.1. Taxonomy (NCBI): domain Eukaryota; kingdom Metazoa; phylum Chordata; class Mammalia; order Eulipotyphla; family Talpidae; genus Condylura; species Condylura cristata. Next base: position 32,905,007 of record NW_004567111.1, read on the forward strand.
TGGGTCTTGGTACCATCTCTTCCAGTCTCTATCAGATAGGCAATGGGAGTGAGAAGAGCCATTGGCATGTTAGCTTTAATGAAAATCTTCAGAATATTACTGAACACAATCAGTGTGGATAACATACGATACTAATTATCAGTTTGCTAAAACTGTCAATCAGAAAATTAGTATTAATCAAGGCCTAACAGTGCTAAATGTCTGAAGCATAAAAAATAAGTTTGCCTGTATAAGAGGCAAATGAAAATGTTATTATGATTTCATAGCTTAGAAATGTTTTTTTCTTGTAAGATTAAAGAAAGATAGTTAAAGCCTGGTAAAATAGATTTATAGTCATCACCTATGTTCCCATTATATGTTTTATATAATTTTAGTAGGTATCTTATGCTATAGGCCATGTGATTTTAGGTCCCTTACCAAACTTTAGTTATCAGATCTAGTCTTGGCCAAGCATGAGGAAGGCTGAAAAGTCCTAAAATGATTATTTTTCTCAGTTTGAAAATGATATTGATAAGTTACAAAGTAAAAATAAAGGACTCTTTCATTTTGCAACTTTGTGATTATTGCATTAAATCTAACTAAAGTTTATTTATTTAAATGAAATTATTAAATTGTGTCTAATTATAGATTATTCAAAATTATCTGAGTATATCAGAGTAGCCACCCTTTAATTTTATATTTTCTTTATAAATGTAGTTTGCTTGTATCACATGACCCAACAATACTATTTCCCTAAGCATCTCATGTGTACAATAATAGAAAAATAATTAAAGAACTTGTGAACTGTAGCCATATAATATCTTTTAGAATATAATAATGCATTCATTAAACTACTTAACATATCAGTCTTTTCATTTTACATAAAATCAATAGTGTTGTGATTTTGAATTAACAAAATATAATTGAAATATTCTGAGATCTGTTGTAGACATAATAAGTGATATCCTAAATGGCTTGCCATAACACTTAAAAACTGTTTCTAAAGGAGTGTAGAAACTAGCTTTGCACATTAACCAAGGCTCTCTATTCAAAATTTAAGTTTCACTGGAATTAAGCAAATGAAACACAAATAAAGAATTTCATTAAAATGGAAAATATGCTGTTGGTAGAACATTAATAAATTCATAAATTCTGAGAATTAAAACTTAAATTTTTAGAATGTTGGTACTGATAAGTACTTACAGCTGGCTCAAATTCATTAGACTTTTGTAACTGTTTAAAATTTTGAAACAAAAATTTACATTTATATAAATTTTGTTGGAAGGAAATTCTAGGATTTATCCTCTATTTCATATTTTTCTTTAAAAAATCTACCTTTTGAAACATTCATGAATTGTATCTCTGATACAAAGGAAATGTATATTCAAAAGATGTTACAATTTGCTTTATATTATAAATGTATTATCTAGATCCAAATTTTGAATCCAGTCTTATTATTAATATGATTTTAATGTCTATTCAAATGCTTTAGAAAACAAACAAATGAATAAATATTAAGTTTAACATTGCAAATGTTTTTTTTTAAGAATCTATGGAACAAAATTATAACTAGGCATTCAGAAAAAATCTTTTAATGTGCTATGAAATACAAAAATAAGTGTTTTTTCTTAAAGTTCAGAATACTATTGTTTAAATGTCCTGTAGTTAATCTAATAATTGGCATTGATTATCAACTTCATTTCATAACAGAATAGCTACTACATCTTAATCATTATTTTTTGGTGGTAGTAATTCCTTCATATATTAACTTCAGTTGACCTAATATGGAAAAAAAAAAAAAAAAGGTACTGCAAGGCTTAAATAATCAAGTCATCATTGAATGCACTCTCTAGAATCAGTCATTCCATTAAATGTGGTTCATCAAAGTTGTGAAGGGAAAGCGTGTCTGGAAGCTACTATTCCAAAGTACATGTACCTAGTTTTCATTTTTCTTAAACTTCCTTTTGAGGTCTTAGATATGTCTTTGTATTATTTCTCCATATTTTCCCCCAATGGCTACACCCAGACTCCATAAATATTTTTGACCCACATCAAATCACCAGATGTGTTGAAAATAATGTAATTAATAAACTAATATAGGTGCTAATAATTTATATGGTTTTGATATTTTTTTATTATTATGCTTGTTTTAGTGATTTTTACTTTGAGATTTTTAATTTGTCGTGATGGGAGGCATGAGAACAGACAAATACAGGAAAAGAGGCATTTGGGGACAAAAGGACTATTGAAGTTACACTTGACATTTGCTACCCTCATTTGTGTCTTAAACTAGCTAATAAAGTTGATCACATGATATCTTAACATTATTTTATTGAATAATGATGCATGGAATATGCTACAAACTCTAACTTCATAGAAAATAAAGTGAGAAATTTGAAAATGCATAACTTGGTAAAATAATATATGCCATATGTGAGTTTTTAATGATGCTCTATATAGAATGTATAGCTACCACTGTATCAGGCAGTTTTTTTCAAGTTTACCTATATAACATCCCTACCCAGGAGGCCTGCCTGGTGGCACAAAGGGATTAAATCAGCACTATGAAGCTATCCACTTTATTTATAGAATAAAGCACACTTGTCTTCAGAAGAAGCATAAATGTAATACTTGATTCAACCTTACCCTAGAACTAATAAACTAACTTGTTTTTCTCTTAAGTAATAATGAATACCCCTCTGGATGACTTCTTTATTAAAAAAAGAAAATCTCTGAGAATAATGTAGGAAGCCCCATGAAGAAGATATCATATGTCATAAATAAAGGGATGATGGTAGAAGACAAAAATAAAGTTGGAAGAGATACATTGTATTCAGCATAATTGCATTTCTTTTCTAGCTAGCTAGTCTCACTCTGGACACTGACTATTCATTTGGCAAAATCCTAGTTTGTTTTGAGAAAAAGGCTTAACATCATTATATGAATGAACATTTAGTTCATTGTGATATCTGTCATCGATTGTCATTAGTATTGATACTTCCTTTGTAGAAAATGAAGAAAAATGGCTAATAAAGGATATTTTAGTCATGTGAAAAATGAATAGTTCAAATACAGAAGGCCATAATTTTATGAAGTTGTGTTTTGAAGCACACCACAGAAGTGATTTTCTTTGGCTCCCAATGGCCATTTCATGGAACACCAGTAATCAATCACAATTGTTTTATAGATTGAGTTGCTGGTACCATGTCACAATGCACCAATTAAGCTTTTCCCAAAGAAATCATCAACTTTATTGGGACTAATGGTATCTAAGACCTTAAGTTAGAAATCTGTTTTAATTCACCCTTCAAGGAAAAGTCTTGATTTTAGAAAACTCAGTAAATCTGAGGTTTTTTTTTTTCCTTCTCTAAATAGACCTTATCCAAATGGTTCACTATATTGTTTTTCACTGTGTTCATGGTAAGACAGTTACATTTAATCTCTCTTTCAGAATATTTTACTAATTATCCCACTGTACTATAAAGTATATTGATTATTGTCTTTCTTTTCTCTCACATGTTTGCTTCTCATCTTAATATATTTAATATGCATTATACATATTTAATATCTATACATCCAATGTGACTATGTCCCCTGCTCTCTATTTCTTTTTTTTAAGGTTTATTTATGTATGTATGTAAGAACTGGGGTATAGGCCAAAGTTGTGGGGGGGGAGGGTAAAAGAATTCATAAGAGAGAGAGTGAAAGCAGAATAGGCAGATATGTTAAAATACACTGCTGAGGAGAGCAATGGGCAAGACAGAAAAGGTCTGCTGTTCCATGTGAGTTATTTCCCTGGCCAGAAATTAAGCTCCTGTTGCAGTGGTTGGTGATAGCTTGATAGTGCTAAGACTTAACCCCTTGTACCACTATTGCGACCCTGCTCTTTTTTCTTTCTATATTCTATTATCTTGAAAATCACAGAGATGGTTTCAAAACATTGCTCTAAACATTATCAATTTCAAAAATTCAAATTATCCAATAATATTATTTAAATATAATTGGTAGGCATGCTGTTAACCAAAGGAGAGATTGACCAACATTTTATATTAGCTACTGTAATAAATAGAGTATCACAGATATACTGGTTTCAGATCAAGAAAACTCTTTTCTTCCTCTCCCTTCCTTTCTTTCTTGTTATTTCCTTCTCATAGTCCTCCTCTTTCTTCATTATGTATATCTCAATAAATAATCTGAAATGGGTAGTATGTTAATATTCTATATGTTAGCTTTATTATAATAAATGCTGTAGAGTTTGCCTGAATCCCAGAATCTAGACTAGTTTACTCATTATGTATTTTTTAGCTGTATTACCTTGTTAACAATGAAGTTTTAATTTTCATAATTCTTTTTAAAAACATTAAGTTAAAAGGGCCCTCACTGGTGGCACAATAAGAGTGCAGCACTACGGGCCAGCCACAGCTGCTTCAGTGTGAATTCAATCCCAAGCCCTGTAGGTGACCCACATGGTTCAGCAGACCTCTTCTATCTCACCCACTGCTCCCCTCAGCAGTGTACCTCAGTCTACCTGTTCTACTCCCCACTCTGTCTCTGGTGAATCCTCTCACTGCCCCTGCACCTCTGGCTTGCACCCAGTTCTGTATGTATAAATAAATTTTTAAAAAAATTAAAAATTAAGTTAAAGTATGGATTCTCTACATAGCTGATTTTCTAAAAATGGCTAAAGTTTACTCTCAAATGAAAAAGGACCATAAGAGATATGACTAAGTAGAGAGTGTTTTATTTGTTGCTTTTTAAAAAAAAAAAAATTATTTAGTTATGCATACAGAACTGGGGTGCAGGAACAGTGAGAGGATTCACCAGAGACAGGAGCAGAACAGGCATATCAACAAAGTACACTGCGAGGGGAGCAGTAGGTGGTCAGGAGAGGTCTTCCTTGCTATGTGAAACACCTCTGGGGCTGGGATCCAACTTATGCTGAAGTGGCATTAGCTTCTTAGTGCTGTGCTTTAACCTGCTGCACCACCAGGGAGGGCTCTCTTTGTTGCTTTTTTAAAAATGGTCTAAGATCATATTAGCATATAAGGAGTGAGCTTATACTACCTTCTGATCTTATCACACAAAGTGTATGATATTCAAACTAACAAAATGCATCAAATAGTAAAGACAAGACTAAACATATCATATAACTTTCATGTAATTATTATGAGGTGCTACTTGGAAAACAAAATTTGCTTAGGAATCAGTGGATCAAAAACAAATTTTACTAAAACATGTTATATAAAACAATGTTCTCTACTATAGATATACAACTATGAAGGTATAGAAATTATGGTACCAAACTACATAATTAACTTCTTATGCAGAAGCTTTGAGCATAAGGCAATTTAATTGTTAGCAACCATCTTTCAAAGTGATTGTTATATACATATGGAATGTGAATTTAAAAAGCCATGATATCATCACTATATAAAGAAATGGTGTTCATTATTGAAGAAAAATAGTTCAGGAATTATTTCTAATAGGTGAGTAATATGAAAAAAGTTAAGTGTTTTATGATGTTAATAATCCTAAAAGAGAAACAAGCAAACAATGATGTGAAAGAAATTGGGAGCTAGAAGAGGATTAATGGAGTTAGGTTGTAGTGTAAGTAAAAGAGCATAATATGAAATCTTGCAACCCAATGAAAATATTGACTTCATGTAGACACTTGGAAATTTTATCAATGGTAAAGAGAAAAGGCAAAATTTATCTGCAAATATAGTAGGCTACTACATATGGTAGCCAGTGTTGGTGAATGTTCTGTTAAATTTTTTTTTTCAGTAAAATATAATAGCAACATTTTAGTTGGAATCAAAGTAAGGAATGTAATTGATGAGTGAATGGGAATTTGTGAGATCACAGTATAAATTAAATAATAAAATATTATTTAAATCTCTTTTAAATATGCTTAGATCACACCTTTTGTCTGTTAATTTTATACTCTTAGCCCATTTAAATCTCTAGCATGTGGAAAACTAATAATAATAACAGCAATTGTAAAACAATAATTGCTCACATTAGATAGTTATTTGCTAGACACTGTTTTGAGTGCTACCTAAGAATTAGCTAACTTAGTTCTCACAAAAATATCTGAGTTAGACAATCTTCATTATGCAGGTAAATAAGTCAAAATACAAAATATATATATATAAATCAAAATTATATATAAATCAAAATTATATATATGTATGTATATATATATATATATATGTAAGATGACACGCTAAAGGATATGTTTCAGCTGAACAAAGATATTATCACATATATTAGGGCTCCAAAAAGACTGAATGATTGAAAGATGTTGGAAGTCAATGTTGAATTAAGTATCAGTCACTTTGGTAAATCAGGGTGTGATATTTTTGACTAGGATTTAAAGGTGTATTCAATGTTCTATTTGTGTCCACTTATTAAAGCTCTGAAGAATGTTTCTGTATTTACAAACAAGCATCAGTTTCAGTGTGGTCAGCTGTCTCTCATAAAGTGGTGTTCAAGTAGTGTCTGATAATAATGCACAAAGAAAACCTTAGGCGTTTTCCTTGTGCTAGAGTATGCACCTTGGAACCCTTTATATCACCAACAATTTGCAAATAATAGGAACTTCTTGTTGATACTGATTATAAAGACATAAAGATGATGATTTCATGGCTGTTTAAATTCACATCTCTGTATGCAGATAGCAATCACCTTGAAAGACTGATTGCTAATGTTCAAATTGCCTTTTGTGCAAAGCTGACAAATTTTAAACCAAATTGCTGTTGGCTATGTTTTCAGAAAGGTAGATCTTAATAATGACATTTAATTTTTCTTTTCTGAACAAATGAATGAGCTTCAAGACTGTTTCTACAAAGACAGAGCACTATATAAATTCTACATGAAAGCAAACCCTAATTTAAAAAATAATACCCTAATGATGCCTAATTACTTCCTTGAGAATAAGCAGCAACCTAATTAGTCACCTTTATCTTCATATGCACCTGGAATTGCTATTGTGAATAAAGCATACAAAGCACAGTCCATTTTAAAAACAATATTCTGCAGTGGAGGAAACTGAGAAGGTTGGGTTATGTGGACAAGGTAATTTATGAGAAATCATTACAATTTCTAATGGAATTTGATTCATTTTTTCAGAAAATTGATAAAATAATTAACAGAGTTTTGAAAACTTTCCATTGTAAGAAATTATTTTAAAATGAAGCATAAAACATTTCCCATAAAACTAGATAAAATGCCCTTTCAGGAGACAGTGTGTCTGTATATGTCAGACATTTCTCTGCCATAGCAAATGGCAACTATTAACTCCAAACTTTGAGATTTTATCCAGAAAGAACTAGGAAATCTCTTCTCAGTTAGATAATGTCTTCCCAGAAATAGGTTGTGGACAGGATAGATTAACCAAGCTGACAACCACTCAAATGAGTTCCTGGAGGTGAGCCTTTGCAGACAGAAGAAAAAATAAAAGTTCCACCACTGCCACGGTGAAGGGCTCAAAACTCAGTCTTGCACCATCTTCTATAAAATTCAGAATTAGAAAGGTGAGGCATATTCTGTCCTTGGTCACTGCAGAAGGACTCACTTTCACCTGTGATAATAATCCTGTAAATCTTTAGAAGTACTCATTCTATCTATGTAAAACAATTCTACTTTTTTTTTAATTGCAAATAACTTACAACTGGGACTTTTCTGAATATTTAGTTTTTAGACATAATTTATTTGTTATCAATTGTTTTGTAGCAAATTACCATTGTTTTATCAACTTAAAGCAACTCTCATTTGTTAATGCACCTGTGAGCTAGGAGTCTGGTAATTATTTCTGTGATTCTTAGGGTTTTACAAGCTTCAGCCAGTCAGTAGAGTTTATTTTCTCACCTGTTGGCACAACTAGGGTAAGTGTCTGTTTTCAAGCTCCTTTAAATTGTTGGGAAAAATTCACTTCATTGAAGTTAAAAACCTGAGAAGTTTATGTTTTTAGCTGATTGAGGGGTATAGGCTACAGATTAGCCTCAACTCTTAGAAGTTTTCCAGAATTTCTAGAAATCACTTAAAGTTCCTTGCCAGGAGTGATACCCAATATGATCACTAACTTCATGAAGTCTACATGTAGATTCTAAAATATGTTGACTAGCAAGACAAGTAACATATTCTGTATGTACCTATTAGCATATAGGAAACATTCTCTCTCTCTTTTTTTTTTTTCAATTAAAAAAAACTAATTATTGTCTTTTATATTTTAAATTTTCTCTCTGCATTTCTAAGATAATATCTATGAAATGATTACAACATTACCATCATTGGCTTTATGTTTACTTGGAAACTTTCTATATAATACCCATCTTTAAATAATTATAGACAAATTTTCATTTGCAAATACTAGCTTTCTGTATGTAATAGCACTATTTTAAAAATATCATTATTTTAGCTTACTGGAGAAATAACTCTACTTATTGCAGAGCACATATAATTATCACATGCACACCCCATTATAAAATCACCCCATATGCTGTATTTTTATCCTGTGTCATTCTATGATGTGCTCCCATTTGAGTTAAAGAGTAGAGGACATATATTTTTTTGGTGTCCTGCTCTGTACTACTAGCACTCACAGCTCGATCAAGTAAACTAGTGCCCCCTCTCCTCATGAGTTCTCTCTCGAGGAACTCTATTGGCACTCTGCAACTTCACTTTAGTCCTTATACTTAGAACATATTTCCCAGGATCTGTACGTTCCATATTTGGTATAATATTGGCTCATGACCTCATTTATTCTGAGATCTGCTTTTAACAATTACTTATTATTTGTGTAAAATTGCACAAAGGATATAAAAGAAGCTGCCACGTTGCACAACTCCATGGTATATATGTACTATGGGAATCAATTCCTGTGCAGTTATGAAACATGATAACCCCGACTGAGTAGTCCAAAAAATGCTATTTTCAGTTGTTTGCATTCTCAGTTCAGACTCAATGGAAGCTTTAACAAGTTAATTATTATTATTTTTTGAAGGTGGCCTGACTCAGTTAGTCTTTTCTGGTTATCCATTTAGTTACTCCTTCAGTTTCACTAGGAAGGTGAACTCTCAGCTACATCTAGCTGTACATAAAGATTTTTCACTAAATTATTTATATAGTAGATGATCTAATTGCATTTTATTAAATGCAATTAAGATCATTAAAGTTTGATTATTTTCAGGATTTGAATGATAACAATGAAAATTAAAGTCTATGCTTTTACATCTAGTAAATATTCATATATAAGTCAGTTCATATATTTCTTAGTCTCTGTAACACACAGGATACCAAATCTAAAATTGCTGGACTCCATTAACCTTATATCTGAAATGAATAGCTCTTCAGAAAGAGAAAAATGTTGGTTATTATGTGACTCTTGTGTAATAATCTGGTCCCCATGGTAACAGAGATTTGGATCCTGACATCAGTGTCTAACAGGCCATAGCACTATAACATTTCACTTTTTGTTAAAAAAAAATAAATAATAAAATGCTCAGTCCTGGAAAGATACCATTAAAATCACTGAGGGCCTATGTGTGCAGGCAAGAATTACAGGAATAAGCTACACTGGTATGATTTTGCATTTCATTTATTTGCCTCTCTACTTGGGTTTATATTCTCTTGTGAATCAAGTGACCATTAGTATGTCTTCTTGTAAACTGCATGATTAAAAATTGTAATGTTGAAATATTTGAGCATGCTTTGATTGCTATAAAACTTGTGATTTCAAGAGGTACTGAATAATGCTGCTCTAGAAGGTACTTAATTTTTCAGAAGGTACTTAATTTTTCTAATTTATTATAATGATGGGGTAATCAGTTCCATAATGTGAGATTGACATTCTGGAACTTTGTGATTTTCTAAGTATTTTTATGTTTTTTTGTTGAAGTAATATTGTGTCATAAAAGTGTGTAAATTTCACGTGTGCATCATGATGTGTAAATACTTGATAAACTGAATTAAGTTCAACACTAGAGGTCCTAGATTATACTTCTTCATTCAGTTAACCTCTTTTATACAATTAGTCACCATTAATTCCCCCTTCTTTATGGTGGTTATTTTTAAAGATTTATTTATTTATTCATATAAGAGCTGGGGTGTAGGACAGAAGTGTGGGATTAAGAAGATTCACCAGAGTCAGAGTGGGGAGAAGAACAGGCATATTGACAGTAATATACTGCCTAGGGGAGCAGCAGGTGAGACAGGAGAGGTCTGCTGTATCACGTGGGTTAGCTTCCTGACTGAGATCAAACTCATACTGCAGTGGCTGCAGATTGCATTATAATGCTGAGGCTTAACACCTTGTACCACTAGAAAGGCCACTAAAATGTATTTTTGTTTTATTTAGCTAAGTGAATTGATTTCTCAATATCAGATATGAGTGAATTCATATAGTTTTTGTATTTATCCACCTGGCTTATTTCACCCAATAGGTTTATCTCTGTTGTTGCAAAATGCAGGGTTATATCCTTTCTTACAGTTGACTAGCATTCCATTTTGTATATGTACAACATCCTTTTTATCCAGTTGTCTGCTGATGGACATTTAGGTCATTTCCAGTTCTTTGCTATTGTATATAATGTTGTAATGAATATATATTCATTATATCACACACACACACACACACACACACACAGCAGATTAATGTAAAAGCAATGTAAGCTGTTTTTTTTTTTTTTCAAACAAGCAGAACAGCTTTATTTAAAATTTGATTCATTGGTAAAAATGATATTTTCAAACTATGTACTTTAAAGAAACTTATTCAGATGTTTAAGCCCCTTGCCCCCTTTTTACATTCACTAGGTTAGATTTTAATTAACAGAAAATTATATTTTTAATAATATAATAGTTTATTTTTACATCATTTTGTGCCTTTTCCATCTCAGTTGTAATCCCTGTGGGCTTCCCATCACCAAATCACCTGTGTGTCATCACCATAGTCCAGTGCACCTCCCTACCACCACTGTTTTTAATCCCATTCCCCATTCCACCCCAATAAAATGTCTCTGGTATATAGCTGTTCATTATTATTATTATTTTCTCACCTGGTCCTTTATATTCCTGCTATGATTGGAACCATCTGCTATTTTTCCTTTTCTTTCTGGCTTATTTTACTAAGCATGATCTTTTCCAGCTCCATCCATGTTGCTGCAAGAGGCATGTGTTTATTTGTTTTGGTTGCTGAATAACATTCCATTGTGTATATGTACACATCTTTTTTAATCCAGTCATCTACTTTTGGGCATTTGGGTTGTTTCCATGTCTTTCCAATTGTAAATAAAGCAGCAATAAACATGGAGGTGCAGGTGTATTTTTGAGTCAGTGTTTTTGTGTCTATTGGATAGATACCTAAGAGTGGGATTGCTGGGTCATATGGAAGCTCCATGTTTA
>NW_004567111.1:32916650-32932136 GCF_000260355.1 Condylura cristata
GTTGAGTTTCATCAGTTCTCTGTATATCTTTGTGATCAATCCTTTATTGTAAGCTGCTTTTACTGTAAGCAGATCAGTGCTTTTACACTTTGAGGGGAAAATATACAGAAGTAAGACAACTACCATGTATGTAATTTCTATATTTAGATTTTAAAAATCTCCCTTTCACTTTCCACCATGGCTTTACTCAGTTATTTTCACCATTTCTAAGTGTTCTTTCTCTTCACACCCTTTCCAAACCTTGTTTCTTGTCTTTCTGGATCGTAAGTTTTTTAGGTGTGAGCTGTGTAATTTACACTTCCTTAATATTAAGAAATTATGAATATTTACTCATGGGCTTGTTGGCCATAGTGTGTTCTTGGAGAATGATCAGTAACTAAAACAACTGAATATAATGCCTTTTGTGTGACCACACAACATTCTTATAGATCAGATGTTGTGACAAAAAACAAATTTCAATAAATTTGTGAAGGCTGAAACTATGTCAAGCTTCCTTTCAGAGCACAATGGAAATTACATTAAAAATCAAACAAAAGAAGAAAGAGAGGAAAATCACCAAAATATGCAGACTAGACAGTATGGCACTAAATAACTGTTGGATCAACATGGAAGTCAAATATGATGTCAAAAAATATATTAAAATAAACCTATGATTTTTCAAAAATGGGAAAGCAGCAAAAGCATTACTAAGGAGGGAAGTTTACAGAAATAAATATTCACTTCAGGAACAAAGAAGGATCACAAATGAAATTCTAAGTTTCTAACTAGGAAACTAGAAAATGAAGGGGAAAAAACCCCAAAAGTTAGTAAAAGGAAAGGAAGATAATAGAAATAAGCAAAATAGAGATTAATAAGACAATTCAAAATAGTAGAAAAATCTGGGCTGGCTATTTAAAAATAAATAAACCTTCATATAGCCTCACAAAGAAGGGAAAACACAAATATCTAAAAACAGAAGAAGGAAAGAAACTACACTAGATAGTTAACAGTATCATAACAGAGTACTATTACACCTAAATGGCAACAAACTGGACAATCCAGAAGAAATTGAGAAGTTCTTAGAACATGCACAATTCTGAAACTGAATCAAGAAAAAATAGAAAATCTGAAAATGTTGGTTATAGGAACAAAGTTGATTAGTAATCAAAGGCTTCTCCCACAAAAAAAGGAAAGAAAACAATGTGCCAGGAGCAGATACTGTCACACTTTCAAGGAAGAATTAAGTGTATCTTTCTCAAACAAACTCTTCCCCCCAATTGAGATTTGAAAAATCAATTAAGAATTGATTGAAAATCTAAACAGATTCTATGATACTAACAGAGCAGTTCAACAATACTTTAAAAGAATGACACACTGTGATCAATGAAATTTATCCAGTGATGCAAGAATATTTTCAACATATGTAAAATAAAATCAACCACATCAACAAAAAGGAAAGACAAAAATCATATGATCATCTCAAAACATATACAAAAAGCATTTGTTAGGGCTCGCCATCAACATCAAAAACATTTTTTTCCAATTTATAAGAAAGATTGCTCTACTATTTATTTTGCATATGTTTTAGCTATTGTTTAGCCCTATCCATTCCTGAAAAAACATGTTAGAAGTCTCCTTAACATTGAATATTGACCAGTTTTTTTCTTGTGTAAAATGTAAACCATTGATTATATTATGTTAATGGATTTCAAGTTTTTACTGTTTCTTTTTGAATCAACATAGTAAATTGCAACTGGGAAACTATATTTGTTCTGTATCCCCAAAGTTTTTCTTTAGTTTTGCAAAATATGGTTTACATATTTGAAATTATCATTTTAATTTTGCCTGTGAGAATAACTCTATCCCTTTCTCATTAATATTGCTTATTCTACTTTCACACTTTTGATATGTAAAAATTGTCTGGGTTAGTTTATGAAAAGGAAAAGGAAACCTCACTGACTTGTGATGATAAAATTGTAACAATTTACTGAAACAAAGTTAAGTAAATTAAAGGACTAATGTATCATTTATAGTGATCATGAAAAGGGATAGGTACCCCCCAAAATATGCCTAAGAGTGGTTGTAAAACACCTACTTTTCCAAAGTATTATATTTCTATACTGACCTGCCTACGTTTTATGAATCTTATGTTGCAGTTGTTCTAACCATGATCTCATGTTAGGTTTTTGTTGTTCTCCAGTAACATTTATAAATGTTGTATCTTAAATGGCTGGAAATATTCATAAGAAAAAAATATTTGCCATAAAAGAGAGAAAGAGATAGCTGTTATTTTGCTAAAATAAATGTATGAAGTCAGTAGGTTCAGGGGAACAAACATCTGGTTTGAAAAATAGAAAATACCAGGTAAAGGAGATTTTAGATGATTAAGAATGAGGTAAAAGGCTAGTAAAAAAATTTGCAAAGAGTGTTAATATCTCAGTAAAGGCTGAAACTGCAGTTGCCCATTCCCTGTTACTTTAGCAAAGGCTTTCTCCACATTGTGCATATAGTTTTCATAATCAGAAAAAGACCTGTACAGTGAAAAAAAATAACACTACGTCCAAGAGATACTCATTTCATTTGTATTGTTCCATATTTGTTAGGATTAGGTAGGAAATGGGTAAAAAATAATTTAGGGTATGCTGTGTATTCAGTCACTAATGTGTGCAAGTGTGAATCATGTAATTGTATGTCCACATTGTGGTCACTTGCCCTTATCCGTTATCTCCAGAATGTATGTTTGTATTTAGAAAAGGCAGAAGCTCATGCCAAGAATACATACTATTTTACATTGTAAATCTTCATATATCAAATCACAACTTTTTAAGGATATAAATTCCTTGAGTGCAGACACTATATTATGTGTAACTGCTTATGGCACACATAATGTTTCATGAGTCTGTACACATAGTAAGTGTAAAATAATTTATGAAAGAAATAAATAGATCCAAATTTAGGACATTTAAATTATACTTGCAAAAAACTGAAGTTCATAGTAATTCAAGCAGCATGAATATACATGTTATATGTAATCAGAAAACTATTTAAAATTATATAGTAAAGCTTGACTCAAGATTACATTTTCTTTTAATTCACCATATTATTTTAAGCATATAGCTTGCTATTACATTAAAACCAGTAAAACATAATTTCCACCACAATTTAATATATATATATTGAAAAGTATAAAAAGTATAAAAAGTGTACTTTTTATACTTATATATTGAAAGTATAAAAAGTAAGAAATAATAGCTTTTCTTTACTTAATGTCTGCATGGCAGAGAAATCATAACACTCCTGGACAAGTGATGACATCTAAAATGATGTTTTGGAGACTTGAAACAAATGAGAAATGAATATGTGATTTGAGTTTCTTATAAATACATAAAAATACGTGTTTTGATTTAATGATTACATTGCTTCTATAATCATCAAATGATGTTTCCCATTGTTTTATTATTAGTATCATTATTTTTGCTCTTTATATTATATCCTAACCCTCACAATACCTTCTAGATAGCTCATAGATGGATAGGAAATTGCTTACAATGCAATTCAACTATAAAAGGAAATAACAGAAATAGGCCATGACCATGACTGTCATAGCATATGTTGCCCAGGGCTTTATTCTGCCATCTCAAGAACTTCCTACTAATAGTAGCAGAGCTGTCAGGGAAGGCCATGGTATCAATCTTCACATTTACTTTAATGCTACCATCCCATGACTTTTGCATTACAAAAGATGCTTTATGGAGCTGACTCAGCTATATTTCTACATTAGCATTATATTAGCAGGAGTGAAGGTTAATGTTTTGACTTGGAATTTAGCCCCATATGTGGCTTGAAAAAGAGAAAAGAGGCAAATGTTATGTGATAACTTTCCGTCCAAAGACAGTGTCTTTGCAACTTTATACAGGACCATTATGAATAAAGATTCCACTTATCAAAAGTAGAATATGTAATTTCATTTGAATATTACTGTCTACTGTATTTATGTTGAGCATAATCAGGATTATCATATTAATTATGATAAAGTCTTCCACATTCACTGAACAGTTAGACCATCTTTAGATCTGTGAATTACTTTCCTACTATTCCTTTCTTGGGGATTACAAGTACACAAATATAGTGTTCTGATTTTAAATATGTAAATATGTGGCTATTAATAAACTATGCATCAGAAACTACAGATAAAAGGTAAGAATGGTGATTAGGATTTTTAAAAAGATTTATTTATCTATGCATACAAGAACTGAGGTACAGCCCAGAGGTGTAGGGGTTGAGAAGATTCACCAGAGACAGAGTGGGGAGCAGAACAGGAAGATCAACTGAACTGAAATACATTGTTGAGAGGAACAACATGTGGGTCAATAAAGGTCCGCCACACCATGTAGGTCATCGCCCTGGCCAGGGATCAAAATCATGTACAGTGGCTGCGATAGTTTTGCTGCATTTTAACCCACTGGGCCACGAAGGAGAGCTCAGAATTTTTTTTTTTTTTTAATTCAACAAGTACATAATTGAGTTCATCCTATGTGCTGGCCTTATTCTGAGCACTCAAGATGCATCAAATGAACATGGAGTGTGTTTTCAAATAAGTCCTGTTTACCACATAGTTGCATTTCCTAATTAATTAGATAATAGTTCCTGTAATTGAAAACGGTAAGTCTTTTTGTGTTTTCCAGCAACATATTTGCATTGTAGTTATTCATAAGAAGAAACATATTTCATTCTATCAACTGACACTATACAGTTTTATAAGCAGTATAGCTGTAATAAGCCTGGCAATGATACTCATTTTTCTCAGATATTCTTCCTTACATTTAATTTTTAGAATAGTTAAAAAATAAACCCTCGGGCCCTCCCTGGTGGCGCAGCGGGTTAAAGCACTGCACTAAGAAGCTTAAGCCTAATTCCGCATGAGTTCGATCCCCGCCTGCCCCAGAGGAGATCCACATGGCGTGGCAGACCTCTCCTGACACGCCCCCTGCTCCCCTCAGCAGTGTACTTCGTCGATCTGCCTGTTCTGCTCCCCACTCTGTTCCTGGTGAATCCTCTCACCCTCCACATCTCTGCCTGTACCCCAGTTCTGTATGAATAAATAAATCTTTATAAAAATAATAATAAACTCTCTTATTAAATAACTATGGTACAAATCTAAGTTCATATTCAAGGGTAGTTGTGATTGATTCTTAAGGATTCTCTTAGTTGTAAAAATCAAGATTAGGATTCATTTTTCACTATCTACCAACAAAAGTTATACTTATGTAATTTTAGTTATTTTATGGGAAATTAATTCAAAAACTTTGGAAAAGTTAAACTTTCTAGAAGGAGCATATTCCACTGACTAGTAGAAGTGTGAATGTTTCTGCACGATGAACGATTATAAGTTTGTTTACTTCCTGCTTTCTCACTACTTAGTTCTTAATATAAAACACATTTTTCAAGTGGCTAAGCTATTTTTACCAAGTATTATTATTCTGCAAGTTATCATATTGTTCTGTTTTTTACTGTAGTAGTTTCAAGGTTATTTTTTTATATTATATAGAATTAACTTTGTATTACAGCATTATATATTTTAGGTATGAGTAAGTATCAAGACATAAATACTCATATTCTACCTAGAGTTCTACTTTTTAAATAAAAATATGTATTATTAGCTTATTAAAAAAAGAAAAATGCAATTATGTAATAATACATGGTATTGCTCTTTTCTGAAGATAAAATATTCCTAGAAAAGTTTCAGTTTTACTAATAAATGCAAGAGTCTATTCAGGTTTAGCACATGGCAGATAGAGATATGTAAAAATATAAGTTAAATATGTATTTTCCTGCTTGGCCTTCATGTTTTCTACTCTTAACTACCATTTGCCATTACTTATGTTTACCGTAGATCCATTTGAGGTATCTTTTGAGACTCAAATCATTTAGTTTACAAAAAGTTCTGGTTTTGTTTGTTTGTTTGTTTGTTTGTTTGCTTAGATTTAGATATGAAATAATGTAAAAGACTTATTTTTATTTATTTATGTATAGAACGGGGTACCAGAGGTGTGGGGTGGAGTGGTGAGAGGATCCACCAGAGACAGAAAGAGAGAAGAACAGGTGGATCTTCTGAATATACTAATGAGGAGAACAGAGGGAGAGGTCTGCTGTGCCATGCGGGTGAGCTCCCTGGCAGGGGATTGAACTCAGGCTGCAGTGGCTGTGGATACTTGATAGTGCTGAGGCTTTAACCCCTATAGAAATGCCCAAAAGTTCCATTTTATTAATGCAAGAGAATGACACAGATACCTTTGGAACACACAAAGAATAGTATTGCATGAGGCGGATCATATGAGTATTAACATTTAAGGGATAAATACAAGAATTTATAACCATAAGTTGATGTTATATTTTGGATAATTCTATTTAATCAGTGTACTTAGAATGAAAGAATGAATCATGTGACAGACACATTTCTATAAAGAGAGAGTAAGAGTAAAATTATTTTAATTAGCTGGGGGTAGTACTATATCAAGTAATACAAATAAGGAAGCTATGACCTGAGGCATATTAGGGTCAAAGATAAGCTTTACCTGTTTCAAAATTTGATCTCGATGAGGTCCTGTGATTCAAGTGCCATTTTTGCTTATACATATTCTTAGCCATAACAGTTAAAGATTTGATTAAAGAAAAATGGAAACGGGTAAATATTTCTAGTACCTTTCTTTTGAAATAATGACCTTCTTGCTTTTCTCATTAATTTTAAAGCATCACTACAATAAAGAAGCAGACACTCCATTTTTCTGTAGTCGGTTGACTGGTTATTGAGCTTTTGCTGTAGGTTCACGTTTTCAGCAATAAACAAAAGTCCTCTGCTTTATTGTGGTAGATACTCTTAAAATTTATAATTCATGCAGTAATATCGAGTTAGCTTAATGTTTCCTTTTTAATATCTTTACTCCTACAAATAAATGCCTCATATTTTCACCTAGCAAAATGCAACTAGTATAAATAAAAGTCATTTATTGTAATAATGACTGAATTATGAACTTAATGGATACATTTACTATGCACAAAAATGTTAATTCATCTGCTTTCTTTTGAAAAGAAGATCAGCAATATTTATTTGAGAAGATTACATACCATTTATTTGACCCAGCAATTTCATTAATAAGTATATGTTTTCTAGGTATATTTGTCTACATATACAGACACACTATAGTAGGATGCACAATAGAACTTTTTGAAATACCAAGATACCAACCACAACATAAATGTTCATTATGACAAGTTAAAAATATATCACATTCACAAAGTGTAAACTTTGCAACCATTGGAAAACATGTTTGTTTTAGAGACTGTTTTTCAGTTGTTTGATAGAAGGAACAAAGGATTCAAAAGATATGTCTTCTTTTGTTAAATCAGCAAAATATCAAGTATGTCTGATCTTCCTTTTTAGTTTTAGCTGATGGAAAAAAAAATCTAGTCTACAGAACTTTTCAATTAGTTACTTTGAAATATTGTATCTAATTTTAACCATGTTCCCTTATATAAACATGATATATATTACAGTTCTGAAAAATAATAAATTGACCTCACAACACAATCTAATCAAGTGAATTGAATCAATTTATTAATTTATTACATACAATTTATATTTCTTAATAAGGGGAAAAGGAGAACAAAAAACAAGTATTAAAGATAGAATAATTTCATTCTCATCAACAAATTTGCAGTTACTTCTAAGCTAGACTTTTTTTTTGTAGCTACATAAAACATTCATAAATGCAATGACAATACTATAAATATACTTTGTTTGCTTTGGGGAGGATGACCCACCTCTTTCTTATTTGGCTACAACTGCTATATTTCTTTACTAAAAGGTGAGAGGAGGTCTAGCTGACTCTTCATCCTTGTTTTCATACTTCAGGGAAATCTTTAGGTGTCTTCTGAAATTCAAAGTCTGCTCTAAACTAGTTTTATGAGAGTGACACACGATAAGTAATGATGAATGAGTTTTTCCTTATGGTCATGAACTTTTGCACAAATACTCCATTAAGTTTAAATCTTTTGAAAACACTATGCCTCAAAGAGGTGCCAGCGAAAATTGAAAGTAATCCTGTGTAATCTTAAAGCGATACTTCAACACGCCAGTATATGGTAAGAATATCAAAACTTGATTTAACTTTAATCTGTATAGCTATATCATCCCTAAGGTATGTGGTGAAGAGTCAATATTTTGTAATGATTACACCAAAAATGTAGTAGTGGAAATCAATATGGGGATATTTAGCAATGAATAAGAGGTAGACTAATCTATTGTCAACAGTCTCACCAAAATATTTTAATTTGCAAGGTATGCTAGCAGTTACATTTAGAGTGATTTACCTGGTCTCCATTTCTGATTAAGAGTCAATAAGTAATTGAGCTAACAAACAAAAAGCCTGTATCACAATGTAACTGAGAAACAATCTAAAATTTCTGCAAGTAACCATTTATTTTCATAGTTGAATGTTTAAAACCTTCAGAACAATCAGTGACTGCTCTTGAAATTTCAGTTTCAGTTGCCTAGACATTTGACTCTAGGAATCCAGAATAAAGAAGATAAAAATAGGGGGTTATATGTCTGTTGTTGCCTTTTCCCACTCTGAAGTTAGCAAGACAGATTGCCAGTTTATTTAATGCTTTTTAAGAAAACTTAGATGCAGATTAGAAATTTAGGACAACTTGAATATAAATCCAAAAAGGATTTATATGCACATGTATATGCTTAGTAGCTTAGTGTTCTTATCTGTAAAATGAGTGTGTTTACTTATGTTTGTTTTTTAAATTAAAAGGTATAATTACCTACTTCAGACAATACCCAAAGTTCATTTTTTAAGATGTTGATACAAAGGCAAAAAAAATATTAGGGAAATACTTTTCAGTAATGATTATGGTCAAATAGCAAGAACTGTATTTTTCAGTAGAGCAAAATAGCAAGATATACAAGTTGTCATATATATATATATATATATATATATATATATATATAATACATATATATATATAAAATACATATTTTCTATTTAGCAGATATCAAAATATTAAAATGTGATGGATCACATTTAAAAAGCAGCATATCTACAATATGAAAGGATGCAAAGTAAATGCAAATAAATATAAGAAATGGAAATATTCTTATAAATAAATTTATTTTATTAATAGACTTAATTCTAAGTGAAGTCAAAAGATATATGAATGACAAGTCATTTTTTGTAAAACTGCCATTTTTTCACAATCTATGAGTCTACTAACTTAATATATTAGAATTTGACAAATTCAGATTGAAATTTCTAAAATTAAAAAAAATCATGTAAAAGTCAGAACAGTCACTCATACTTGTAAGGAAACATATATGATAGAAACTAAGGAAGATTAGATTCTATTAAATTTTATACTAATGTAATTTTGTTTTGCCATAACTAGACCTATAGAATAATGGAACAGAGATTTCAAAAATAGCTATTTTTGAAGTATGTTGAAGTTATTTTATAATAGTAAGGATAACTTTCTTTGTGTTTATATTTACTTGCATCAACAATGTTGACCAAAGTTAAATTTAAATAAAACTATTTTAGAAAACAGCTAAAATTCCCTTAATTAATATTTGACAATTTTACCCAAATGCAGTCAAAAAGAGACAAATCCCTTATTTTATTCATGTAGAATCTAAAATAAAAATAAAACAACTCAGGGTGACAGAAAGAGATTACTTATTACTATTAGGCTAAGCCAACATTAGTTGAACAAACTTGATAAAGAGGTACAAGCTTTTAATTACAAAGCCAGTCAAGATACATTATACAGTATGAGAAATATAATCAATAATATGGCATTGCAGTTTTCAGACTTGCTAAGAAAAGATGGTGAACATATACATTTGAAGGCAATTTATAAGAAATCTAATCAAGACTTTGGAATGCTGTAGTTATTTCCACACACATATCAGTAGTTTTTAATTTCATTAAAAATATGTGATTTTTACTATTAGAGTACTATGTCCCAGAGTTTCATATTTTTAATTTTTCCATATTTTTACAGAATAACATGTTTTATGTGCTTTATAGAGAGAGGAATACAGGAAAAAAAATAGTGTATGTATTCCTTAAAGATGAATAAAAGCATTTTTCTTTCAAATACTGTCTTCAATCATGGCTGTGTTTAACTTTTCTAGAATATTATCATACCTGTTGAGATGTTATGGTTTAAAGACAAAGAAATTTGTAAGTGATTTTGCAATCTTTTGGCCAAACCTGAACTATTCTCAACTCTGAGAGAATTGTGAGGAAATCAGTTGTTTGATCATGCAAAGTCATCCCTATCAGCATCCACAAATATCTCAATGTCTTGAATAGATGAAACTACAACTGATAGATTGACATTTTTCCCCTGATAAATTGCTATCAAAAGTCAGGCAAATAACTTTTTCCTTTATAATATTTTATTGAAAATAAAAATGTATTACTCTTTTGTGCTTTGCTTAATATTCTCATTTGAAATGCTTCCTATCTTTTTAATTCCTCCCCCACCGCAACCCCTAGGCTCATCAAAAGTAATGATCTTCCATTAAATATGGAAAGATTTCCTTTGAAAGTAAATACATCCAACTTTTCCCTGGTATTGGGAGTTATACTACCAAATTAGTACCTAGTATATGCCAACTTAGATTTTTCATTGTTGTTTTGAAATTGTTAATCTTGTCTCTTTTCATCTCATACTCTGTGCACAATTCTGCTAACCTTATTTCCTCAAATGATCAGTGTTCTCTCTTGCTACCTAGTATTTGTTTACATGTTTCAGCTCTATCTGAGATGACCTATTGGCATCACTGAAATGATACGCAGTCTTTAGGCTTCAGTTCAAAGATTACAGCTTCTATACTATTTAGCTCTCCTGAAATAATTCCCCAAAGCTCAATACAATCTTCTGTTATAGCATTAACCAAAATTGATCATATGAGCAAGTTTAATCAATTGTCTTTCCCAGAAGTTCTGTGGAGGCACAGACTGGATCTAGTTTTAAGTCTGAGTTTTATATCTGCCACCTATTACCATGTCTAAGACAAAGATGACTGTTAACAAATACTTACTGAATTATTAAATTGAAAAAAAAGAGTTTTTTTAAATTTGATAAAAACAAAGATTGCAGAATTTATTTCCTCTATACACTTGACCAAGGATAAAATCTAAAATCAGAGGCTTTAGTTAACATAGAGTCTCTCATATCAAAGAAGGGGAAAGGAGAGGTCAGAAATTAAAATTGCTAAAGTGGAGAACAGAACACTGCTCCAATAAGGATGCCACAGAGGACAGTGGGATAGGTATGATTCCCCAAATTGCTGCCATTTCTGAGAAATGTGCAGAGGATCCTGCAGATGACTGAGATCATCACAGATATTTTCAAGGGAGGAACACACAAGTAGATTCCACCTATTACCTTAAAGGTCATGGACAGTAGTGGTCAACACTTAAATGTCACCAATCATAATTCTTTATAAGTAGCCTCTGCATTAAAATAAAAACCCTTTTTATGGTTTTTGCCTTGTGATCCCTTTTATAATAGTTTGCACCCAGAGCCCTATCCAAGAACACTCTGGTTGTGACTACTGACCTGCATCCTTTTGCTGTGGTCCCAAATAAAAAACCTTTCTTTACTTCTGGAAGGGATAGACTCTTTCTGGGACAAAGCCTCCACATGTATTACAGTTTCTGAAAACTATTGGAATGTGCTCAATACTTACTAATTAAATTCTAGGAATCCTAGAGCTATAAGGTATATAAATGGTGTAGCATAAAACTGTCAACTTATATTAAGTTGCAGAAGCAAAGGACTAACAACCAATAAAGGTGATTGTTTTTTTAGATTTATTTATTCATGCTTACAGAACTGCAGTACAGGCCAGAAGTGTGGTGGATGAGAGGATTCACCAGAGACAGAGTGGGGAGCAGAACAGGCAGACTGACAAAATACACTGCTGAGGGGAGCAGTGGGCGGGTCAGGAGAGGTCTGCAGTGCCATGTAGCTCAACTCTGTCCAGGGAGCTACAGTGCTTCTCAGAGCTTTATAATGCACACATGTTTTAACCCATTGCGCCACCAGGGAGAGCCCTGATTGGTTTAATACACTGCACTAAGTTCCAGATCTTATAACTCCTGGGGGTAGATATGGCAACATACTATTGTCCTATTGATGGATCCAATTCCAGACTTTATGTTATGTAGCTACAAAACGGTCGTCATGACTCTCATAAACAAATACCAGTTACATTTTCTTAGCCAGCAAGAATAATGATTCACATTAAATACAAAACTATTGTAAAAACTCCTTAAGAAGATTGCTAGATTTTAGGAGTTTGTGAAGCTTTTTCTACATTAAAGCATAAGTATGAAAATTTTCAAGAATTATCATTTTTTTTATTTCCATCTACCCCACATAAACATGTATATACATACACAAATACAAGCATCTCTCTGCCATTCACCTGTACTTCAATTTAGAAAAAATATTCGAATGACAAAACAGGTAATTTTCTAGTACTAATTTTCTAGTATTAATGGTCAATTTCCTGTAATACTAAGTTATTCCCTGGACTTTTAGTTAAAATTGAGAGCAATGAATGTGTCATTTGTAGGAACTGAAGGGGATATAAAGTACTCTGTACCAGTCATTTATGAAAGTTATCTGCAAAAGTTAAAATGTCCATAAGTGACTTACATGCCAAATTGTTTAATTGGGTCCATTACAAAAAGGAAAGATATAACACTTTACTGTTTCTTTGAAAATGAAACCACAGAACTTGACAATACATTTTCTATGTTAATTAAAATTTGGAATACTTTTCCCAACTCAAAATGTTGAATCCTTTTGTTCAAATACAGTACAGTTTCACACATCCTTTTGTTATTTTATGTCTGACAAATTATACGAAGTAAATCAATCCTTTGATGCTTTTGTTATTCTAAAAGTTGCCCATGCTTGTTAATGTATTTTCTTATGTTTCCAAAGCCACAATTAGTGTCATAATAATTAGCATCTACCTTTCTGCTTTGAAGTTAGCCCTCAGGGATACCTCATATTATAATTTACTGACAAATGGATAAATATTACTATCATATATCAATATATATGCAGCCTCAAGTCTAAAGACTTGTAGTTACTGGTAGTGATAAATTTATTCCATTTATGAACAGGAAAATTACTCTGCTTCTAAAATTTTGTTTCTCATTGTGCAGAGCAAAATGGCAAAGTGTGATTTTTATATAGTTAATATTTTTATCACCAATTACAATTTGGACCTAGAAAACTAATGGGTTGTTTCTATACAGGATATCTCATAACAATTCAAATAGACATTGAGAACTATATGAAAATGGAATTTTAAGCTGGTTGCATTTAAAATAATAAACCTAAATGTAATATGGTAGTCCTAATTGTGTGTTCACATATCTGTGTGTCTGCACAATTGTTAAAGAAATGATAAATCCTCTCCTTCCAAAACCCTAAACATTTCCATTATGAATGCACTGAATGGGAAGAAGAGAGATGAAAACTGCTGCAGGAAAAGAATGCTATTTATTTTCTTTATAATGTGTAGAGTATTTTTTAATCCTTTACTTTCATTTAATGAACTTGTGTTAGTAAGGTAGGTGTAATTAGAGCTGTCAATATTGTATTCCAAATGTGCACTGCACTATGAATTTAATTTAAATTTCTCTATCCCTACTTTTTCCCTTCCCATCACCACTGGGAGAAATTGAAGCACTTGACTGCTGCTGTGGCAAATTGGATCCTAATAAGTACGATGCTTTACTGCTTCTTGTTTTTGCTAAGATACAACTGCACTATTTCAGAAGAGCTCACCTGGGCATTAATTCAATGAGAAATGTTAGTAGGAGCATTATATTTTCCACGTTTTGATATCTTAGTGAATGACTTGCATATAAAGAGATCTGGCAGATGGTTTTCATCATTCACTGATGAGATTGTCATTTCAACCCCAGATTCTGCTGACTCATCTCTTGGGGTTTAGGAATTATATTCGTATCAGTGTTTGAAAACATTTGAGTTTGTTTCAGCTTGACAGGAAAGTGTAATGTAATTGAATAATATGTTTAAGTATGGGAGAGTTTATTTAAGAAATTATCCTAAAAATATAAGCAAATCAGCAACGGATCATGGTAAGACTTGTACACATGTGCTGAGAAGTCAACCTACATGCTATGAACAACTAAAAATATATTTCTATTGATTGTTAAAAAGTTAAAGATAACCTGTCTATGGACCCCACCTCTAGTCTGCTAGGGACCCCCACCATTTTTTTTTTTTTCCAACACCATTGTTTCTTGTCTTTTTGATATGGGCCACCTCCTAAATGTGATATATATCTGTTTGTAGTTTTGATTTGCATATCCATGATGTTCAATGCTGATGATCATTTCTTCATATGCCTATTAGGTCATCTGTATGTCTTCTTTGGAGAAATGTCTAGGTTTTCGGTTTTCTGCCTGCATTTTTTTTTTTTTTCTTGTTGTTGAGCTGTGTGAGTTCTTTGTAGGTCTTAGGTATTAGTCCATTGTTCCATGTATGGTAGGGAAATAATTTCTACCATTTCATAGGATTTCTTTTCAGTTTGATGATTATTTTTAACTCAGCAAAAATTGTAATTTGAAGTAGGTCTACCTTATAAAAACAGTATGGAAAGTCCCCAAATATTTAAAATAGACAATTCCACTCATAATTATCTACCTATATAAAGATACTAACTCAGAGGGATATTTGTACTCCTATATTCATTATAGCACTGTTTAAAATAGTAGAGTTATGGTATACCTAATGTTCCCAAGAATAAATGATGAATTAAGAATATGTGGTATGTTGATACAATGGAATATTACTCCGTTATATATATGAAATATATAATACTAAACCAAAACAAACCTTAGAAACTTTATTGTAGAATTCTGGTTACCACAGGAGTTGGGTAGGAGGTGAGGAATAAAGGACAGAAGAGGACTAGTGAACTGTGGTAGACGATGATGGATGCCTTGTTGGAGCTGTGGCATATTAACAGACTTCTGAAGAGATGAAACCTATACTCTTTAATTACATACCGTATTTCCAATCAATGTTCATTGACTTGATTAACTTAATTGGTTTAAGTAGATTTATTTATTGTATTGAATTATTCAATAAAAACTAAGAAACACAATTTTAAAGCTACAGGTGGGCTCTCCTGCCACCCTGTGATTCTGCAGGTGTTTCTTTTCACAGACTTTAATCCTTTGCAAAGCAGCAGCAACAGCTCTTTCTGTCTTCTGGTGTTATATCTTCTCCTTCATAAATCCATCCTTTTAAAATGCAATCTATATATAGAGAGAGACTGAATGAAAAGTGAACATGAATGTCATATATTTATACATTAAAAAACTGAGCATAGGCCCTCCCTGGCAGCGGGTTAAAGCCCAGCACTGAGAATCTAAAGCC
>NW_004567111.1:32933367-32942234 GCF_000260355.1 Condylura cristata
TATATATATATATATATATATATATATATATATATATATATACATGGTCCAGGTATGTAGATATGTATGCAATATTTATAGTAGCTCTATTCATAATTAGACACATTGAAAACAGCACCCAACAATGGATAGGTAAATGACTTACAGACGAAGCATGGGATGCAACACTACTAAGCAACAATTGAAAACAAACTACTGCTACATAGATTAATATTAATTAGCATTGCAAATAAAATTTTGAATGAAATAAACCAAAAAACGAGGTTATACTGGTCAACAGCATTATACTAATTACAGTAACATCTCACATATGCCATAGAAGTCACCTCAGTGACTACTTTTGAAAGAGATTCTGCAGTGTCGGTGATGCTCTGTTTTTGGATGTGCTGCACACTTGTCATTTGCACACTTTTCTGTGGAATTGTCAGATTTCAATTTTAAAAGTTTCTTTTAAAAAGGGGGGTATGTCATCACAAAAAATGAAAAGTACACATGAGTGAACAGATTCTTGATTTTTTTTAGTGCTACATTTCCTGTGTATATGTTTTTATTTCAACATTTTTATCATATTTCATTTTTATTTAATTCAATTGTAAAATTATTAATTGCAAAACTATATTCAGATTAATTGTAGACCCAGGATCTATTATGATATCAATCACATTAGTTTTATTAATTATAATAATTTGTAAAGTAATATTACTTAAATGCTTATTGTGTGTCAGTAGTACATTCATATCCATGCATGTTTAGGTTTTAC
The DNA here is from genome assembly GCF_000260355.1 of Condylura cristata. Taxonomy (NCBI): domain Eukaryota; kingdom Metazoa; phylum Chordata; class Mammalia; order Eulipotyphla; family Talpidae; genus Condylura; species Condylura cristata. The sequence continues at coordinate 32,934,128 of NW_004567111.1, forward strand.
AACAATGATTTGATTTAGTTGGTGACTGAGTAGTGACAGGATAGGTACTACTTGCATTCTGAAAACATCTCTTTGAAGCTGGGTAGAACAATGACATGTTATCTCAATTTTCCAAATGGAAAAACTGAAGCACCAAGTAGTTCAATAATTTCCACAAGGATGCATAATCTGTGAAGGTGAACGCAAGACAAATGTCCAGATTCTAAGCCTAATATCCAAACCACTAGGAAATAAATTGTAGATTGTTAATTATGTAATGACACATATTTGGCACAGAGTAAGTGCTGTAAATGTGAACCATGAAAACAATAAAAATTACATACTATTGTAACATACTGATGATTTTTCCTGTGGAAGAAAGGAGAACAGATGTAGGTAGATACATTTATTTGCATAACACACATTAGTAGACCTCAAAGACACAGTGCATCAAAAAGATGAAATTTCAACATTCTAATATGGAAGGTGGATAGGAAGTACTATTTTGATAAAAAGCATATTATGATAAATGCATTAAGGAAATCTATTTGATATATAAGTATAGATGACAGCATATCTGATGTATTAGAGAAATTAATGAAAGTCAGTATGTAGCCACAGAAGTCCAAAGATTGCAACTTTTAGGAGAGAAGTCTGAACTAGATAGTATAGCTACATAGATAAAAAATCTGAAAATACTTAATTACAACTATTTAATTTTACATAGCATGTAAAAAAATGTCAGTCTACAGAAATCCTTGAGTAAGTTTTATGATTTTAAGAAAATGCTTGCAAACTTATTTAAACTAAATATGCAAACTTATTAAAAGACTAAATTACCAAGGTCATTAAGATGGGGTGAAACGAAAAGCACAACAAGGGCTCCAAGATTAAATCTTTCATTGTATGTGAGTTTCTTTACTGTTTGAAGCTTAGCAATCAGGCTTGTTATAATGATCTTCATCTTTAGTACAATAGAATAAACATCTTGAAATTTTCTCTCCACACAAAGTGACTGATAATTCAATCTGATTTAAGCATATTCTGTTGTTGTCTTTCAGAAAATTCTAGAAACATAATGGCTATTATTTTCCCTGCCCAAGTTGGAAGCTGGTGACTGAATAGTGACAGGATAGGTACTACCGGGATTCAGAAAGCATGTCTTTAGAGCTGGGTAGAACAATGACATTGCCGTTTGACATTCATCACTTTCGTCATATCTCTAAAATAAATTCCCTGGTGCTTGGATATCTGACACAACATCCAATCATCATTGCAGGACTTACCAAACACCTTAGTGAATCAGGGTTAACAGGGTTGACTGTCCTGAATATTACTGTACTAAATTACAGTTCAATATGGCAGTTGTTTTCTTTTTTAATTTTGTTAATTTATGTAGTAATTCAAAACTCAAAGATGTAAGCTGTATGTTTACAAACAAAAGTTTTTCAAGCTACACAAATTATTTCAAATTACCCTGTACTCTATTTTTATAGACAAAGAAATAGAACAAATAAATACAAGTAGGCAGATTTTGTGAGTTTTCTGAAACTCTCATTCTAACTCTCAAAAGTTAGAATGAATGCATATTCCTGTGAAATAGAGGACATAGGCATCCGAGATAATCTAGCAGAGTTTGGGAAAAGCTAGAAAAGAAGAGGATACATAAGGGCATTTGTAAAGAAAAGCTCTGCTCCTACAAGAGTCTGCGTATTCATTGAAGCTCATACCCTTAAAATTTCTAAACAATAATTATCATTATGTATTAGCACATATGCTGACACTATTATAGCCACTTGAAAACATCATATAATCCAATCCACAAGACAAGCATGATGTAATTATTATTGCATTTTACAAAGATCCTAAGGTCTAATGAGTTGTAATGATAATACCTTTTGAGGTTTTTTTGTTTTGTTTTGTTTTTAAGAATAAAAATAAGAACTCAAAAACAAGTCTTTTTGCCTTCTTGTGCACTAAAGTACAAGTTTATAGCATATGGTTGTGAAATCATGAATAATTACATTATTTGGATTGAACCAAGATGATTGTCCACATCTGTGCTCAGTCACCAAGAAAAAAACCCTAAATTCAAGTTCTCTGTTGTCTTTGATAATGTATTTCATACACTATAGAAAAATGAAGTCAGTAAAAGTGGTACTGAAGTATTTGAAACAAACATTCAAAACATTTGATCAATGAAGGTAAGAGTGAATATTCTATTAGCCTAGAGTTTTCTCTCTGTAGTATTATATTAGAATCAATCAGCAACATTGCATACAAAAGTGTAACAATTCCATAAATAATTATAAGGATAAAACTTCATTATTTTCTTATAATTCTTATATACAGAAAGCATTTGCAGAAAAGTTGACTGAGTCCAAGTTAAGAGATTTTTTATTATGATAGTCCATTATTTTGTCTAATATTTAATTATTTTGTCTGTCTGATTTGGTCCATACAAGACCTCATTATCCATGCATTTATTAACAAATATTCTGTTGGAAACTTTGAAAAGACAGAATGGGGTCACAACTAATAGCAGTGATCAAGATGATCTTAATGTTCTCTTCAGCATGACCAAACTAAAGACAATCATCTTATTGGCTCAATGCCCCTGACTTCTTTTTCCTTAAAACATTTAATTAAAAAAAAAAAAAACTTGAATATTATTTCTCTATTCTTTTGACACATAAATATTTTTACTATTTAATACATTTCTATGGTAGGTAGTCCAAACACAATTAACATTCTGTCATGAATTGGAATTGTGTGCTATTTCACTGAACTTCTTATCTTCTAAAATTTTAGGATGTTGTCCTTAGTCAAATTTTCTTCTGCACAACTTTTGTAGTTATGTGAATCTGCCATATTCTGGAAGATTATTCAGTGCTTCCTAGAACCAATCCTTAGGGAGCCATCTGTAAATGGGAGGCTTGCTGAAAATCTGAAGAGCTATTTATTTATTTAAAGACTAATTTATTTATACATACAGAAGTAGGGTGCAGGCCAGAGGTGCAGGGACAGTGAGAGGATTCGCCAGATAGAGTGGGGAGCAGAACAAGCAGACTAACTAAGTACACTATTGAAGGAGAGACTGGGAGACAGGAGAGGTCTCTGTGCCATGTGGGTCACCTCCATGGCCAGGGATCAAACTTGTGCTGAAGCGCTATGGCAAGCTGTAACCCATAGTTAGTACTGTGCTTTAACCCACTGCGCCACCTTGGAGGGCCCCTGAGGAGATATTTAATATGTTGGCATATATCTGAGTGACATAACTGATCTGAAATTAAGATTTAGACCTAGGCAACTAGTTCTTTTAAAACAAAAGGCTTACATTTGGGGGGCAAAACAACACTAAATTTCATGTGCCAAACAGTTTTGACAAGTAGGAGACTAGAACAAGTAAGTTATTTACATCTCCGGTGTTTAAAATTTCAAAAGAAAGTCAGACCTGTATTTAATTGTAGCATTCCTTTGTATGACTACAATATAAACCTGAAAAGTTCATGATGGCCAATTCAAACACTACTCCAGTGATTAGAAGATTTGTGAAAATATGAAGTAGATTTTTAAAATTGTAATAAATATTAACTCTAGTAGTTCAAATAATTCTTAATAATTGAAATCCTCAAAAGCACAGAAAAAAAAAAATGATTAGCCTAACTATTTAAATCAACTTATGGACTACCATAGTGATTCTGTTGATAGCAGTAATAACAGCAAGACTAACTGGGAACTGTTTATCTACAAGGTATTTGTAAATAACGTAACCAACCAATGGTAAATATGTAAAAGACATAAAGAACCTTAAATTTAGCAGCAATAAAAAGTAACCTGATTGAAAAATGGACAGTGCATCTGATTTGCTACTTCTCCAAAGAATACATATAGATGGAAAACTTGCACAGGAAAAAATGTTCATCATATCTTATTATTAGGAAAATTCATATTAAAAATTGTGACATAACATTTCACATCTGTGAGGATGTGTATTATCAAAAAGATAAAAGACAACAAATGTTGGACAGGCTGTGGAGAGAAGGGACCCTTTATGCATTGTTGGTAGAAATGTAAATTGATTCATACCTCATGAAAAGTAGTAGATATTTGCCAAAATTTAAAAATAGGCTGCAAAAATGAAGTACAGGAGAATACAATTTTACTCTGAGAGGATACTACATATTATATACTACCTTCAAGGACTTGTATTTAGGATGCTAAAATGACTGTTATTTTGAAAATTTCTACCCAACACTAAGTGAGTTTTACTGTATGTATCATTAGTAAATTGGAATTGGATTAGAAGAATGTCATAAATAGGAAAGCTTTCTTATATTAGGAGAAACTTGCTGGACAGTGTGTAAAAACAGTTTTCACAAGGAAAGTGAATGAGACTTCTTTTGTATGGCAATAGGGTGGCATGATATAGATTGCTTAGCACAAAGTTTAATTATGTGGAATGATAAGAGATAAGTTTAATGGGGTGTTAAATCAAAAGAGAAACATTAGTGGGGAGTCATCAACATTTATTCAATTTGATCGGGAAGACTTTTTTGGGTGACTTCAAAATTTATTTTAATTATATATCTAAGAGGAATCCAAGTGGTAGGAAAAGTGGAATAAGGAAAACATCCAAAGATAAGGTGAAAAAGAAAGTATGTTGACTTAGAGAAAACTAATTGTAGATTAATTAGAAGATGAAAAGCAGAGGCATTGAAATGTAAACTCCACTCAAAGAAGGGTAGTGAAAAGAAAAAAATCTTGAACTGGAAGAAATAATAAGATCCTCTATGGAGAGGAAGCAAGGATATAAGTCTTGAATAATGGATAGGCTCAAGTAGAGCTGGGGACATGGAATATGCTAAAATGATTGCATCTGTTCAGAACATCAAAAGTCATACAAAAAACTAAGGAATTTATTTATTTTATTTTAAAAATATTACTAACAAATGTATTCTCAAATGTGAATTCAATATTTAGAAATATCCCAAGAGTGAACGTTTATATGATGTTTACTGTTTTAAGATATTTGTCAGTGACATTGCATGACTACTTAATCAAGAGGTCATAGATTAAAATGTCTTAAGATCAATTTTTTCTAGTTACTTATTTATCTGTTAAACAGTGACTGCTAAAATCTTTTGAGGAACATAATAGACATTTTTCTTCTAATGATTCATCTCAAAGCTCTTCTACAGTTATGAAGTAACAGAATATCTTGGAATTAGAGTGGACCTTGAAGTTTAGTGAAATTCTTCCAAACTCAGAATACTACCTATACCTTTCATAGTATCCTTGTCTATGTTGAAATATCCATAATCATGTAGTTACATTGACATAATTTACTCCTTCATTTATAGAGAACAGCTGTCATTTATAACCAGATCACATTTTTAATGAACCAATTTGCTAGTTCACTAGTATATATCCCAAGAGTGGAAAATAGTATAAAATATTCTACAGATCATCAAAATGTGCAATTTTGTATTTTCTCCTTTGCATTCAATGTATTTTGCTCTGGAATAGATTTTTTCAGTCTTCTGATAAGACTTGCCCTATCAGAACAGTAGCTGTTATGCTTTTTAATGTTTAAATCACTGAAAAGTTAATTCTATAATTTGAAAATTGAAAACTAAGTACCTTTAATTCAGAAAAAAATAATTCCATAAGATTAATTAGAATGGGGAGTGAAATGAATACATTTGTGAACATGAAATTAAAAATCCCTACTTTGGATGTACATGAAGTTGAACTCTTTCCACTAGATCAGTCAGACAGAAAGATAGAACTCCCTATTTACTAGGTAATTGACAATTTACTCTTTAGATCATCCCGTGGTGATGATCTAAAGGAACTACACTACATTTACATTTTTATATATAATTATCTTTATCGATATAAATAGTGAATGGTTAAGGGCATATAATATTATTATATATACTTGGTAACTTTGCCATAAATTTATTCATGCAAGTGAGTTAATCTCTTGTTTCTAATAGTGAGATTTCAAAATTCAAGCTGGAGCTGAATTAAGGCAAAAGTTAACTATTATACAGATGTAATTATAATTTCTGATCAGTAATTATAAAACTTACATATCTGTAAGTTTTTTCTACTTAAAGAAAAATAAGAATAAAAGGGTGAAATTTTAATAATGGAATAAAATTTTATTTAAAAATACAAATAATTGTAGTCATATTTGCTTTTCAAGTACAAAGGGCATCATCATTCTCTGTAGTTTTTTGTTTCCTTACACAAATTGTGGGGCAGAATGTGGTCTAGAATTCCTTAAAAATGTCTCAGATTAATTTGTGTTTTTTGGGACACCATCAAAAAATAAAGAAAGAAAGAAGAGCTTAAGTATGGGATAAAATGTGTGAATATCATACATGTGTTAAAGAGGTTGAAGAAATGGGAACATTTGTGCATTTCTAGCACAATCATAAAATAATACAGTTCCTTTAAAAAACAGTTTGGCTTTTCTCAAAATGTTAAATATATAGTTAGGTGATACAGTTATTAGCAATACCCCAGAGAAATAAAAAATATTTCCACACAGAATCATGTACATCAATGCTCATAACAACATTAAGGATAATAGCTAAAAAATGAGAATATAAATGACCACCGACAGTGAATGGATAAACAAAATATGCTACATCCAAACAATGTAATATTATAATATTGGCATAAAAAGTAATGAAGTATTAATATGCCTTTCAAGATGGATGAGCTTTGGAAACAGTGTGCTGAGAGAAGCCAATTATAAAAGACCATATAATAAATGATTATTTCAAAGGAACTAGCCAAAATAGACAGATCTAAAGAGTTGAAAAGTCATGTAGTATTCTCTAGGGCATACTAGAAGGGATAAATGGGGATTGACCACTAATAGATAAGGATTTCTTAGAATGCCAAAACTAGATAGAGTCATGATTTCATTATCCTATGCATATTTTTAAGAAATTTTATAGTATATGAATTATATCTCAACAGAGATGTAAACATTAAATATCAGCAATATCAACGACAAGGTGAAATCTTACAAACCACTACCATCAGATATCTCCTGACCATTGATTCTGTTAACAAATATTATTGTAATTATGAATGTCATACTATGTATTCACCATCAAACACAACATTTAATATTAATCCTAACCTATATTAAATACAGTGAACTGGGAGTATATTGGGATAATAACGATGGAAAACTTGGAAGATGGATGCTTCTAAAGAAATTTTTACCATTTTTAGAGTTTGGTCTTGACCCCTATTGAAGCAATATTTTCTTTGAACTATAAAGCTAATCCATGTAAACCTCAAAGAGCTCAGCATAAGACTGGCGTGTACTTCTTAACAAGTTTTTAAATGTGTAGACCTCTGGGGATGTGTATGCATGCATGTTGATCTAATTGTGTATGTTAGCTATGTACTCTACAAGATAGTTAAAATTTATACAGTATGTGCTTAGAATAGCAATTGAAAATGGTTAGAACTTTAATAAAAAATATATTTTTACTCATACATATTGTCTTCAGCAAAGTATTACTGAATATTATAATTGCTGTTCTGTTTTTTTTTTCTTTTTGGTGAGAAGAGTATTTTAATAGTAGGAATTATAATATTTTTCTTTCAATCTGCTTCTCCATCTGTGTTTAAGTGGCCTTCTTTGTACAGTATGTAGGAATCTTGGCAGAGAAAAGGATAAACAACAAAAATGATTCTATATTAGTTTACCTACCACAAGGCCTTAAAGGGTTCAGAAATAGTAGCAGTATAAGTTTGAAGGCCAGAACAGTAAAGTAGATTTTTAATTTCTTTTTAAATAGCACCCTTAGAAATTGTATTCTCTTTTTATTGGGATGCTGTTGGTTTAAAACACTTTATATTATTTAGGGGCATAGCTTTGCCCTCTTCAGATGTATATAATCATCCCATCAACAAAGTAACATAATCCTCCACTGTAGTTCATTGTTCATTGTCCCTTTTGCTCCCCTTCTGATAGCCTCATTTCTTTTTTTAATATATTTTATTATACATATATACTATATATCATATAAACTATCTGAATTATATATTATATTATGTTATATTATGTTATGTTATGTTATATTATATTATA
>NW_004567111.1:32942444-32943592 GCF_000260355.1 Condylura cristata
TTAGCTAAATGATAAGTCCCATGCCCACTAACCAATGTACACAATTTCCACTCACAGTTTATAGCCCCATGAAAAATACATTTAAAGTAAGAATTCAAATATGTAACATAGCTACATAAAACAGTTATCCCAAGTCTTTACTTTTTCATTTGTTGTCTGGCATTATGAACATTAAAAATAAGCATTTCTTCATCCTCAAAGCCAGAATACAAATGGGCACACTTACAAGCTATACAGAAATATATTTTCCAATGCTCACATATACATACACAAATACACAGCTCTATGCATTAATATACATAGGCAACACTCTTGTACTAATGTATTGAAATGTAAATGAGGGCTATTGCAGTCTCAGTTAAAAGGAATGTCACTTTTGTCCGGACATTGCTGGTTTCCCAATCCAACATATTCTTGCTATACTTAACCTTAGTTTCCATAAATGAGACCCAACTTACTTTAACATTTTCTAACTTCACAAGTAATAAATATTGTCTAAAATGTATTTGTGCTAATAAGTTGAAAACATTACCATTCACTGTGCCTAGCCAAATCCTAATTTTTCTTCATGATTAGTCAGATGTGATACTTGTGAATCCTACTCTAATGCCTAAAGATGCTGACAGTGCTGTGAATGTGTCATACTCTACAGTCCATAGTTCTTCATTGTGATTTTCTAAGAATTTCAAGATAATTGAGTCTCTCAATTTATCTACTTACCACAAATAGAAGCTATTCCTACACTTTCCTATACTATAGGAGCTCAATATTGGAGAAAGGGAAAGCATAACTTCAAAAAATTTGTCTCCTAATTTGATTATTGAAAAATTAATCCAAAGAACAATGATTGGTGAGCAGATTGTAATAACTTGATTTTTTTATGTGAGGTATAGGATGACTGTGTAAAATATTTTGTATCTATTTGCTTCTATATATGTATGTGTATATATATATTTATATATAAAACACATTATAAATGAATACACACATGCATACACATCTATAATGTGTTTCATATTTGTATATGTATGTATTTCATATATATATATATACATATATGCACATATTATGTTATTTATACCTTTATGAAATTAATATTTTAAGTACCAATATATTTATATACAATATCAGTTAAAACAAAAAGTTCA
>NW_004567111.1:32943907-32970223 GCF_000260355.1 Condylura cristata
AAAAAAAAAAAAAAAGCAGAAAAGCTATCACCACAATATTTATCTCAACGTAAAAATTTCATTTCTGATTTTAGTTATATTGCTTAACTTGACTCACTGCTTTTTAGATATTTTATTAGACTTGGACCTCTAAAGTAGAGCTTTTAAAATAGTTTGCTTTCATTTCACTAAGTCCCTTTCTGGTTTATAAAATAATTTAGAAAAATGCTAAGCTAAATATTTCATTAGCTTTTAATTATTAAGTGAAGATAGTTACTACACTCAATACTTCAGTGCATTCCAATTTCAATAGATTAACATTTTGGGGGAAATGAATTAATAAAATTATTGTTTTAAGGTAAAAGTCATTTTCTTTTTCTAAACAAAGTTTTGAGGAATATTTGTTACTAGAGAAAATGCGTCTTACATATAAGATAAAGTGGTGAAATATTTATTTTTTATAACTAAAAACTGTACAATATAATGCAATTTACTGCTTTACTGTCCATGTCCATAATCATAAATGTTTCTGTGTGTTTTCTTCCATTCACTTTCACTAGTTTATTCATTGATATTTTATGTTGAAAGTCAATAATCATTATGAAAACATTTTAAACTAATGAGAAATGGAAACTCATATATTAAATACATAGTTACTTATTATCATTAATATCATAAGAGTCTTAAGTACTTATGTTATAATTTTTCCAATTATGTTATTATTAAAGATAATGAATAAACTATACTTATCTATAATTCCTTTGTCAATTTTTTTTTTAGCTCATGACTCTTTAAAATAAAAAAAAAAACTAAATTATTTAGGTAATATTTTATGGTCTCACAAGTGACATGTCTTGAAATTGAAAGTTAAGAAATAAGTGCTTAATTTCTGGACTGTTGTGGTATCACTATTAGAACAATATGGCAATACACAGGCAATATGTTGTTAGCTTTATTGGAAGAAAATGGTTCTAATGTACTGTCTTACAACACACTTTAGCTACTAAATCTTGCTTAGAACTGGGTCAGGAGTTATAAGTATTACTTTAGTATAATTTTATCAGCTTACTTTCATTCTGTTTTTACATAAGCATTTTTTTAATGAATTTGAACAAGCAATCTAATGAGAATCTAAGAGTGTGCACATCTTAAAGCATGTGTAAGGGCTAAATTTTGAATACAAATCATTCTCCTTCAGAGAATTCTAGATCCTAGTACTTTTTTGTACACCTGTTCTCCCTGCATGATTTCATGTAATCTTTTAGACTGTTATGAAATTTATGCTTACCATACGCATGTTCTAGACTTCTATATCCTATTTTCTACCACATGTTTATTTGAATGTTGTAATAGACATTTGCACATATCTAGAACCACTTACCCCTTATTTCCAGTAAAATTATAATTCTTATACTTTTGGAAACCCCTTAAATGAGGGTGACAGTAAATGTAATAACTCATATTTGTCACCACCAAGAAGATAGGGTAATGTAAGCCAGATTAATCTAATTAATAGGTTTTTGTTATTGTTATGTGTAATCATATTTCTGAGTATTGTCATAAATTTTATTAAACTATTATCTTGTCAGTTATACCACTATTACACCAGATAGTGATTACAAACATTTGTTATTTTGAACTAAAATAATTATAAAATAAATGGTAGTATGTTAGAATTCGTGCCAAAACCAGTTCTTTCTTCTATACTAAATTCTATAATAGATTACAGTCTACATGAAGGAATGAGCTTCAATTTTTGTAGATTGCAAGTCTCTTGAGGACAAATCCTTTTGCTTTGTTTTACATTGCTTGATTGTACTGCCAGGGTTCCCATTGAGTTTTAACTTTAAACAGTGTCCATCAGTGAATTCCTACTAAGTTAAACAGTGTTTAAATCTCAACTTACTGTACTATTTGATAAATCTGTTTTGTGTTTACCCATGGGATGTTGTTGATGAGAGCACCTTTGCAAATTACACTTTCCATTTAAAAACTCCATATATTTCATGAAAAAGCCAATCATTCTCCCAAAAGATTATTCCTTTTGATTTTGCAAGACACTACACTTTAGCAAACTAACATAACAAAACTGAATGTTTATACTTACTAGCCTTGGATCTAGTGTGCATTCTCTGTTCCATCTTTCTTCTCTAGCAGTTATTTATTTTTTATTCATTAGGTTTAACCACAGTATCTATCCAGTAAGCTTGTCATCCTGTTTTTAATCTACTGAAAGACTCTTTTAAGTGTCCATTATAAGATAGTAAATCTTCCTAACCTCTTATCATTAAAGGTAACATGGTTTTCATAAGACATTTAGATCTGCCAAAATTGTCCAAAATTCTATTAGAGCATGTGAACCAATGTTGGTTTAAGAAACAAATATGTTGTCATTGTTATTAACTATATTTTGAATATAAATTTTGGATCACAAAAGTGCTATTTAAAATTTGAAGTTCCCTTCCAGATACTTTGTCCTTGTTTGCCTGCATTGTTTAGAAAGGTATAGATTAATGATTCTTATTGGTTTATCTGGTAACACAGCTGACATTACTACATAATCAGTAGGTTTTAGGAGACTCAAGCAATTTGAGCCAGGGTCCCTGCTTATCTGAAACTAAGCTATGTCTCACTGATCTCAGAGGTTCATAATCTAAAGCCAAAGAACATCTGATCTGGTATGACTGAACTCTGGAAATGCTTGACAGTTTGTTCACTCTGTGGATGCCTGCTCTATATTATTTCAGTTGTGCTATATCCTTTAGACTTTAGAGTCTACCATATGTAAAACTCGTGTCATTTCAATTATACTATTTGTAAACGATGTGAAATTCTAGGAGGTAACTGATTTCTGGCATAGTCAAAACAGGAACTTGAACGTGTATCTCTCTTGATTTTCAATCTTTAACACAATTTGAGGGTGAAAAATTTATCTCCATATTTCTATCTTATCCTGAAAGTCCTAGGTTGTACTGAGTTTCCAGGATATTATCATTTAAGTAGTAGACATCTGCAAACATACTTGAATTTGAATATGCCGAAGAGCTTCTCATGCATTCTGATCACTGTGATCATGTCTCCATCATTTTTTCCCCTTTTGTTAGCAAGAATGGGTTATTATATTTTCTACCCCTATGTGTGTGTGTGTACAGTACAGCCTTAAGTCATTACAGCTTTAAAAGCAATCAATTCTAGAAAATTAGGCTATTATGTAAAATACACTTGGTCAATGAATATTAAAATTGATAAGCACTGTAAATTAATCAATTGAAATTATATTTCTGTATAAATGACAAATGAATTATAATAAATAACACACTGTGTTTTGTTATCTTTTGATTGTTTCTTACATCAGTAAAGCGCCCTACTGGGCATTTAGCTTCAAATAAAGGGACATTTGTTAGCCTAAGAACCTCCTCTTTATAGGCATCTGCAAATCATACCTAAATATAGTATCATGAGGTGCATAAGTCATATCATCCTGTGAATTGCCAAGTATTGCATTTTCCTGTTGTGTTTATGCATTTATCAGTTCTCTTTTCATCATGAATCACAATCTCCATTTTCCTATTTATTATTATTTTCACCTGTATTTTTTCTTATACAGTAGATTTGAATGTTTAGTAGGAAGACTAATGTATGGAATTTGCAGTCTGACCATTGCAGAAAATTTTGATATCACAAACATAGCCATTTTAGGGTGGGTTTTTGTCACTGACAGGCAAAGGGTTCTATTAGATAGATGTGTCCCCTAAACTTTTTAAGCATAGCACATCAGGAAAAAAACTCGGTTTTCTTTACAAAACTCTTTCTTTCTTAGTCTCCTTTATCTCTGTGTTACTATGACCTAATTAGTTCTTTCAGCAAAAATCCTGTGAATTTTTTTCTAAAGTCTATTTTTTAAAATTTCATCATTTATTGTGGTAATATTGGTATGTAAAACTGTGTCTTTTTTCATTCCTAATTTTCTCTAGGAACCGCACCAAATATTTAGTATAGCTCCTCAATGTAGCCTCCAAAGCCTCCAACTATAACTGAAATTCATGTACTTTTCAAGTTCTCTGCTGCCTATACTGTAGTATATTATCTCTTTCTTTTGATTATTTTTTTGCCACTTAGCATTTACTGTGGCTCTCTCCACCAACTATCCCCTATTCTGACCTGCACAAACAGCACTCTATCACGTTTTCTATTACTTTTTTATTTTGTCATTTTTCAGAATTTAAAAGCGTTGTTCCTTTGAATGGCCTATCTTCGTATCTAAGTGTCTGGCCTTTTACTAATGATAGATAGAGATAAATAGTAGATAGATAGATAGATAGATAGATAGAGAAGGAGAAAGGGAAGGAGGACAGAAGATAGGTTACCAATTGCTAACTGTATACATAAGCATATACAATTCTAAATACATGGGATACTTTTCAAAAATACCATTTGGAAATACCTAAACATTTCTATTGAGTTCACTGGGGGGGGGGGTGTATTTATATTCTTCCATATATCTACTTCATAAAGTTCACATATCTACTTTATAAAGTTTAGTCGTTAGAAATCACTAATTTGAGAATTTGAGAATCCTATGAGCATCTGTCCTCTTTGTATTTTCACCAAATCCTTTTAAATTCTCTATTTCTTTCGAAAGAATTACTGACCAAAAGAAATGATCTGATAGTGTTTGTGTGCATTATTCATTCATTGTTCTTTCTGTGTAGATCCTTGATTACCAGATAAATATTGGTTCCTATCTTCCTCAGCACCTTTCATCCTACACAGTATAATTTTATGTTAAGGTTTAGAGACACCACAATTGAATAGCATAAATCTACTCATTATATCATTTAAGCTTTGGCTTTCTGTTGTAGCCTGTGGGAAAGAAGGCCTTTCCCTATTCTGCAGTCTAAATTTAAAAGCTAGAAATATGACCAGATGTTCTCATTAAGCATTAAATGAATACCATATATGTATATCATTTCTTTCCTACACATTATATGCCCTGCAATTTTAGTTTTAATTAAATATGGATTTTCTTACTTAGCTCATTCTCTAGATAGCTACACTAACTGTAATAATATTCTTAGTATTCTCCAATGCCACTGAATTTTTATAGAGTCAATGTCTCACTATGAAACCTCAGCTAGAAACGTATGACATTTATGATCTCTTCACACAAAGTGAGAGCTCCTAAAATAAAACATTCCTTTCAAAATTGAACCTTTTAAGTATTACTAGCATGGGAAAAAATTCATAAGATTTATGAAATATATATATTACGATTCAGACCAAAGGAGAATATTTGTCCGTCTCCTCACAGGTGTTCTTAAAATATGTTCCAGTATGAACACACTGCCATAAAACTTGTTTTGGCTTCAGTGTAAGCCTGCAATATATAGAGTGACAGAAACCTTAGTTCACTGAGATACCTCCGGTCACTCAATCTTTTCTTTTTTCATAAAGTAATTACAGAGCATCAATCATGTATCTGATGCTGTGCTGAAGCTTGAGTTATAGAAACTAGAGGACACATTACTGGTCTCCATTGTGCAAACAGACAAAACACATATAGTCATTAGTGATGTAGGTTTATATACAAAGTTGTAAAGCTTCACAGAGAAAGTATGGAAAAACCTACTTGGTACAGAATAAACATGTGAACTTTTGACACATGGGTAAGTTATTAGAAGAAAAAAGATCATTAACCAAAGAGAAGAGATGATGTAGACCAACCATTGATGTTTAAAAAGAAAGACTTTGGAACCACTAATTCTATACTAAATTACAATCCCACAACTTACAAAGTGAAAACATAAGAAAAGATAAACATTCTCTATGGCCCCAATTCTTCGTTTTCAAATGGAAGTTATATCATAGGAGTAATATAAAGATAGCTTACAAAATACATTACAGTGATTAGAATGGTGGCTGTTCATATAAGTAAAAATAGCACACTTCAGTATTTCTGCAATATAAATAAAGGAATTGATGAGACAGAACCTTTATGTCTGTTTATATTGCACGCACTAAGAGATCACCAAAGTTCTTTTGAATCCCTCAGAACACTTATCTCTGGGATCCCCCAGCCGCACTGGAGGAAGCTTGACTTTTTGGATCAATCCCCTCAGACAAATTGTGTTTGATTGTCTTCATTCAGTTTTTCAGTTGTCTCCTCCCAGGCAAAAGCTATGTGAGTGAAACTGCCTTGAATCTCCAGACCCTGAACACCTCACAGGGAAATTGACCAATGTTATATATTAAGTAGGAATTGCTCATTTCATCACTGCCTGAATTCTAAACTAATAAAATAATGAGAAAGTATTAAAATGGCTGTTACTTGAAGATACTAAGTTTTGGGGTAACTTGTTACTCTCCAACAACTAATGTAACTGGAGCATATGGCTAGGTCGCATTTTCATATTAAAAAAATATTCCCCTGACTTTCATGACAGTGAGGACATAATAACAGGAATTGAATTTGGAAATTGTAGATGGGGGTAATTTTCAGATTAATACAAATGAGAGCTTATGAGGGCTAAAGTAGAATAGTGCTTTTAGACATGAAGAAAAAGTAATATCTTTAAAATTAAAGCTTTTATTTGCCTATTTCCCTTTTCACGACTAGATTCTCTTCCATTTGAATAAAAATAGTTTAGTAAAAGTGAATGAATGACTGAAATAGAACTCACAGTAATAGCTAAAAGCTAAATTTTTGTTTTTAAAAAGATTCTAAGGAAAAGTATCATTTTAGTATTGTGTTTATTTGTTGATTTTCTAAATAGATATAGGCATAGAACTATGCCAAGCATCCTGGAGGATTTAAACTATGATATATGCACTCTGTACTAATGATTTAAGACCTTCTCATGGCAACAAGCCCCTGGCGAGAAGAAAGAAAATCAATAGATGAGAATATGGGAAAAGAATGATGTCTTTCCAATGTACCTAGGTGGACCCAATAGTGTGTTATTACAAGGGCTAAACTCTAAAGTGGGAAGTGGTCAATAGCATATATTTTCCCCAAACCTTTTGGACAAAGACAGAGTTAGAATTAAACTAATAATCAACCATTTTTAAAAAATCTACAATCACAAAACTGCCAAAATCATTTAAGAATTTATTTAGTTCTTAAAATGAGCAATGTAATTTTTTTTAAAGTTTTGGTTAAATCATATAACCCATAGGTTGATGTCACTGGGCATAATTTTCAGATTTAAGAAATACTTATAAAAAAAAAGAAAAGTATTTCCATGAGTATAGCCTAGGGAAATGGAAAGACTCTTGGAGAATGTCTGTATACAACACAGCACTAAAGCAACTGAATATTTGTTTCCTAAAGATGTGACAAATTCTACAAGAGAATGTGCCAATTTCAAATGACAGAGGCTGTGTCAAGTTTCTGAGGATATGGATGTATCATAGAATGTACCATGAGAGATAATCCCAGGAGCAAAGATTGCCTGTGTAGACTGTATGTGGCTGAACATTGTGTCAGGACCCACTTGCCTCTGTGAAGGTTGGAAAATCATACTCTTGAACCAACTATAACTCAGCAGGGGCTCGCATGAGAAGCCATATAAGAGAGGACTAGTGACAGAGCCTTTCTCCAGGTTAATGAATAAATTCTTATACTTTGCCTCAGAATTATATATAATTTTGTGAGTATGAGGTATATTATTTAGGATCTTAACTTTCTCAGCCATATTTGGAAAAATTTATGAGATAAACAAAAGAGTCAGATTCATATAGATCAAAATATCACATCTATTATGGATAAACCAATACCAATATATTACTTTATGTCATTGTACAAATGAATGCCTCTTATCAATAACCAATCTTATTTATATGATTGCATTCAGTAATACAAAGGAGATTTACATGGAGGAAAAGAAAAGGATCCATGATCACTGAAGGCATTGTGTGTGTGTGTGTGTGTGTGTGTATAAGAGTGAGAGAGAAAGAGAATAAAAAAAGCACAGAATGTGTAATTATTTTATAGAACTCACCAATAAAAAATTTCTTCTGCTATGGTATAGTTAATCATAAAACAAACATATTTCTCTATACATCAAAAAATCATGGGTATAGAAATAATATCTACACTATCCATAATCATAGTAGCATTTATCAAGCTGATACCAAGCACTTTTCTCTGATATATTCAATGTCTTGTACTTTTAAGTACCCTACAATGATACTATATCCTCTCTTTGTTTTCTACTTATTGTCAAACCACCTGTAGAGACTAATGTCTCATCAATTTGTCTTTTCAGTATCTTCTACTTTTGTGATCTGACTCCTGCTACATCACATTACAGTACAGAAATGACTGTCACTGAGGTCACTGGTCACTTCCTGATTGTCATGAACAATGGGTAATGTTATTTTTATCCTGTTTTTCATTCTTCAATATTCTGAAGATTATGTCACTACTAATTCACCTCCTTCTTGAATATGTCTCCCTTAGTTTTAATGATACCAGCATGCATGCTTCTTTCCTAATGTAAGGATATCAGTATCCTTTATGCAATTCATGTAGAAATTTTCCTACTCCATGTAGAAATTCTCCTAATACACATAAAACGTATAAACTAGAATCTGTAAAACAAAAACAAACAAACAAAAAAAAAAAAAACATGCATTTTAATACCAGGCAACTTGGGACCTATTCACTGCTATCTGGTGTCCATGTAATCAAATTACAATGGCAGGTCCTTAGCCATTTTACCTCAGAGTTGAAATTGATCACATAAATACGCAAGGTGACAAGTGTGACACTAAACATTCTACCACACTCAAAAATATTATGAGTTTAAGTGAAGACAGACAATTAAGTTATTTTGTTGTGGTGTTTTACAATGAGGCACCTGTTCAATGAAGTAACATTAACATTTATGTTACTGAAGGGTGGTAGCACAGTAAATCCTTCTTCATTGCCAATAAGCTGAAGATCAAAACAATCAACCAAGCTCCACTAGTAATAAATTGAAAGTCAGTGGAGCACAAAATGTATTTCTGTTAGAATTAATTTTGGACCAAATGGGTTGTTGAATTTTATCCTTTTCTTAAGGCAAATCAACCCCAAGCAAAGAGTAATAGACTGTTGAAAAGTAAGTTCAACATGTTCTCAGTATTCTTATGAAATTTGAATTTTATATTTGAATTTTGATCATAAAATAATCTGGGCTCCATTTCACATATATTTTAGAAAAATGTTTACAATAATTTCATGATTAAGTTGCATTTTAAAACCTGTTGAATTACATATTGTTCATATATTTAACATAAAGCTCTAAAGGACCAGCAAGCAGCCAATTAGTCATTGACTGTGGTAGACTGGCTTAACATTTTATAGATGTATATTATTTTAAAATTATTAACAAAAGTAAGAAACAAATTAGTTCCAGAGGTAATTTAGACATAGACAATACAGTGCCAAATGAAGGAAGCTGACATATATATTTTTTAAGATTTACTTATTTATGCAACAGGATCTGGGGTGTGGCCAGAGATGCAGGAGGTGAGAGGATTCACCAGAGACACAATGAGGGCAGGCAAGATAGATCCACTGAAATACACTGCTAAGGAGAGCAGCAACAAGACAGGAGAGGTCTGCTCCACTATGTGGGTCAGCTCCCTGGCTGGGGATTGAACTCATGCTGCAGTGGCTGCAGACAACTTCATAGTGCTGCATCTTAACCCCTTGTACCACCCGGGAGGCCCCTATAAGCTGACATGTTTTAAAGGTTGAATGAAAGTGTGGTAATGAAAGAGCTATGCCCACACATGAAGCTGAACCCAAGGATTTTGAAAGGTAAGTGCAGGGATGAGACAATTCTTGGCTTCTCTATGATACATTATCACCAGTATCTTATTGCTTCTGTTTCTCATTTATTTTGCTTAATTAGACTAGCATTTGGACCATGTTTATAAGACTGCTCCTTTGTTTAAATTGTACAGTACTAGCTAAATATAGCCATTGGCAAGGAAGGTCATTATATTTAGATGATAACTCCCCCCCAACATCTAAAAGAATAAATACATCTTTCTCTCTACTATGTTTTAAATCAACAAATTTTCAAGATCAATATTTATTATTAAATATAATTTACAAACCTGGTCAAATAATTTATAAAGATAATTTTTAAAAATGTTTCTTCCAAACTGTTGTAAAATAAAATAAAATAATAATAATAATAATAATAAATGTTTCTTCTAACTGCCTAACAACAACTCTTTATCAAAAACTATATACAGTGATAGAGATTTCTATAATAATTCAGTTTTTTGTTGATCCAAGTTCTCTGTGTCCATAAAAATAATGTAAAACCATGTTTTAAAGTTCATAGATGTGTCATATATGTCATAAATTGTGCATCTCACTAAGGCTAATGGAAGAACCTTGAGTCTTACAGAGATTATTGCATGATATCACAGTGTCTGGACTAAACACTGCAACTTAGCTGTCAGTATTAGAAAAAGTCTGCAGCAATCAGTGAAGTTATGTTTAATTTTTGTTATTGTATCACTTTGGGAAATGAAGACTGTCATTGAAAAGTTATTATATATTTTAATTGTTATCCTGAGAGGAATTACTACAAAAGTACATGGATTTTCAGAGTAGGCAGATATTTTCATTCAATATCTCCATTTCAAATGAGGTAATCTAACTTGTTCAAATATACCTAATAATAGAATCAGAATTTTATCTCAAGTCTACTAAATTATATGCAGGTTTCTTTTATGTCAAAGCATCTTTTGGGCCATAACCTTCATTCTGTGGTACCTTACACCTTTCATAGTACTTGGTTTTTCATAATAAAAATTCATTGCAAATGTAAATTGGCTTATCTACTTTCCCTGATCATTTACAACTAAATGTGTTGCCTGTGAATTTTATAAAGTACAGATTACTATCATTATATACCATTTTGAATCATTTAAAATTATACTTCTACTTACCTACCAAGTTAAAGTGAGGCCTGAGTCTGTGCAGAACTGACTTTCATAGTTACATAGGAAGCAATTTAGTAACCAAAATATTATCCTTTTTAGAGATAGAAAACAAGGTTTAATCATTTACTGATAATGGATATGACTTTTAATAATAAATACTCCTTATCGAGGAAATAAATAGTGTATATATATATATATATATATATATATATATATATATATATATTTCCTATAGAGGAAATAAATAGTACATCTATTTTACTCTAAATCTGAATGCCATGTCCCAGTAAGTATGTAAAATTTATCTGAACCTAAAAAAAGTAAAATCATTAATAACATGTTTTGTAGAGTTGGTAAAATTGCCTTTTAAGAACAAATCCAACATATATGATTTACATTATGGTTTTATTAGGTAATTTTTTTATTCAGTACAGACTTATTAGGTAAGAAAAAAAATGCAAGTTTTTTTATTGCTAATGATGAAAATAATTGCTATAAGTGGTAATATGAATATATCCTATTAATGTAAAAGTAAATTTTCCTATGATCAGCATCATTTGATTTTCAAGAAATCAGTCAAACAAGCAAATATTCAGAAATTACATACAAATATTTCTAATAGAGAAATGTGACAAATATTGCTAGGTACATTTATTTATGAGAATTATAGGCATTTCAATCATCTGTTTTCAGCAAAACTGGAGATACTAGTTATAGATTTTCTTTTTACATTTTGAGCCTTTATTTACTTAATAAAAAATTAAATATTTTAATGGGAACAAAATGCTTGAAATAAGCCCAAGAGTTCTCAGAAAACATACCAAAAATACTAATAATACATTAGAAGAAAAGTTCAAACCTACTACTATTGAATTTAAAGTGAATGAGTTTGAACAAAGAACAAGGAAAAATAAGAAAAGAAATTATAAAAGACAAAGAGCAAAATGGCAAGGTCATCAAATTACATAATTTGAAAAAAATAAGATAAATTTAACATGGAAGGGCAGCTAGGAGGAATGATTTAATATTTGTGAGTATCACATTTCTATCTGGCAAAGCAATGTGTATCAGATTCTATTGTCCATCAACAAATTAACTTTCAAAGACTCTAAACCTGTGTTTTATCACTTTGTTCTCTCCAGAGTGTGAACATCGCATGCTTTAGGTATAGTTTTTGAACAAAAAATTATGGTACTTTCAAAGAAAATTTAAATTTTTTAAATTTTGTAAGTACCCATCCAAATCTTCTATCATGATGTATGTTACACCCGGTACAGTTGCATATACAGATTGTATCCTATTATAAGCACAAATGTACATAATTATAAAATATATTCTCTGGTATTCTGATAACACATTTCAAAATTCCCTCATCTAAGATCTGTAGTGATATGGTATGACAATATACCTTGAATTTAGCTATAGAAAAATCATCTCTTTTCCAAATGCCTTTCTCCCAGGTTTGGTAAATATTATTTATTATATTTTATGATACACTAGCGTGGGAAAGAATGAAATGTGTTCTTAATTATTCTCCTATTTACAAGAATCAACTAGTCATCTAATTTATCATTGTGAATGGTACAAGTTGGCTTTAGACCCAGATTTCAACAAATATTTTGTATGAGTTTTGCTATTATACAATAAGTTATGAAAACGTTGACTTCCTTTATAAACTGCTAAGATACTGGTTGGTTTTCTCCATAATATTTTAAGATTTCTTTGACTATGTGTTATTTCTATGCGATTGTTAGTATTCTTATCAAATGAAAAATATTTACCACACCTTCCCTATTCTATTTTGAAATCACAAAATGCTATTTGATTACTTGGTCCTCTTTATAGAAAGATTTACATCCTAAGATCTCACCAAAAACAGAATCCTGAGTTAATTGACATGACACTTATTAAATATGATACAAGTCATCACTGGCAACAACAGTAAGTCCAAATTATCATTATCACACTATTTCATACCTAATATCATGTGTTCTTCATTTAGATAAGTTTCTGTCCCTCAAACATTTTTTCATACAGTCTTTCTTTTTTTAAAAAAAGATTTATTTATTTATTTATACAGAACTGGGGTATAGGCCAGAGGCTCAGGGGCGGTGAGAGGCTTCACCAGCGACAGAGTGGGGAGCAGAACAGGCAAATCGACGAGGTACTACTGCTGAGGGGAGCAGCGGGCGGGCCAGGAGAGGTCTGCCATGCCATGTGGTCACCTCCGGGGCAGGCAGGAATCGAACTCATACGTAAGTGGCTTTAGTTTCTCAGTGCAGTGCTTTAACCCGCTGCACCACCAGGGAGGGCCCATACGGTCTTTCTTTTAACTTAGTTATATGTAGTTCATATTACAGTAGCCTTAAGATTTCTTGGAAGCATGCAGAATACACAGCTTTAAATAAAAATCAATTCATTTTGTCATATAGAATATATAGCTTAAAATAAAATAAATTTACACATGAATCTACATAACTGCACAAAATAATACATCAACATTTGCACAATTGTGCAATCATCTTAAAGGATAAATTTAGAGAAAACACTAAAATAGAGTGGTACTATAGTTATTGTGCATAACCAGTCATTTAATGTTAAAGAAACAAATGAAAATGTTATAAATGAATATATGCATGTATGCATAACAAATATATTTTAGCAAGCAATGAAATAAATATAAATACTAAAAATTAGAATTGCTATTATCCTTTATTACTTAATCATTTTTATAAGAAATTTGTTATTCTACATACCATAAAATATTCTGTGACTGTTCTCAACATGAGGGAGATAATTTTGATCCTAGAAATGTGGTTGGTCCATGTTTTTGTTACTTAGATTGTGTCACTGCTACTTTGCTCTCTTTTCCAACTTCCATTAACTCCTGAGTGTTTCTGGAAGCACTCACAGCTGAAGAATTTTTCTGGTCTCATATCTTTAGCTTCATGTAACACATACCCTTTTGCAGTCACTTATGTAAATGTTACAAGAAAAGACAACTACAGAACAAGATAATTAATGGAATAAGATACAAACCCTTAAAAATGTTATTGAATATATAAACATAATGTATAAGTAAACTAAATACTAACAATTCAGGCCTTGGGGACTTGGGACTTTGGTGGTGGTGCTGCTCCCTTAGTCTCGTCTTTGACAAGGAAAGAATTCAATTTGAGACCAGAGTTATAGAAAAAGAAAAGATAGATGAATAAGGGGAGGGACAGGAAAGTTTTCTGAGCAGAGGTGTCTTGAGTGGGTAGCTCCTAATGGGCCAAAAAGCAGGTGTTTATATTGGTGTCGTAGGCAAGAAGTGGGGCTATTTGGACATTGGTGTCTACATCTTGTCTCTCTTAATGATTACTTGGGGCTTCTGGAGTTCCCTTGGTTTCTGAAGCCCAATAATTTCACAAATTACCTGATCTATCTTTCTGGAACCAGTTTTGGTATATTGCTTTAGCATTGTATTATTGTGATAGTGTTCTAAACATTTTGGTTTTAATTAAATTGGGGAGGGGCATTCTCCTGGTTTCAAGATTGGTACTCAATCATACTTACAAATATACTTAGGACACCTGGGTTTCGGGGGCAACTAGGCTTGGGGGACACCCTCCTGGTTCCCATTGATTGTTTTGATTCAGATTCATAAATATGCTGTTCCTAATTGACTGCCTATACTCATTCATTCCCCCCTTCTAGGTAGTGTCCCTTACCGTCATCAGGGGAAATGTGTGATAACCATTCTGACTACTTCCTGCTTAGTGGGGATGTGGCAGTCAGTATCATACCCAGAAAGGGGACTATTCAGGAGCGCCTGGAGAAATCAGTAAGGCCATTCATAGCTGGATATGTTTGGAACACCATCTGGAGCGCAACTGTTTGAAACCTAGAAAAGATGAATTTGACATTGAGGTTAAAGAGAAATGGACCTGAAAGGAGAAAATGGCAGAATTGCTTGTAGTCATCCCAGGAATGGGAGGAACCAAGCAGCAGATATGATCCATCACCTGACCTGATTCTAAAGTTGTATGGTACATGTTCCCTTAAAATTGCAAAGCCACCAAAGTTTTGTCATACTGGACACAAATAACTCTATCTACCTGTAAAAAGGAGTCGATGTAAGTATAACCAGTCTTATTAATAACCACACACTAGCGTGTGATCTGTTGATATCATTACCAGGTGATGAGTATTAAACCTATGTTATTTGTAGATTTAAAACTAAATAAGATATAAAAAGTATAATGGCTATATTAGTGCAATATGAAAAAAATGATCAAGTAATCTAAAGTGCATACACACAAGATATATAATACTTTTTAGTAATTTCTTTGGGATTATTCATGTTAATTTTTACAATTCTGAGACAGTTGTCTTTGTAATATTAGATAAAGCAAACTAGTAATTATACAACTTTACATTTAAACCATTCCTCTGTCTACTAAGTCAGAATTCTCAGTGTATAATGAGTGTATAGATGGAATACTAAAGTAATTAAACAAAGACCCAATAGTCTGACAGTGAAATGGAAAATGAGAAATTGCCAAATTAATTCATGAAATATTTAGAGATGTATATACACACAAACATACATGTACATATGTGTGTTTATAAAGACATTAATTTTGTAGATATTTATAGAGTTGTATATTGCTTTATCATATATCTGCTGATCCAGATCTCCTTAGTTAAGATTAGAATGGGACACATGGAGTAACTTCTAGGACTTCCAGAGAATTCCTTTCTATTCATATGATTATGGAGTTATTTTCATTATAGTAACCCTAGAACTGTTTTCATATTTTGTTTCCTTTACTTCATCTATGGAATTTTTTTCAATAGAAGCACTAAAATGTCTAAACTATTTGTGCTATAATGAATTAGCCATAATAATAAGTATATCCTTCCAATATTTCGATTACCCCATTTTCCCTTTGTGATTATACAGTTAACATAAATAATCATATGTTCTTGATATACTGGAAAAGAGAAATATATCTCCTTTAAATGATAACTAAATATATACATTATATATAGATATACACATATCATATATATATGTATATAATTTGACTTCTTAATATTTTTCTGTAAAATTTGAAAATTAAACATTTTCTTCTCTTTCTTTCAGTGGTCTAATATTCATTGAATATTTCCTTATCCAAAAGACAAATCAGTAATTGTCCAAATTTTTAAAAATTATCAATGAACTAAAAACTTGGACTGTGTGTAACAAATGTAACTCTCTATTAGAGTCCATAATGAAAACAATTTCAACTATAAGCTCCTTTAAACAGAATTTTATTACATGTAGTTGTATATCAAACCTTTTAAAATTTATTTTAGGATTAAATATAATTTGTTTTATTTCAAACTATACAAGTGTAACAACAGACTCAAAATGGAAAGTACCATTTTAAATAGTGAGCTACCTATAATAATATTCAATATATATATATTGTGTATGATATTCAATGTTGTGATTTGTTTGGGTGATGGTAAGTACTCATTTATAGCAATAATATACAGGCCCATAGTGAGCACTTCTAGTTATTTGCCTCCTAGATTTACAGATACTGGAAAACATTCCTTGCCCTAATAAATCTTGTTAATATTAAGTGTGTGAGAGGGAGATATCTCTTGCTTCAGAATAGAAACTATCTTATGTTCTTACATCAGATTCACCTGTACAATATATCAAATAGGTAAATTGTTCAATTCACAAAAGATTTCCAAGCACATATCACCATATCACAGCAGACTAACTATGGATAATGAATTATAATAAAGTAATTCAAATTACATTAAAATGGGTCTCAAACTATTTTTGTTCTAGTTACTGTTTTATAGTTTCTTAAAGAGAAAAAAATTTAGTGTTTTATAGCTGCCACTTCCAAGAGGAATTGAATGTAATACTAAAAAAAAAAAAAAAAAAACTATTCTAAAATTTCTAATTTAAACCTTTGAACAGATAGATTATAGAATAGCCTTTTATCATTTATTACTAAAATTTACCAATATTAGTCACAATTCTGGGACCTTTAAGACTTTAACATGCAAAATTCTGTTAAATATTTGAGAATAGCAGCAAGAAAGTTTTCTTAGAAAACACTTAGTGATAGCTTTGTGCAGTGGCAGTATTGTAGCCAATGAGCTTCATCCAAGGCACGATTATTGCTAATTGAAAACTTTTCCCAGAAAACACTTAGTGATAAGTTTTCTAAAGTCTTATCAAACTTACATCCATGTCTCTTGCAATATCTGCATGCATGCACAAAACTGAAACATAGCTAGTATACTGATCATATGGTGGCATGATAACATGAAAAACATGGTTTCAATATATTCAGTCTCAACCAAATTGATCAACAACTATAAAATAAAGTGCTCTCTCTGAGGGAAATATAATAACAATAAATCCTCAGTTTTGATACTTTTTAATTTTGTAAGTATAAAATACATATATTTTCAAAGAAAGATAAAATATTTGTGTTGCTATTTGCATGTATGATACATCTTTACACATATACTAAAATTGGATATATCTCTTTACTTAATCATAATTTAAGTATTTCTCAAATTATATTATCAGTTAATGATAAAATTCATGTTGAAGTTTCCATGATCTATTGCTCTGCATTAACATTCAAAGATACAATGTAAGGTCACTCTAGTGGCCCACTGATTAAGTCTCAACTCTGCCACCATGATGGCCTGAGTTCAGTTCCAGCCAGAGAACTAACCCACATGGTAGAGCAGACCTCTCCTGTCTCTTGCCCACTGATCCCTTCAGCAGTGTATTTCAAAACATCTGTCTGTTTCACTCCTCACTGACTCTGGTGAATCCTCTCACCCCCTGCACCTCTGGCCTGTATCCCAGTTCTTGTATGCATAAATAAATATTTGCAAAAAATAAACATAAAATCAAAAACAAAGGAAAAACCTACTTGGGGCAAACAATTAAACATATTTCAAAATTTAGTTTTTTTAATTTACCACATTGTTTGGCCAGTGGTGCTCAGCTATTTTTTTTTTTAATTCCTCTCATCAGTTATATACCTAGTTTAGATCCTCCCTGTATTAAAAAAAAAAAAAAGTGTGATGACTTTCACATTGCTCACTCCATGAAAGAAGTCATATTCAGTACCTATTTCCTTTTTTTTTTCATTTTTCCACAAAAAAAGAGAATTGCGTAACATGTTAGTGATTCCATTTATTCGCAAATAGCTGTATCTCCCAAAAAAATGTTATATTGTGGTGTGTATTATTATGCTTTCAGAATGAATGTATAAATTGGTAGATGTTTTTCATCTATTTCCTACCTGAAACACTACCAGATGGTACTATGCTAGTCTCAGGTTGATCATTATGTGAGAGACCTGGGCTCTCAGCCAGACCAACACACCATTGACTGAGAGAAAACAACGTAATGCTGAAACATACATAAAAATCACAAGTGGTACTTCTGTAATTTAAACAGACACCTGCTTTCACATGGCATGTTTATCTAATATATATCACATATACATATGTGCATATGTACATGTGCATATGGATGATCTAGACATTTGTTGATACAGATGTCAGTTACTCTTATATGTGTATTTCTCATAAATCTATGCACATGCACATGGCCATGTCCTTATACATTAGAATATAAAAATTTTAGGCCTTTTTCTGAGCTTTCTGTTTATTTTCTAGACTTTCCCTGATGACTTCTTAGACTATTTACCAGGAATAATCCCCAGTTTAACTAAGTCAGAACTAGACACAGAAAGCAGGTTAATATTAACTTGGGTATAACTTTTACAAATAGAGATTCTCATTTGACAATTTTGAAAAATGCAAATGTTTGTATTTCCATAAGCAAAATTAAACCTTTTTCTCTTCCTCTGTAGTCTCAGAAAGAGATTTGGAATATCTTCACTACCATGTCTGGTTATTTTAATTTGCAGTCATCCCACTGATTGCAATTATTAACCAAATTTCAAGGGGCCAGACCTCAAATATTTTATTTTATAATTTCTTTGTTTATTTTTATATCTTTATTTTTCCACCCTTTCATCTTCTTGACTGTATTGAATTTTTGACTATTAATAATAATAGTGAGAATAATAACAGTGAGAATATTTGTGTTTTACATAGTAATTGCAGGCAGGTTGTATAGTTTATGGAAGACATTTAACAAGAATAAAAGCATCACAAGAGAATTTTAGCTTTATGTTTTCTAGTTCATTATGTAGAGTTCCATTACTCTGCAAAATATTACACAGCTGATTTGGTTAACCTGGCAGAACTTAAATCTCTCAAGTACACATATTTTTAATTACCCTCTTCAGTCCAGTTTCATAACTAACTCAAATCAGAAAGAAATGAACTATGGAAGCATTAGAGAGGACACAAAAATAATTTGCAGTAGTGACTTAATATTTACATGGTGAGATATATACAACTAAGTAATTAATATTTAGATAAACAAAAACCTTTTTGAAGACTTCGAGTTTATGAGACCTCTTTACAATGGCAAACTAGGCTTGCTTTTTAGGATCTCAGCTATCATTTGTTTCTTCTTGTGGGGGTTAGATTAGTAGATGCTTCATTTTATCAATGTTTATATAACATACCATCTAGATTTTGTTTTTCAAATCATAATATGTGTTGCACCACTTACTCTGATCTAGTCAATTCAGCCTCTTGTTATGTGCTAGAGAATATATTATTAATAATTAAAATATCTATGTGTGTGTATGTATATAAATATTATATAGGTTTTTATAAAGAATCTTTCAAGAGAACATTTTTGAAAGAATTTTAATTTGTTATAGTTAAGGCAATAAAGTTAGGCAATAAGCTGGTGAGATTCTAGTAAATAAAAATTTCATTACAGTCAAGATATATTTTATGAATTTTTATTAATAGTGAATTCCTATTGTTATGTGTCCTTGTTAGTATTTTGGAGCATAGGATTTCACCTTCAGATGCAGCTCTCCTACCACCATAGTCCATGGTACTCTCCTACCACACACCCCATATACTTACCCTTCTTGCTCCCCACCCTCAGATCTATGGCAAATTTTTAAGGGTTGGTTTTAATGTTTTTGTCTTTGTCTTACCCTTTGTTTGGTTTCTCTATATTACACATTTAAAAGGTAACATCTGGTATTTATCTTTCTCTTTCTGGCTTATTTGCTTAACATAATCCCTTCCAACTCTATCCATTTTGCTGAAAAATGACACACATTTATCATTTTTGATTACCAAGTTGTATACCATTGTGTGTATATGCCACATCTTCTTGAATAACTCATTGTTTGGGGGAATTTAAGAGTGTTTCCATATCTTGGCTATTGTGCATAATTCTACAATAAATCGAGGAGTACAGGTTTCCTTTTGAATTAGTCCTTCTGTGTACCTTCGGTAGTTTTTGAAAAGTAGAATTGTGAGGTTGTGTGAAAGATCCATTTTCACTCTTTAGGAAACCTCCATACCTTGCACAGGGACTAGACCACTCTATATTCCCACCAACAGGGAAATATTTTTTCTTTTTCTCTATTCCCTCTACAGTCTTGTTTCTATTCTTTTTAAGACTGGCTATTCTCACTAGCATGAGGTGGTGGTATCTCATTGTGGTTTTGATTTCCATTTTCCTGATGATAAATGATGATGAGCATTTTTTCATGTGTGTTGGCTATCTGCATGTCTTCATTGGAGAAGTGTCTATTTAGCTCTTCTGCCTTTTTTTTTTTTAATTTTAGTTCTCTGTTTTTTTTTTTTTGTTTTTGTTTTTGAGCTGTATGAGCTCTCTGTAGATCTTTGATGGAAGTCTCTTGCCAATTGAAAATATCTTCAATAGGGTGTCTGTTTCTGTTATAGTTTCATTTGCTGTAAAGAAAGTTGTCAGTTTGATACCATACCAATGTTTATAGTCTCTTGGTTTCTTTCCACTTGGCATGAGTCGACAAAGCTATCTCTGAGGCTTATGTCATGGGATGTTTTCACAACACTATTTTTTGAAGACGTTTTCCCTCTTCCAGTGTACAATTTTATGCAATGTATAGTATTTTTCTACCACTAATGCTCAAACCAAAGAATATAAACACCAAGAAGAATATTAAATTTACTATTGATCAAAAAGATCAAGAGAAAATGAAATGTATGTTTCATTAGCCTTTGTAGTAGGCAAAAATTTGGTCTTCAGAGATGGGCTTTATAATGGAATCGATCATCTATCCTATTATTTACTTACTGTTCTTTCTATAAATTCTAAAAAGTATTCCCTAGTTCTTTAGATTCAAAGTGAAGGAATAAATGTAGAACTAAATATAAATAGTAATATAAACATATTTTGACTTCTTAAAGACAAATTCAAAGTTCTAAATGATAATCTGAAATCCACCTGATCAGAGTCTCAGTGATGAAGACCCACTGTGGCAAGGACCAGACACAGCATTGTGATTCTACTGAGGTCATCTCCTTTCCATGGGTCATCAGATCCTCTGAATTAATTCACTTCTTCATTCCCCACTTTCCTCAGTTTCCTTATATATGCACTTCTCATTGCTGCTTACTTTCTTCCCACTGCCTCTCTCAGAAGAGGCTGACATTGCTAATGTTAAACTATTTAATGCAACATATATTTGAGTCACTGCTTATGCCTAGTATATATACAAATGACTGTTTCTGTCATAACTAATTTCCTAAATCACTATTGAGCTGGCTGTTTCCAGTACAGATATTTCTGAGGAAACATTATAATTCAAATTCGTTTTATTTTTGACTTTTGCTAAAAATGGTTATCTAGCTTTATGTTGACAAGTTTCAAAATCAGTTATAAAAAAAGGATATGTTATCTTTTAAAACCTCTTTCAGAAATAAGACCCATACATGTAAATTATGTGAATATAGTAGATTCTAGGAAGTAGTTCCTATTCAATGTCAAGTTAAGTTCAGTAGGTGGAAATGTGTTAAGTCAGCACATTAGATTGCTAATAATAATGGCAACTTTAAGAAGGTACAGAAATTAGCAAATCGTATTTCCCTGTTTTATTCTGTGGTTTTGGAATGGATAAAATGTTACCCTTTACACCATAAGAGTAAATTAAAAGATAAAATCATTTAAAGGAGGAAAAAGCAATATAAAGTCAAGTTCATCTAACAAACAGTTCTCGAAAATCTCATCCAACTTTACAGATTTTGAACCTTTATTTTGATTCTCTTCCAAAAGTCATTATGATATGAGTACTCTAATTCTTAGTAAAATTAAAACAAAACTTTCAAAAATCTTACATATCATGTAAAATATTCGTATATAATTGAAATTCTGAAAGGTGTCAGGGTTACCATTTAGTTACTGAACAGAGTTGCAAAGTTAGGTCCAGAATATAATCTCCAGATCACTTTCATTATAACACAGAATTTTCCCATGTAACAAATAATTATCTTAATTTATTCTTTATGTAAGGCAAGAGTGATTTCTAGAAGAATATGAAAATATAATTCTTTTCACTTACTAGTTATAGACATTTTTATTGTGATGATTCTATGTAGAAATAGTGCATAGAAATTTGAACATCTAAATTTAATGTCAGAGTTGAGATCTGGCTTTAAAGCCCTTAATAGGCACAGGCTATTGCCAACCAGAAACATCAATAGGTGTCTGGCAGTGTATAAAGAAAAGGACTATAAGAGAGACTTGGAGGACTCCTTTTCATTTCCTCTGGAATAAATTTTACTATGAAAGACTTCATTAGAGGACTCAGAATTCCAATTAATCTTATGTTCATATACTATAATGATAGTAATTAGAGATGATAAATTGATATTTGAAAATACACAATAGTTAGCAAATCTCATTTCCTTATGATGAACTCTAAACTACACTGTGTTTAAAAATTGAGCTTTTTGGCTATTCCTGTAGAGCAACTTCCTTAATTTACATGAAACTATTTCTTTCATTTTATACATTTATCAAAAACTGCCAGTCTCCTCTGAAAATGTAAATTTAGCATGATTTGGAAAAATAAGGTATTAAGTTTATGAACTAGTATAACAAACTTACCTAACAAAAGCTAATATCAGACATGATAAAAATGATTTTCTCTAATTATCCATTTTAATTATTATTTTGTGGCTCTAAGGTATAAGACATAAAAATGTGTTTGATAAAATCTTGAACCAATGGATGAAGTAACCTATTTAAAAAATCAGGTTGCAGAAAAGTAAGGTAAGCATAAAGAGATATAAAAGAATACCAGAATAGCTTACTACCAGACTGGAAAAGAAAGGGATTCTACAGTAATAGGAGCATAAGCCAGCAAGGCAAATGCTACTTAGGTAAAACATGGTGAACAGAGTAAATTTCAAAAATGTGGAATGGCTGGGTCAAAGCATAGACTGAGTTGTAAACCTCTGCCTCTAAGTACTCCCCGCAAAGTCTGTCTCATTCACTATCTAATAAGTGGCATGGAGAAGGAATATCAAGTAGCATCCTTGTTAGAGGTAATAGGAGGAGCTTTGCTATCATAGTGCAACTTGGAGTGACTGAAACTTTGCCTTATTGATTGGGCCCTCTTTTCATAGATCAGATCACTTTTCAGCTCCTTATTACTACTTCTGGCCATATATTCAGCTAAGATTTCTTAGCTTCCTTCTTGCGTTGTGTTCCTTTCTCCTTACAATTTAAAGCCACACTTCTCAATCAGCAGTGGTCTGTTGCAAAGGATAAAGGTCTTCTCCTTCACTTACATGCTTTTCTCTGAAGCTCTTCACCTTTAAAATCATCCTTTGGTACTCTTTTCCTACTTTGATTTCAAATCATAGAAATATGCCTTAGTCTGTTGTCAATGTATTCATAAGCTAATAGCATTAAGGGAAAGGAAGAGAAAAACAAATGAATTGCTATAATAGACTTAGACAAGGTTCTAACAAACAAACAAACAAAAACAACAAATAAACACAGGGCACTTTAGGAGCCCGTTGACAAGTAAGATCAGAAGCACCCCAGAAATAAATTCTATACTAGCAGAGTTATGCATGATACATACTAGCAGAGTTATGCATGATAAATTAGTGTGGTTATTAGCACATTCCATGTTGTAAGGTACACATACAAAAACAGAATTATGAAGGTAGAATGTGAATGCAAATAGTTCCTAAGCTTTTACTTTGCATGCAATCTTAGTACCAAGAACTACCTAACTTCTTTTTTCCTTCAGTATTTCAGTCTAGTCCAGAATACTTAGCTGAAAATAAAATATAAATTAATTCCTAAAGTTTCCAACTAATTTCATCGATAGCTAATTTCCTTAGAGAATCTAAGTTAATATTCCCTTTATATAGAAAGGAAATGACATAAGGAGAGAATCACTGTCTAACCAGCTTATAAATAAGTGAAAAAGAACAATGTAGATACATAAACTCAAGTAAAAATAATTATGTGGTAGAAAAGAAATAGGTGCTAAAGTAACAGCTGTCCATTTAGATATAGTTTCCTGATTATACTATTTTTACTCATTTATTAAAGTTTGTGGTAAATTGTTTTCCCATTGGTTTATAGTAACAACCTAAATAATGAAAATTTGAGAATGACTCATAAGAAAAAAGACCTATCTTAGTAATGGTATCATCATAACAGGATAGTGGATATACAACAGTGAAATGAGCTTGCATTTATTTTATAGTATGGTAGTGAAGAAAATTCATGTAAAATCAAGTTGTTAATGGATATAGAAAAATGGACAAATGCATCTCTCATGGAAAATAACAGAAATGTAAGTGCTACATGGGAATCTAATCAGCAAATATCATTGAAGAAAGGCACTTATAAAAATAGGTAGTGCTCTCTAAAAATATATTACACAGCTAGATCTCTTGGGCACTTTGCTTATTGAATTTGATATGAGTAACATAACTGAGATTTTGAATATGGTATTCATTACATAAATTCAATAAGTCTATCTAATTTCTCTGTCCATCAACTGTACATTGTTAAAGAAAAGTAAATATGCACCTGTATTTATAAGGAACAATTTTGTGTGAAATTTTAAAAGATAAACCAGAAGTCCTTATCTCTAAGTATCTAAGCACGGATATGAGAATTATGCAATCCATGTCTTAAATCAGCAACAAATTACTATATTATTTTCCTATCCAATCTGACATTTACCAAAAATCCAATATTCTAGGATCAACATTTATTTTAGAATACCTGCTGTATATAGCAATTTGCAAAGCAATATCACAAAAGTCAAACTCTATGCTCAAAGAAATTTACATGTGGCCAGTGAAAGAGAATACTCTAATAGACATGGTTGTCTGCAGTAATAGGTTTGGGTTTCAACTTTTGAAAGATAAATAGAATTGAAGATTTGAAACTTAGAAATATTTGAAGGACAATAAAAGACTGTTTTTTTTATGATTTAATTATTTTGGCATACAAGAGCTGGGGAGCAAACCAGAGGTATGTGGGGTGAGGGACGGGGTTGGTGAGAGGATTCACCAGAGGCAGAGCAGGGAGCAGAACAGGCAGATCAACTGAAATATACTGCTGAGGTGAGCAGCATGGGAGACAGAAGAGGTCTGCTTGGTCATGGGTGACGTCCCTGTCCTGGGATTGAACTCATCCTGCAGATGATGCAGATAGCTTTATAGTGCTGAGACTTAAACGCCTTGAGCCATCAGGGAGGCCCAGACATATCTTTTGCTGTAAATTCCAAGAACAAAGCTACACAAGATAAATAGATGTTATTAAATCTAATTTTCAGTAATTGAGGAAAACATGATGAAGGACATGAAAAATTCATGAAATAAATTCTGAGAACTTTAATTAACTTTAGTGTAACACAAACTAAAAATCCACATTATATATAGATAGATAGGTATTCTTATTGTATCAGTGAAATAAATTATATACTTAACATTACAAAAGAAGAATATTACATAGTGACCAGTTCTTATTTGAAATAACATATGCATGTCCAGATGACAGATGTCATGATGGTGTTAATAATGAAAACACATTCAAATCAATTCAGTAGTTGCTTTAATTATATGATTTTTTTCTTAACTAGATTTACTTTATTAGCTATAGTGTTATGCAAAGTAGAATCCTTCCCCTTAAAGAACTTTAGTAATGTGAGATGACAGGTCCATGACAAATAACTCTTAAGCAAGTGAGCAAGTATGAAGGATATATAAACAAAAATGAATATAAGGGGCCCTCTCTGGTGGCACAGCAGGTTAAAGCACAGCACTATGAAGCTATCCCCAGCCACTGCAGCATGAGTTTGATTCCCAGCTAGGGAGGTGACCCACATAGCACAGCAGATCTCTCCTGCCTCATCCCCTGTTCTCCTCAGCAGTGTTATTTCAATTCATTTGCCTGGTCTG
>NW_004567111.1:32970403-33012265 GCF_000260355.1 Condylura cristata
TATATATATATATCAGTTTTCTGTAACTGCACACAAAGCATAAAGGTATTTAATATAAAAAGGTAATTGAAAAAATTGAAAGTATTTATGAGAAGAATAGAAAGAGAAGAGAGGCAACTGTATAGGTTGTATATAATGCTGTCTTCTCCGCTGGGCATACAGTATAGTTCATTCCCTTTCCATTTGTATATATCCTATTTTTAGAATCTTTGTGCCACTTGAGGGAATTATTTTAAAAATATGTAGTCACAACTTGATAGATTTTATTTATTTTAGTTAATAACACTGGTTTACAATATTGTATTTGATTCAGAACCATAGGGTCACACCTCCTCAGACGCATTCCTCATACTACACCCATCAAGACACCAGAGCCCTATACCATAGTCCAATTGGTCCCCTTCACACTGGATTTTACCCTGAGCTTCTTTTACCCTCAATTCATAGACAGGTTTCTAAGGTTTGTTATTGGTTTGATTTTATCTAACCCTTCATTTTGTTTTTCTAGCTTCCAGTACTTTGATTCATCTAAAAAGGATAGTGACATATTTCATGATGACATGCATATCAAAAAATTATTTTGAAAATATATTGCTCATACATAGATATCAGTTTTTCAAAGAGCAATATATAGTGGTGATCATAATTTTCACACCAAGGAGTTCTCTTTTTTTGTTGTTTTTACTATAAACAATGAGTACCTAATCACTGGAAACTGACATAGTATATTTGAATTTGAGAATAATTCAGAAACTATTTCCTAGTTGCATCAAAAGATCAATAGGTTTTGGGCCTCCCTTGTATGCAGGGGTTAAAATCTTAGTGTTACTAAGCATAGATAGCCACTGCAGCATGTGTTTGATCCCAGGCCAAGGAGCTGAACCACATCAAAGCAGACCACTCCTGTCTCACCAGGGTTCCTCTCAGCAGTATATTTCAATAGATCCACCTGTTCTGCTCCCTACTCTGTCTTTGGTGAATCTTCCCACCCCCACACCCTTTTCTATAACTTAGCTCCTATATGCATAAATAAATAAAATATAAAATCTTTTTTTTTTTTTTTAAGAAAAAAGGTTAATAGGCTTTAAGATATCTTCTAGTACAGAAATTCTATGTACTTAGAGGCTGGATAAAAGAAATAAAATAATGACCTTGTCTTTTTTTCTTCACCAATTCTTCAATATTTTCAGGTAATTTTATCCATATTTTAAAAATATGATGAAACAATATTTTTCCCTAATTTAACCTGTTAAAATTTATTTCAATTCAGGTTCATCTAAGAATTAGGTACAACAGATGAATGAAGAGTAGTTACAGAAAATTAATGAAAGCATAAACTGTAATTGAATAGTCATATCATTTGAAAATCTTATTTCTCTCAAGAGAGCTGTTTAGTTTTAGCACTATGGGTTATAGAAAGAGTCCCTGGCTCTACCCATTAACCACCTAAGAGACCTTGGACAAGTTTCATGTGCCTCTAGAGCTCAGTTCTTCCATTTGTGGCTGAAAGGATTAATCAAGATGATCTTAAGATTATTCCCTTTCTCTGACTTTATTGTTTCAGGAACCACATAGAACCATATCAAGAATAGAACATCATTAATCGATTTTGATAACTATTTTAAAGTTACATTAAAAATGTCTCTGGGAATAATTTTTTCATACAATCAACATAGAAGAACATATAATTTGAAATGACATGTTTAGTATCGTTCTGCTGAAGGAAAGCATTTCATGGTTAGAGGATATATGAAATACAGTAATTTTATAGAAATGGATATAAAATTATGTATTTTTAGATATTTCCATTCAATCTCAGCTAAGAATGTCTTCATCACCTACAGGTATCTTTGGAATTAAACCTTTTGGTGATAAATGCTATAGAGTATTTAATGCTTCAGCAGGTTTGGATGATTATAACTTGTGAAAGTAAAATGTTGTCTTTTATTTCATATCCATTCTAAATCTTCACTGAAGTTTTTCAAACTGATATTTTAGAAACAAAAAAGGATCTTAGTGACCATCTTGCCCATTTTTGTCTTTTTTAAATTAGTATCAGAAATTCTTTTTATTCCTCCTATCAAGAGGTAGTTCTGCTCTTAAAGTTTTGAAGAAGTTCCACTACACTGAGATAATTGTCATGCTAGAGAGGTCACCCATACAAATTCTGATTGATTAGCCAAACTGAGTTTATCCTTCTTGCCATAACAATGAAGTATCCTGTGAGTTAAATATTTTTGGGTCCATTTGCCAGCTTCCTTCAAAGCTGTAGGAGAAAAATTACCACTTGAATATTGATGAATTATTATCAAATACAATTATGAAATATAATAAAAGTTACTGTCTTAGGCAAGTAAATTTTTAGTCGCTATTTTTTAAAAAAGATTTATTTTGTTATGCACACAGAACTGGCGTACAGGCCAGAGGTGCAGGAGTGGTGAGAGGATTCACCTGAGACAGAGTAGGGAGTAGACCAGGCGGACTACCAAAGTACACTGCTGAGGGGAGCCTCGGGCGGGTCAGGAGCCTTGGGCGAGGCAGGGTCTGCCACAACATGTGGATCACCTCCGGGGCTGGCGAGGATATAATTCAGCGGAAGTGGCTTTAGCTTGTTAGTCCTGTGCTTTAACCTGCTGGCTACCAGGGAGGGCCTTGAGTAGCTATTTCAATGCATCAATAAATCAACAAAATTTGTTACCTGGAAATGAGGTGTTAATACTGCCATTGTGAGGGATCTGACAAGCAAAAGTCTGAGTCCTTAAACAAAATCACTAAGAACTGGCAGAAAGTTGGTCATACATTCAACTGTAGTTATCTGAAAAATGTTAAATACAATTAATGAACTTGACGATCTAGCTAAGATGACTTCTGGGTAAAGTACAATATATAACTATGTAAGTTACAACTGTCTATACTAAAATGAAATAAAGGGGAGATGAACTAAATAACTAATTGTTAATAAAATGTAGATTAAATGTAGAAATCCTAAAGCAAACTCTCAAACCAGCATATTCTTCTCAAAATAGAAGACCTTGGATTAAAAATAAAATATAAGGCACTACCAATAAAACACAGCGTCAGTGAATCAGTATCAGTTATACAGTCCTTAAAGACTGCAGAAGAAATTAAAACTGTATTTAATATATACTCCCAGCTGTAAAAAGAAGTGCATTATAGGCACTTTGTGACAGATAAAAGGGCTTGTATATTGTCAAGCAACAGCCTCAGGAAAATGAAAATAGAGAGTGGGTTATTTCAGAAAGATATATGAGTATATTTTGTGTTTGTTTTCTTAATTAAATAGATGAGGAATTGACTTGAAAAATATTCATATATTTTAAAGCACAGAGCAAAAGGTATAAAGTTAAAAAGAAAAAAAAAGACCTTGAGATAATCAAAATCAGTCTATGAGAACTAGAATTTAATGGGAACTAAATTTTATGAAGAAGGCAACATTATATAGAAAAGGGTATTTTAAAAAGCAGGGCCAAAGCCAGCAGTCATATATGTGTGTGTGTGTGTGTGTGTGTGTGTGTGTATACATATATATATATATATATGTACATGTGTATAGATATAGATATATGTATATGTAGGAATCAGGACTAAATTCAGTTACAGAAATTAAAATATCTGCTTATTATTATTTTGCAGAATTGCTTTATGGCATTCGTAGTTATATGTCTCTTATTTTCAAACTTATAGAGTATGAGTGCTTATTATACTTATCCTTGCCTGTCAAATCTTTAGACATTGAGTGAATGAGGGGGAATAGTTGTCTCTCATTTTTTTATAAATTGTTTTTATTTTTATTTTCACATATTTTGTTAAATTGTGTTGTTTTTATTGATGTTATATTGGTATACAACATTGCATATGCCAATACTGTATACATAGAACTCCAAGCAGTTTATACATACACAAATTTTACCTTCTTCACTGGAATAATTGTTCTTAACTTTCAGACCCACCATGTAAGAATTACATAGAGGTTGCACAATGTAAAGGTGATATTTAGGCATTTGTTTACAATTCCAGTTGAACTCAGTCTTTGAGAAACTCCTAGTCACCAGACAGGTGACTATGAAATTCCTACTTTCTAATCCAAACTATTTGACAGTTGAATATCAGATGACCCCATTACTTTACACAGAGCAGTAGAGTTATTCCACTGAGTTCTGTGCCCTTGCTGGTGGTACAACTGGTTAAAGCACAGCGCTAGGGAGCTACCACAGCCACTATAGCACCAGTTCGATTCCTGGCCATGGAGATGACCCACCGGTGCAACAGACCTCTCCTACCCTGCCTGCTGCTCCCCTCAGCAGTGTATTTCAGTACATCTGCCTGTTCTGTTCCCTGCTCTGTCTCTGGTGAATCCTCTCACCCCCTACCATCCCATACCTCTGGCCTGTACCGCAGTTCTGTATGCATAAATAAATAAATCTTTAAAGAATGGGTTAGATATAGCAGAATGTTTGTAGGATTTCTACCACTAAATTTTGTGGTCATTTGTTCCCCAGCAGTAAATAACTGAAATACTAATCTTGTTTTACAAGATAATATTCAACAGATAAAATTTCGACAAAGAGAAACAAGGGGATTTGTGTACTCCTGCAATTACATAAGAGGAAAAAGGAAATAAAACTAGGACCCAGAACTTCCTCTTATTTTCAGTCTATCAAATTGTTCTGACAAAGTGTTTGTGTGTTTTGCATTGAGCTATCTTATAATGTTTAGAAATCAAATAAGCAACTTAGTGATAAATGCAAACATACTGCTTGTTAGTTCTTTTTTCTGTTCTTTCCTTTTATCTAATTATCTTCTGCTACTTAAAATTTTGAGACTCTGACAACATATGAACACAACACCCATAGGTGAATTCTAATCCTGTAGACTTCAAAATAAAAATACATTATTTCTACAATAAAGAGTCAATGACCTACATTTTCTCTACCCTTATTAATTGTTGTCACTTTGTTAACTACAATTAGCAAAATTTAATTTTGTATAACCTCCTTGAATAGAATGTATCCAGTCCAGGTTCAAGAAAGTTTTCAGTTAGACAGGTTTAAAAGATTCAAACCAGCAAAGCATCATTTTTAAATTGAGGTAATTTTTGTTAACTCCATTCTTTCTGGTAGTTAAGTTTCCTTCCTGTTCTTGTTTTTTGAGATAATCCATCCTATCTTCCATGTCAAGTAGTTTGGTCTCTCCCCCTTTTTTAATCTCTTGTCTGGGTCCTGTTTATTATTTCCAACACAACTTCCCATTCACACAGGATTATAGTCCCCCTGATATTTTGAAGATTACATGTTTTACTCTGCCTTGCAAACTGTAATGCAGAAGAAGGAATGATAGCACTTCTTTTCAGTTTCCTTGGTTTTCCCATAATCTCTTCTAGACTCTTTGCTATAACACTTAGTTCTCTTAAAGTTTTAAGTTACTTAACACATAACTCTTACACCCTTGTTTGTTTTCCTGGACAACAGTCTCACTTCTCCCCAAAATAAACTTTTCTGCCACTATCAAATCCTACATTAGTTGAAAAATTGCTGTATTATAACTAACAGTCAATTATGTCACTCTAATCATTAAAAATATATTGTAAGTATTTATTCTTACAAAAAAATTAATAAAAATTTGTCTCTTTGCATAACTTTTAAGAAAATATATGTACAGTGTTTTCTTCCTAGTTTTTGATAATGAATGAGGCTTTTCAAGGAGCAGGGCCCAGATTCCAATGACGCCAGCGGGCTCTTCCTCAATTTTTGTCTTCAGCAAGGAAAGAATTAATTGTTGAGAACAAAGTTACAGAAAAACAAGAGATTAACTGATAGATAGGAAGAAGGATATGAAAGCTCTCTGAACACAGAAGGGTCACAAGTAGGTAGCCAACTGTGGTGACAAAGTATGTGTTCTTGTAGGTACAGTGGTCAAGGAGTAGGTATTTGGCCATTGGGTGTCTCTGAGTTGTGTCTTTCTGATTGAGCTTGCTGGGGTCTCCTGGATGCTTTGGTGAACTGGGTTTTCCCACATCACCCAGACTACTTTTCTGAACCAGATTTGCTCCATCACTATTATGCTATTAAGTTTCTGTTCTGAACATTCCATTTTCAATTGAATTTGGGGGTTGGAGGCACACCTCCTGATCTGCCATTGTTTCTCAATCAGGCTAATAAATGAACTTGGAGTTTGGGGTCCCTGTTCTGTAAAAATAATTATTATTATAAATATTTTTTAACATTTTTAAAGATATTGGTGGATACCATTGATGGTCTAGATAATTTAAGAAGTTTACTTCCAATTTGATGATTGCATAACCTTTGCACGAGGTAAGCTTCACAATTGAAGTCATTCATAGCCTATATATATGATTTTTATGATATATATATACACCTCTGTATCTTTGTTTCAGTGTTTTTTGTTTGTTTTAGTTTTTTGTAAGTCTTCAAATACATGGAAATAATACACACAAACACTAAAATTCCATTTAGCTGACCTAAAATACCTTTCAACAGACTTTTTCATTACAACCTGAGATGGTTAAGAGTCACATGCAATCTTTCTGTGCTCAAAAATACATGTGTATATACATATATATGTGTATTTACATTGCTTTGTTTTAACACTCAAATGTAGAGACAATAGGACAGTTCATAATTATTTTACTGTACAAAATCTAGATAATTAAAAAATATAATGCCTTTTTGTTTACCTAATGTTAGTATCCATAGGAGATTGAAATTTGCCTTGAAGAATATTTGTAGTTATGCTGAATCCATATTGCATTATTTTTTTTTAAAGATTTATTTATTTATGCTGGGGTGCAGGCCAGAGGAGTGGTGGGTGAGAGGATTCACCAGAGAAAGAGTGGGGAGCAGAACAGGCAGATGTACTGAAATACACTGCTGAGGGGAGCAGCGGGCAGGTCAGGAGAGGTCTGCCACACCATGTGGGTAGGCTCCCTGGCCAGGAATTGAACTGGTGCTATAGTGGCTCTGGAGAGCTTTATAATACGGTGCTTTAACACATTGCGCCGCCAGGGAGAGCCCACATTAATCTTTTTATGTTAATAGCAATTGACAATTTAATATAGTCTTTGTCTCACAAAAATATAATGAATTATTTATAGTGGTATCCATTGACATGACATTTTATGTTGAGTTGAGAAATCTCACTGACAAATGGGAGTTGTGGACCAAGCTCTAGGTTGTAGGATGATGCCAAAGAGCAAGCTCCTGGCCTTTTTACTGATATAATAATCATACTAGAAAATGTGCTCTGTCATCCAGCCA
This sequence comes from Condylura cristata, assembly GCF_000260355.1. NCBI lineage: Eukaryota > Metazoa > Chordata > Mammalia > Eulipotyphla > Talpidae > Condylura > Condylura cristata. The sequence continues at coordinate 32,977,699 of NW_004567111.1, forward strand.
GAGTTTCAATCTTATCAACAAAGCTTTCCACTGTTCAGCTTCTGGGGTCCCTATCATACATAGAGCGGTCTTTCCCCCTGCTCCAGGCATTTACAATCACCCTCATGATGCATACCATTCCAAAAATGATCAAGGATTTTTGCTCTTGATTGATTTGAAAAGCATCTTGTAAGGTTTAGCTATGACTGGTTGACTGGGTAGTTCTGACCTTGTATAGGGATGCAAAATTTTAGGTAACAAGACTGTGGCTGAACAGGTCACTTAGTAGTAGCAGACCCACAATTTTAGAACTGTGATTTAGCTCCCTTAATCTATCAGGAGCAATTGGGAACTGTCCTAGAATTAGAGTTGTTATCTCTACTTCCTATGAGTTAAGGGTTTTGTTCTAGAAGGTTAATCTTATAACCTAGTTTATAATTAATCATGGTAGTGTGCAATCTAGATTCAAAATTTCACATTTTGCAATTGAATTTTATTATATTACAGATTTATTTGTTTATGAATACAGAACTGAGTACAGGCCAGTGGTGCAGAGATGGTGAGAGGATTCACCAGAGACAGAAAGGGGGGCAGAATAGGCAGATTGATAATGTACACTGCTAAAGAGAAAAGCAGGAAAGACATAAGAGGTCTGCCATGCTATGTGGCTCACCCCCCTGGACAGTGATCAAACTCACACCAGCTTTGCAGTGCTGCACTTCTACCAGCTGCACCAAAAGGGGGGGTCCAACTGAATTTTACATATATTTATTGATCTACTCACTCTTTTAGTGAATGCAAAGTACCTGTGCTAATAATGAGGTTATAGCAGTGAACTAGACAGACATGATTCCTGCCCTCATATAGATATATTCCAGCCCAGAATAGAATCACAATAAATAAATGTCAGCTGAGTTACAGAATACCTTGCTAAGTACTTTGAATATCTTAGAAAGTATATAGAGTACTGTGAAAGATGCAACAGAGATATAATCTGTCCTATAGATAAAATGATTTTCCTGCCTGTCTGGATTTCCATCTGTTTCTTGTTCACATAGGGAAATCTTGCCTGGGAAATTACATTTGGCTACAGGTCTGAAAAATGACTAAGAACTAATAAAGGTGGCATAGAGTTGTCCATTGAAGCAAGAAACTCCTGAGGCATAGAAAACATGCAGAGATAAGGACCTGAGGGAAAAAAGTGCTTTCAAGAGAACACTATTTGAAAAAAGTCTGGAAAGTAGGAAGGAGTTTCATTGTACATTACATAAAATTATTTGGAAACTTAGTTAAGGAAAATCTCACTAAACCCCATTTTCTCTTCTATAAAATGGGAAAAACATGTCTCTGCTTCAAGATATTATGAAGATTAAATAATAGAATGATTACAAAGTCTTTAGCACAGAGTCTTGCCAAATCAAGCAATCTTTGAGATGTTCATTAAGGCAAAGTAATGCAGTTTGGTTCTGAGGCACAGAGCAAGAGGAGAGCTCTTAGGGTCAGAATAGACTAGGAGAGATAAGGAAGGCTCCAAAGGGCAACAAATTTCAAAGAGTATTAATCAAACACCCTTGACTAGGAGCAACAGGACCTTCCAGAACAAGGATAATGAAGAAAAAGGACAAAGACATTAAGATAGTGAGTGAGACCACTGAGAACTAATGAATCAAATCACAAAGAGACTAGTGGAGCTGTAGAATAATTAGAGAAAGGTGTATATTTATTCCCTGAGATAGGACAATAGAGTGGTCCCCAGGAAAAGGGGAGGATCCAGGTTGCCTGCCCCATTCAGAAGGAGGGTAGAGCTGAGCAGAGAGGAGAGGAATCTGGGGAGGAGTCTGAAGAGAAAGGAAGCAGGATGAAAAGCCAGAAAGAGACCTGAGGGAGGCACATGGTGCATAAAGACGTGAAGAAACCGTGCTTGCTTCTTGGCCCAGGTCTGTTTAAAACAGATGTGAGTGAGAGACCCATAGGGAGGTTGACTATGGCAGTGTGTATCTTGATTTTGATTTTGCCCTTTTCCTCCCAGACTTGTCTGGCCATTTCTGATCTTTCCGATGGGTCCCTGCCAGAGGTGCTTTAGTCTTGTGGCAGGTTTTCAGGCCTTGCTTTGGGCCAATCCCTTTTGGGTGGACCTTTACCATGAGGGTATGGGTAACTTTGGGTATTTGATTTAGAAACTATATTCTTTGTCATTTCTCTATTGCACACTCATTGTATTAAAGTTCCTTTCCATCTTATATCTTGTCTTGATGGTGGATGGAAGAACCTGTTTAGGACAAGCAGGTTTGAGGGTTCAGTGGTGCCCTTCTCCCTGCTCTGTAACAACACGACTCCACTGGGCTCCCTTGCCCCTCCCTGACCTGGTTCCATGAGCCTGGGGGTCCCACTTTATACCTACCCCCTTTCTCTTCAATAAAGTTTTTCTTTGAACCAATTTGCCTCCTCGCTTGCTTGCTTTAGCATCTGCAGAGTTACTGCTGTGTCTTCATGGCTTCATAAGACACCAGTCCATGGTGGCCTAGTGGCTGGGACTCAGTGCTGCCACTGCAGCCTGGCTGGGAGGCTAGCCAGATATAAGTTCCACTAATTTCCTAATCTATATTTTTGCGTAACTTTGACTCTACATAGGGCCTTGTAAAGATATCATTTTTGCTTATTAAACTTTTTTAAGTTATTACTGTTATTATTTAGAAGTAATTATAGAATTATGAGGAAACCACTATGTGAAGTATGTAATTTATACTATTTGAAATGCAATGTGAGAAAACTAGAAAGTATGTGTTTTAGAAAACAGATGCTTTCTCAATAAATAAAAAATTTAAACTCTAATTTGAATAATGTAACCTTAGGCATTATCCTCAACATATTTATTTATTTATTTTGGAACCATGGCAAACACAACTAGCCATGTGACATCTGCTAGGGCTTTCTCTTTTGGCAAGCTTAATTACTTGAGATTTAAGTTACTTCCTAATGTTTAATTAACCTTTGTGGTATAAGAAACAACAATGAGTCTTCTTACCCCTAGTTTAAAGGGACACTGGACCTAGTTGTCAAGGTAACATGACTTCATCTTGAAAGTGAACTAGAACACTACAGGAAGGTGTCATAGTTTCTATAGTTCTCAGTAAACATTTTATCATTTAAGTGTTTTGTCAGTAAACATTTTATCATTTAAGTGCTGTCAGAGCAAACTTGAAGTGGACATATTGTTTTTCACTTTTACCTGTTTTAATAAAAGTTATAAAAAAAACCTTTAAACATGAATTCATTTACCTTTGTATTTATACTTTCCCTTAAGGAGCATTTTCAATGCTGTTTTCCTCATGCCTGCTCCCACTTAGGTTTGTTCCTCTAGGGTATTCTTTTATAGCTGTGTTTTACACAAGAAACTGACATCTTGGGCTTTGCTGAAAGGATCCATTGTCTGTTTATCTTTGGTGAAAATAGTTAGTCAATGTTCCATTGACCTTTTGAATTTTCCATCTTTACCTCTGCTGTATCCTGGTTACAGTATAAGATCTTTTTTCCCCCATAACAGATAAAAAATACAAATAATAAAAGAGAAAAAAAAATCGCAAACACAAAGACCAAGTGTTGCGATATGGGCCTGTATGTAGTACTGGGAAAGTCCATATCTAGTGACCTCAGAACAGTATTCCTTGGAAGTTGGAAAGCAAAATATTCCAGAAATATTTATTGATATATTAAGAATGAGCTCATCAGTTTCTTTGGGTACACCAAAAGAAATCTTAAAGAAATCTTAGTATGCCAGCTTATTTGGGGTACAAAATCTATTAAAGATTAAAGAACAAATATCCAGAATCATAAGCCATAGCTGCCAACTGTAGCTCTGGAATGATTTGTAGAGCTGGAAAAAAAAAAAAAAAAGCCAGATCTCTGAAACCATGGACTAATGTTTCTCTGAGCATTCTATGGCTTCATTTAAGAAAATACTCACTGTTTGCCTTTCAGACTTTGACTTTTGTTCATTTCATCTTTAGTTTTACAGTGGTACGCCCATGATACTGTTGTACAAAAATAAATTGAGAGTTTTAAGGGGAACATCAGGCTAGACTTAACTCATGAACACTGTGTATTCTCCCATTTAATTATTACAGGGTGTTATATGAATGATTGTAAGAACAAATAAAAATTTAAAGTAGGAGGTGTAATTATCCCCTTTAAAAATAGAGATTACTCTCCTATCCCCAATTTTCTTAGAGCATTTACATTGACAAACTTGTCTCTGTACTTTTCTAATTTCTTTGAAGTGTATATAAATCCTTTGGAAAATTAGATAGGCCCTATTGTCTATTTCATGGCTCAGGAAAGCCTTTCTCAAAGATCTCATCTCTTTAATGGGTAAACCTCAGCAGAGATTACAATACTATTTCTCAATGGAAAACCAAAAAAGCTGTCATTCCAAACTAAGGTGACAGTATTGTAGCAAAAGGCTAATTTGCTGAGTAGGTTGAGGTTGCTTCGGAGCCTTACTTCTCTCATTATATAATGGTCTCTTCCTGAAAGACCTTATTTTCTTATCTCTTTTCAGGGGACAAGGCAGAATTTAAATCTGCATAGGTTTTGATTGCATTGTATTTTCTGTAAGCTCCCTCTCTGTCCAAACTTTCTACTTTGCCTCCTACACATCCCTAAGTCTCCTGCCTTAGTTAACCTATAAATGATGGTATCTGAAGCCATAGGTGAGTTGTTCAGTCCTGTTGATATAAATGTTGAGTAGATCATTTTTTCTTTATCAATTTGCTTGATGCTCCCTTGATTATTGGCAAGACTAGAAGAAACCAGAGCAGTTTCTTCATTGCCAACCAAATGGGATGATTTCCCTGTTGTCTGGAAACCATTTTATGTGGAATGATTGGCACTTAACTTCAACAGGTTCCTTGCTTCAACTTAGAAGATATGAGAAATTTTGTTAGAGGCATCTCTGTGAAAGGAGGAGGTGCCATGTTCCCTACCCCCTCTAAATAAAGGGTGGAGCTGAGTGATCAGATGAAGTTATATAACACAGAAGGCAGATGGACTCAGGGAGAAACATGTGGAGATGAAGAGCATTTATTCTCGGCAATAGACTTGCACCAGGGACTTGGGGGATTTGGAGGAAATACATGGAGGAGACATACAGACACTTGGAAGAGACATATGGTGAGAGATACATGGGCAGACTGACAATGACAGGTGTTACCTTTATCTGTATTTTGATTTTTGCTCCTTTCTTCCTAGACTTGCCTGGTTCTTTTCTCCCTATTCCTATGATTCCTTGCCTACACTTGAAATGAGATTTCAGGTCACAACAGCCTTGCTCAAGACCCACCTTGTTTGACTGGATATTGGCCCATGAGGGGGTTGGTAATTTGGGTGCTTTATTTGTTGAAATATTCTTTTGTTTTCTCTTTTGCTTCTTTACATACTAACTCTATTAAAGTTCTTTCATACTAATTATCTGCTCTGTTTTTGTGGCTCGATATCTTTAGAGCATGGATATTATACAATGCTGTTGACAAATCAATGTTTTTATTATTATGTTCATGCAATAATGTACACACTCCCTGCTGAGGTGAAAGTCAGTCATGTGTTTCATTCAAAATTTGGATTGGTATTTATTTTACTATTTGTACTCTTGATATAAACAAACAAATTACTTCATTTGATTAAACAGGCACTTAATGGCATGAGAGTCATGAAATATTAAATAGTGATAATCCTTAGTTCTAATGCAGCCATGAGAGAAAGAAATGGGATATACAAGAAGGGGCAGAGCAGGCTGTGTATATTCTAGTATGTGTTAGTTTTTAATGAGAATTTAATTTTGTACTCATCTGAGTAAAATTATCTGTTTCATCAAAAGCATAGTAAGATGGTATATAATCTTCTCACTGATATTTTAAAAAATGAAGCAAATGTCCCAAAATGGAGTAATTCATGCAGTGCCACACCAGGACTGGATACTACCTAATTGCAGCTTCAGTCCTTTCAAATGTAGAAGTTTAATCTAACCAAGCTGGAGTTTTCTGGTCAGCATAGTTGAGCTAATCTTCATGATAAAGACCAGCCTTCCTTCCCTTAAGCAAAGAAGGCTTTGATTGATATAATCCCATTTTTCTTCTGTTAATGACCTTGCCCCACCCTTTTCCTGAATATTTTGTGCATCTTGTTGCAGAGCCTTTCTCCATACTACATGGAATGCTGTCCAGCTCATGAATCATTTAATAACACCAACAAAATCTTTAAAATTAACTCAGCTGAATTTTGGTTAACAGCTAATACAAGTCAGGAGATTAGAAACATAGTTGTGCTTCTTTATATGATGAGAATATTATTAATGCGTCCCCAGGGGATTATTGAAAGCTCATCTATAAAACTTTCTCCTTGCGACCCTCCCTGGTGGAGCAGCTGGTTAAAGCACAGCACTGAGAAGCTAAAGCTGTTACAGGGCACCCCAGTGTGAATTGGGTTGCCTGTTTGTGGGTCTTCACCCGCGCGCTTACGATTCAGTCGTATTATGGACACGCTCAAAAAGGTTAAATAATAGATTTATTTATAAGGAGAAAGGTAAAGGAATAACCCAGGGAAAGAGGGAGAGAAATATAAGTTAAGCTAGAATGTCCTACCAGTTCTGCTGACTTGGATTCCACCAGCACGCTGAAAACCGATCAAGAGCCAAAATGATCAGCTGGGAACCAAAAGAGCCCCATAGCCCACATGTCCGGTTTTATCCCAACCTGGCTGCTCAGCTCCGCCCTCACATCCCAGCGTGCTTCTCCTTCTTATTGATGAGATTAGTAGTTCTAGTATCTGGAGTGGGGGCAGAGTTCATGAAACCTGTACTGTTACAAAGCCACTTCAGCATGAGTTTGAGCCCCACTTGCTCAGAGGTGACCCACATGGCAGACCTCTCCTGACCCTCCCACTGCTCCCCTCAGTAGTGTACTTCATCTGTCTGCCTGGTTCAGCTCCCCACAATGTCTCTGGTGAATCCTCTTACCACCCCTGCGCCTCTGGCCTGTACACCTGTTCTGAATGCAGAAATAAATAGCTCTTTAAAAAAAATAAATAAACTTTCTCCTTGCATGAAAAAAGACTATGCGTGGTCTTCTGGCCCAAGCCTACCTTCTGCAGGTGTTGAGTGAGTAGGTCCCAAACAATATCCAGACTTGATGACACTAGAAAAAGACATTTACTTATAAATTACCTGTGTTTGGAGCTTTCTTTCTTTTTTTGTTTTAAAGATTTATTTATTTGTGCATACAGAACTGGGGTACAGGTCAAAAGTGCAGGGACAGTGAGAGGATTCACCAAAGACAGAGTGGGGAACTGAACAGGAAGATCGAAAAAGTACACTGACAGATGTGGTAGTGGTATTATAGATAAGCACAAAGAGGAATAACAGAAAAGAGAATCCAGGGACTTAGAGTGGCTAGCAAAGAAGCCTTTATTGGAGCACTAATGGGTGAGGTTCACCGACCTCCACAGTGGACAGAGAAGTCGCCCTTTGAATGTAGATCAAATGAGCAGAGCTTTTATAGGGTAATGTTTAACCAAGGGTTGTGGGTAGGGGTAATCCTGTGAGAGGTCTTTCAGCTGAGAAAGGGCTGTTTTTCTCAGTCCTTGTTATCATGCTGAACCCACAGGTGTACAGCCGCCAGTAGTAATGGCTGCTGGGCACCAGAGTGTCCAGGAGGAGTTGTTTTTCTTTAGGTTGTTTCCTGCTGAGGTTGTTGAGAGATCCTTATGGCTTCCCTTCTGCCAGCCCAGGCCCAGGCCTAACGTACTGCTGAGCGGAGCAGTGGGTGGGTGAGACAGGTGAGGTCTGCTGTGGCGGGTGGGTCACCTCTCTGTCCAGGGATCAAACTCACACTGAAGCTACTGTGGATAGTTTTGCAGAGCTCAGGTTTAACCCGTTGCACCACCAGAGAGAGGGCCTGATGCTAGAAAATTTTGCAAGAATCACAGATAAAATCTTGATTATTAAAAAATTCTCTAAAATGAGGAAGCTTGTGTAGAACAGCATGAAACTGACAAAAGAGTTTCAATAAAATCAAAGACAGGGCCCTCTCTGGTGGCGCAAGGAGTTAAAACACAGCACTATGAAACTATCCCAGCCACAGAGGTGACACATGGCACAACAGACCTCTCCAAACCTCCTGCTCCCCTCAGCAGTGTATTTCAGTCAATCTTCCTGTTTTGTTCCCTACTATGTCTCTGGTGAATCCATTTAGCCCCCTACACCTCTGACCTATACCCCAGTTCTTGTTATGTATAAATAAATAAATCTTTGAAAAAAATAAACATAAAACCAAAAACAGAAGTCTGCTTGGGGCAAACAATTAAACATACCTCAAAATTTACTGAAAAAATACAGTAAATTAAATAAAGTGTGACCACTAATTGTCTCCATCATTATTTATCCAGAACCATCAGTGTGGTTCATAATCCTGGACCTTAGACTAGACATCTGTATTCAGAGTCCTGCATATCTAGGAGGTTTTGTATCCTCTCTTAAGCAGAAATGTAACTGCCTTTTCTTTCTTTTTTTATTTTCTTGGAATTAGTCTAGCATAACTATTCTCCATGGTCTAGGCTTGCTGGTATCTCTTCAGGGCATCTGGAGAGATGGTCTAGGCTTGCTGGTATCTCTTCAGGGCATCAAACATTTGCATAGCAGTAAGCACAGTTTCTCAGTGAAACATCCATATGTTTCAATTTCCTCAGCAACTCTAGGATTGGTGTCAGAGCTGCCTGCATCACACAGGCAGAATTGAATTGGGAAGGGTATTTTGATTGCTATTTTGCTCGTTGGCCCAGTTTGTCTATGACTTTAGTGTCCATTAATTTCAGAGCGGGTTTGGGAGGGCTAAGAACTCCAACCTAGGTTCTATTGTAGATTCTGTGACTGGGCTCATGTGTGACCTGGGAGTACTGAATAGTGCCCTAAAGTCAAAGGTTCTGGATGAGATCAGAAAAATATCATATATATGACCACTTGCTTAATATTTTGTCCCTCATGATATCTCTCATATCTTTTGGTATGGGAAGTTTGCCGAAGTGGTAGTTTCTCAAGCATCAACCATCTCTTTAACTCATAGTGAGGTAAACAAAAAATCCTTCTCAGAGCCGATGGGGTCAGGACATGCTGAGTAGCTTTGTCCACTCCTTTTTTTGAATGCCTTCTAATCTATCCTATTATTCTCCAATAAAAATACTGCCATTTTTTTTTCAAAAAAAATTCAAATATTAGAAAAGAATAAGTAAATGTACACAAACAATTTTATATATAATTCAATTGTTAGGGCTGAAATCAGGTCACCTCAAAATATGTCAGTGTAGTATATTGATAACAGTAAATTAAAGTTGCTTGAGGCACACCCAATTACAAAGAACACTCTTACTTCCCTCACTAAATGCCCCACATAAAATCTCCATCCCTTTACCAAGAGACTGAGAGAGAGCCTTACCATCAGAGAAAGGGAATGCAGGGTAGAGCAGGCTACTTAAACTTTACTAAGTTCCTTTTAGTTACTACTCAAGACTGAATTCTTGTCATGTCAGTTCTCCACATATTATTTCTTTGTTTAAAAGGTTTGTAAACTGACAGCTTTGGTTATTCTGCAGGTTTCATATTTATGAAACCTACATAGATATGAAATTAATTTTTTCTTTTGTCATGTGTCTAATTATTAGAACAGACAGAATAACTCTGAAGGTGAAAAAAAAATTCTCTCCTACACAACTTAAAATTCTTCACAGACGTGTTCGGGTAACTATCATAACTATTACAGATTTGCAGGGAAGAGAAGAAATCATAGTCTTTGATAAAGAAAAGAGTGTAAATGCAGAGGGCATATCTACATTTTGGACTGCAGCTGGCTGTTTACTAAAATATATGAAATCAGTTGAAAGCATTTGCTACACAAAGACATATCATTTTTTTAAAAAATATTTGTTTATTGATGCATACAGAACTGGGATACAGCCAGAGGTGCAGGGGCGGTGAGAGGATTCACCAGAGACATAGTGAGGAGCAGAACAGGCAGGTCAATGAAGGACACAGCTGAGGGAAGCAGGTGAGTCAGGAGAGGTGTGCCCGCCATGTGGATCACCTCTGGGGCTGTGATCAAACTCATGCTGAAGCTAAGGCTTTAGCTTCTTAGTGCTGTGCTTTAACTTGCTGCACCACTAGGGAGGGCCAAGGTATATCATTTTTGAAGGCATTATTCTGATCTATATCGGAAATTTCTTTGTCATTTGTTTCAGATCTTGACCATTTCCTACAAAATAAACTTGGTCTTAAAACTTATTTGTGTCCTGCTTGCTCCTCCTCTATTGCTAACATTATAAACTTTCATATAAAAATATTGTAACAGGAGGAATTATGCTCCCAATATTTTTTTTTGATGCATATGTTTATTGTTTCATTGAGGGATGAAAAGTAGACAGGGAAAACTTTCATTTTTCCAACAATTATATAATATGCTTGTGGACATTAATTCATTTAAGTCGTTTGTTTCTTAGGATAAGTTTAGAATGGCTCTTTGGAGGACTTTCTTTTAATTATAATGAAAGGAACATTCCAAAATACTAGGAGACTTAAAACTGCCAAAATAATTGTATTTGCCCTTTTATTCCTCTTTGATAGCAACAGGCAGAATATATTTAAGTAAAATCTACACTGTTTTCATCTCTCTGTATGACAGGAGGATATTTCACTTGTCAGAGATTCCTAAGCCCCAAACCTGGCATTGTTCCTTTGTAATTAGGAGCTGACAATGGCAAGAGCATCAAAGCAATGGCAGAGGCTTGCTGGATTACTGCACTAGCACAATGGAGGGGGTGTCTTACCTGCTTTAATTTGGGACTTCAGGGAGAAATTATGTCCATCACTTCTCTACCCATGCCTTCAAACAAGGCACTAAGTCTATTAAACACTCTAAGTCAAACTTCCTTCTCTTACAAGAGACAGTCTCCTCAAGTTGATTAGAGAGAAAAATATTGAAACAGGGCATTTATATGCTTTGGTTATTTATCAGTATTATCTATAACCTCTAAAAATAACATGAGGTGATTTTCATTGAAATAGTCACCACAATTTAGATTAATTATTATTCTGTTAAAAAGACACTGAGGCATGGTGGGTTCTAGGAAGATAAAGTCTCAGGAGCAATACTCTGAGGATATTCCATAAGATAGCAAACTATATGCAATTTTACCTATATAGTGAATTGTGCTATTCCCAATTAATTATTTCATTATCTTTATAATGTCCTAAGGTTTTAAAAATGCCCTTAGAGTATCATTCTAGACAGATTCCTGAAGCAAATGGCAATTATCTCCATTACCAATTATGTCTATAATTCTAAGGCTGTTTTCTAGTTTAATATGGCCCTGGACAGAAAAAATATGTTCTGTCTGATGGCATTACTAAGCACTGCAGGGTTATGAAATGACCAAGATAACTGCATTGTGCTCACATAGTTCTGTATCTAAAGAAAATTAGACAAGTATACAAATGACTTTAAAATCATTTAGTATCAATAAGATCTATTTCTGTGTATTCTATAAGCAACAGAGATCTATGTAAAAGAAAACAAATGGTTGTTGTTCTACTGTTATTCAAAGAAGATCAAAATAACATTCTATAGACATGTGAGGAGTGCGAAAATATTTCTAGGGAAGGGCAGTTAATTAATTAAATGGCTTGTATATTTTAGAATTTAGAAAATATAGTGTTTTTTTTAAGATTTATTTATTTATTTATTTATGCATACAGAACTGGGATACAGGCCAGAGGTGCAGGGGGAGTGAGAGGATTCACCAAAGACAGAGTGGGGAACAGAACAGGCATAATTAAGTACACTGCTGAGCGGGATAGCAGGCAGGCAAGACACGAGAGGTCTGAGGCACCATTTGAATCACCTCAGAAGTTCCAGGAGCCACCAACTCACCTTGAAGTGGTTGCACTCACTTGCAGTGTTGCACTTTAACCTGCAGCGCCACCAGGGAGGGCCTGAATATATATATGTGTGTATGTGTGTATGTATTAAAATATATATAAAATTAAGAGTTTATTTAATATTAGGGGTATATTTAATTATATATATATATATATATATTATTAGGAGTTATCTGGTGGAAATTGCAAGATTGCATTCTAGTTTAAAGGAAGGAATCACCAAAGACACAGGGGCAGTAAAGCATGGGGTTTGTTTACAGAAAATAAATAAACCCATTTAGCTTATTTATTTAGTTAGAAGTCACACAGAAAGCACACAGAAAAAACATGGATCCTGAAATCAGCTAGTGACATTATATATGAAGAGATGGTGCTTGGAACCTAGAAACTTTGGTAAATGATGAATATTGCTGAGCAAAGATGTAACAAGACTGGGATTATTCATAATGAAGATGCTTGGGAAACTCTTAGTAAGTGAGGGTACACTAAAGTATGCCACACACAAATCATGAAAATGACATTTAGCTAAAACCTCAAAATGTTACTTTACTTAGAAGGTATAATTAGGTAAGTATCTCAAAATTTAACCATCCTATGTTTAGGTGCTAAAAGATATCACCAGAGCCTTTAAAAGACAGTAAGAAGATACAAAAAAGGTGATGGGAATATGGAGACGCAGGTATGAGAGAGATGTATATTCAAAGAATGCAAAATATTTCCTGAAACCACCGGAAACTAGGAGTCAGGACTGATAGGGTTTCTCTCTCCAAAATTTCAGAAGCAACCAAATTACAGAATTTTATCCTCCTGAACAAATAGAGAAAACATTTTGTTTTCAGTCATCTAATTTATGGCAATTTGTTATAACACTCATAGAAAATTAATCTAAGACTGTAGCAGAAATACAAAAGAAGCATAATGAAGATTTGAACTGGAGAAGAATAAAGTGGATATGTAACAGGGTGGTCCCTAGGAAAAAGGGGAAGTTCCAGGTTCCCTGCCCCACCCAGAAGGAGGGTGGAGCTGAGCAGAGAAAAAGGAGACAAGAGAAGGAATCAGAGAAGAAAAGAAGGAAGCTGTTTGGAGAGCCAGAAGGAGACCTGAGGAAGCCAAATGGAGCAGCAAGAATGTGATGAAGAAACCATGTTTGTTTCCTGACCCTGTAACAGTTAAGGCAGATGTGGGTAAGATACCTGTAAGGAGGTGACTATGGCAGTGTTTATATTGATTTTGATTTTTCTCTTTTCCTCCCAGACTTGTCTGGCCCTTTTCTATGGGTCCCTGCCAGAAGGTGCTTTAGTCTTGTGGCGGGCTTTCAGGCCTTGCTTTGGGCTAAATCCTTTTGGGTTTTGCCCACGAGGGGATGGGTAGCTTCAGGTGTTTGATTTAGGGCTTCAGGGGTGTCCCTCTTTCCCTGTCCTGTAACAGATATAGGAGTATGTGGAAAATTTTAGAGACTCTCACTTCTAAAGCCTTGTACAAAGTTCATGCCAACTTTTGTAGGAAAAATTGGGAATTCTTTACTTTCGTAAATTGTCCATACCTTAAAAAATACTAATCTTACAAAGTCTAGTCTAGTTTCTGTCTAGAGAAAGGCAACTAATCTCTTCAAATTAATTGTAATATGAGAGAGTGTAGTCTTTCCAGTCTATCTCAGAAGATGGTGGTTTCCTTTATCACAAATGATAAATCTAACTTTAGAGAAGGAACTCATACTTCATAAGGATTTGTACATACCTTTAAAATAAGTCTGGATCTGTTCTAAAGTTGGCTGACCCTTATACAAAGAAATAATTCATGCAATATGGTGAAAGTTAGTGCACAACTAGCAGGTACAAGGGAGCCCATACTATTCAGGGGCTACAAACTCTAAAAGGAGTTCTGGCCATATGCAAGCACAAAAGTAAAGGAAACACGCTTATTGTGTGAAAGACCTTTAAATTGTATACAAACAATGAGTGAGGGAAAGAAAGGATATTTCAATAAACCTGAAAATTTCCTATACCTTATAGACAGATGTACAGCCAAACAAGCCCAGCCTAAAGCAGGGTGAATGAGACCTGAAAGCTTATCACAAGCTCAAGGGGAACGCAAGAAAGTAATCATGTTACAGACAGGGAGAGCGGGGCAGCACTGAAGCTCCAAACCTGCCTCCTCTAAGTGGGTTCTGCCATCCACCACATCAAGACAAAACATATAAAACTTTAACGAAAAGGGACTTTAATACAGTGAGTATAAAATACAGAAGACAAAGGATATAATGTCTAAATCAAACACCTGAAGTTACCCATCCCCTCGTGGGAAAAAGTCAACCCAAAGGGGTTGGCCCAAAGCAAGGCCTGAAAGCCTGCCACAAGAATAAAGCACCTTCTGGCCGGGACCCATAGAAAAGGATCAGAAATGGCCAGAAAAATCTAGGAGGGAAGGAGCAAAATCAAAATCAATATAAACACTGCCATAGTCACCTCCTTACAGGTATCTCACCCACATCTGCCTTAACCAGTCCAGGGCCAGGAAATAAGCACGGTTTCTTCATCACATGCTTGCTGCTCCATGTGGCTTCCTCAGGTCTCCTTCTGGCTCTACATCCTGCTTCCTCTGTTTTCTTCAGATTCCTTCTCCCCTTTCTTTTTTTCTCTGCTCAGCTCCACCCTCCTTCTGGGTGGGTCAGGAAATCTGGGACTTCCCCTTTTCCTGGGGACCATCCTGTTGCAGTCAGGCAGGTCCCAGAGAACTGGGACAGAGGGAAAGAATCAAAATTCAAAATATATACCATATGGTTAGTGAGACAAAGATAATGGATGTCATTTTATCTGCAAAGACCAGGAACCCAGCTTTCTACAGGTCTCTCACCACGTGTTTCTTTCCCAAAATGTTTCTCATATCTCTTCACCAAATATCTCTCCTCCTTGGCTCTCTTCTCTTAGCAACTATTTAAATTTGTATACCCACCCCCTCAATCTGCCACTATTTAGGAAGTCAGTTTAATGGCCTGCAGGAAGTTGTAATCTAAAGTGCTTGGACCCTGGATTTGGAGGAGGGGCAGAGTTAGTTCAGGATGGTTATTGACAGGCTCAAGAGTTTGTTCCATTTTTCTTTAACTATTGGTTTAAGAGGGATTTTGGGCAGTGTTAAATGTGCATAAGAATGGGAAGCATTTTACTGCACCATCAATGAGGAAAGCCTTTTTAGCTTCTAATTTAAATTAGGTCTAGTTGTCCTTTATCTGGAAAAAAAAAAATAAAAGATTTGTTGAAAAGTGGTTTAGATCACAAACTCCTCCAGGAAAGGACTCGATTGCTTTTGCATCTTTGTCTCTGGAGTTCTAAACCCACACCACATCAAATAATAGATGCTAATTCATATTATTCATATTTTAAAACGGGACTTAAGGGCCCTCCTTGGTGGTACAATGGGTTAGGACTCAGCACTGCAAGCTAGTCGCAGTTGCTTCAGTGAGAGTCCCATGCCCACACCTGAGGTAATCCACATGTTTCTGCAGACCTCTCCTGACGGCCCCCTGCTCCCCTCAGCAGTGTACTTCTCAGTCGGCCTGTTCTGCTCCCTACTCTGTCTCTGGTGAATCCTCTCACCACCCCTGCACCTCTGGCTTGTACCCCAATTCTGTGTGAATAAATAAATCTTTTTTTTAAAAAATGGGACATAAGACTTGGATACTAATAAGCTATCCAAATGGAAATGCATAGTGTGTGTTAAAAATATGGGTCTTGATCTCTGGGGAAATATTGGAGCTGGCAATGTGGATTTATATTATCAACACCCATAAGGTTGCTAAAATTTTGGATTTGACTGAGAGCTCTAAGGGGAAAGCTATTACAAAGAAAAGGCCTGGAGATGAACTTTGATAAATACAAGTACTATGTTTATTGCTGCAATAGGTATAGATAGGTATTTTAGGTATACTAACTGTAGAGCCAAGAGATACTTAAAATAAATATATTCAATAAATTGGTGAAATGGAACTTTATTATAACTCTGACTTCCTCTGGATTTTTTGTTTGGCCCATCACTTACTGGAAATGTCAAGTGATTCTGAAGACCACCTGGAGTTGCTTTAACTTCAATCCCCTGAGAAGCCTCAAAAGGTCAAGTATCATCTCCTACTGCTTCTCAGATGCCTTTACATCGTACTGAGTTCCTAGTTAATCTTCCCCATTCCTGTAAAATTCATATGTGCCAGTGCTCTAGATAGAAATGACATACATTTTTTCAATTTTGGAAACCGAGCTTTTTCTCTTCTACTCAAGGGGATAATCCCACATTATAAAGATAGATTTTAAAATATCTGAAAGCTATAAAAGTTCAATAGGTCTTTGAATATCCCCTAAAAACACATTTACAGTAATAATGTACATTGTTTTTTTGTTTTTAAAGATTTATTTATTTACTCATATAGAACTGGGGTACAGGCCAGAGATGCGGAGGGTGAGAGGATTCACCAGAGACAGAGCACGGAGCAGAACTGGCTGATCGATGAAGTACACTGCTGAAGGGAGCAGCGGGCGGGTCAGGAGAGGTCTGCCACGCCATGTGGTCACCTCTGGGGCAGGTGGGGATCCAACTCATGTGGAAGTGGCTTTAACTTCTTAGTGCTGTGCTTCAACCCGCTGCGCCACCAGGGAGGGCCCAATAATGTACATTGTTTTTAAAAATTGTCTGAATTTAATTTTAGAATGAAGGGATCCTTTTAAGTGATTTTAGAGATACATATTAATCATGGTGTTATAGTATTTGAAAATATATGCACTGTGAATATACACATATAGAAACTTAAATGCACACCTATACACACATGTAATTTGTGTTGCTTACTGAGAATAGGCCTACAAAAGGAATAAAAATTTCAATTGAGAACTTAATGAACATTAAAGATGAACTGAATCACTTCAAAGGCTAGCTTCTTTATTATCTCAACAACTTTATAAGGTAGAAAATGTTAGTTTTTACATTTATATTACATTACATTTACATTCCCATTTATTTTTAATTATTGCCATTTCTAGTCACACAAATAAAGTCTCCAAGGCAGTTCAAAAATAGGCCAAAAGATTGCTGTCCAATTTAATTCAACAAATTGTTTATTTAGTACTTTTCTATTTGCTAGTCTGTGTGCTACATGCTTAGACAAAATGACTTAATTCTGAATAAGAAAAGATTAATTAATGCACACATCAAAGGAGCTGTTTGCCACTAAGATAAATACCAGTCTCCATGTTAGAAGTCAAAAGTAAAACTGTACAAAATCTTGCAAAATTTTAACTTCTAAAAAAAAAAATACAGTTATCCGGGGAACCAGTTACAAGAGAAACATCAGTTTTCTTTTTTTACCTTCTCCTTTCTGTTCTTGCTACATTGAGAACCTCACCCACCTTTTCTGTTTCAAATATGCCTTGGTTCACTTCAAAATGGAAATAGAGTGACATGGAATTATTCATATTTCCCTCCCCATTATTCTCCAAGATTCATAATGCTAGTTTAAGACTTGGCTGCTAATCTTATTTAGGTGTGGAGATGGGGCAGGCAGAGAGGTGCTTGAGATCTGCATGGCCTGAGTGAGAGTGTGTCAGCCAGCATGCCTGTCCCTGCATATTTTCTCTGACTCCATTAGGCAATTCCACTAGTTTTGACTAAAGACATTCTGACCTGAGCTGCTGCAGAGTGGGAGGATGCCACAGTCCTGGAGCAGAAGTCCACAGTCCTGAGCTACCAAAGTTGGGAATCACAAGGCAATTTTTGTGGGATTTTTACTTTGAGGCTAGGAAGGGTTTCTAAAGGGTAAGCTAACAGTTGTTTCCTGTATGTACATCCCTGTCCCCCCAACTGCACTCTAAAGTCTCATTCTCACACTAATCTACACTCAGCCTCTAGGCCTGGTTTCTAGCTCCATCAGTTTTTGTTCCAGGAAATTGAAAGCTGGCTTTTTAGCTGTGTTCAGTCTAAATGGGAATAATTCTGTGATGGCTGCCTCTTTACATCTGTGAACAGGATAGTCTTGCTTTATTTATTTCAACTTCAGTGAAATTATTCTATTACTTAAGAATGTGACAATCAAGAGATCTGAACCTATTGGTTATTCCAAAGAAAAAAGCGTATTCCTGTTTTGATTCCAGCTCCTAGTTCTGTTTAGAAGTAACAGTTCAAAGCAAACAGAATTGTGATATGATAGTTAATCGTATTGGAGATCCAGAAAGACAAAGTAAAATTCTCATCTGAGTTGGATATGATTTTTAATTTAAGTAACCAGGAATTAAGAGATTTAAGCTAAATATTTGTGCCTTTAATTTGCTTAGTAGTAACCACTTGAGCTACTGTGGGGATTTGCCAGACACAAGAAAGCAGCATGCAAAGAAAAGTCATACCTGACTGATTTGCTACTGCCTAATGAAGCCTTTTCTACCTTGTTCAGGACAGTGCAAAGAATCATACACTACCAGCCAGCAAGTCATCTTGATGAAATCATATTCTGGGTAATGATGTGAATTTTATGATTTGAAAGAAATAGAGTATGCACCGAAGTATTTTCCTAGAAATTTTTCAGCAGTAAGAAATACAGAATGTAAGGGATTGATTCAAGGAATAATGATCGGAACAACACATGCTAAGGAAAAACCCTGGTGTTACTGGGAATTGAACATGATATGGATCCAGCCCCTGTTGACTGCCACCCAGACGAGCAGACCATGGCTTGCACTGTTACTGATACTACTAGTACAGAAACATTAACATATTTCAACAACTAACGGTACAGGGAGCTGCATTCTGCACTTCAAATGTAATGATATTCCCTTCCTGAGCAAGGAGGACCAGAGACAGACTGCATCAATAAAGTCACCGAGGTGACTGAAGAGTTATTTACCATGACTGTACACTACATCAGTGCAGTATGATAGTGGCATTGATATCTGGAGGAAAAACAAAAACTGAGATATATTGTTTCAGATCTGAATACATGGAGGTAGGGTCTTCGACTTGCTCTAGAAAAGTATGTGTTTTTCAAAAATGTATCTCCTAACATTCAGGACACTGTGACACATAACTCTTTGAGACTGACACATGATTGTTTAAGTGAATGTAAAGATATTGTTTTCCTTTAAGACTTGATCTGAGAACCACACACATTGGAAATATCAGTGAATGTATTGAACTGAGTAAGAACTTGGATTTCAAATCATTTAAATAGTAACTGGATAATATTTATACTGATACATACGTATCAACAGGAAGATAATTTGAAAGGTGGCACAGTAAGTCTGAGAAAAATCAGTTAAGAAACTGTGGCATACAGAAAGTAACTGTGGGACAGTTTATCCAAAACCTGGTTACCTCATACAATGCAGTGGAATTATTTACACAAGAAGTAGCAATATAAGAGCAATTGTACCAGAAACAAAAGTGGAAGATCCTGGCTCCATTATTTGCTTCATAGCCAGTAGTGCTTTACTTACTGTGGGCAGTAAAATGTAGTAAACCGTAGGTATTAAAAGATGAATGAGACTAACCCTGTTTCCTAAACAGATTTACAGCATATCATGGAAGAAAAATAATTAAATGGTCTTGTTGCTATTCATTCATTCACTAGAAGTCATGAGGAAGAAGGAAAGAAACTAAGTATAACTCCCAAAGATGAGGGTAAAGTAAATGTTGATTCACCAAAAATGGCAGGATAAGGTTGGAGATAATTAATGGCATAGAAGGTGATAAATTAAAAACATAAAAAACAAAATACAAATTGTGTGGTACTTTTGCATATTTTTTTTCAAGAAATGAAGATTGTTAGATAAAAAGGCTTACATTTATGGAAGTTATTCAAGCTGACGCTAAACACTTCATGACATCCCAAACTGGTGGTAAGACATTATACCTTAATACTGAATAACATAAAAAGCACACTGAATGGATTTGTGATGTAATGAAGGACTGATTTATAGTGTGCTATATATGATGCTGCGTAAGTCACTTCACTTTTTAGTTCCCAGTTTACTTTTTAGTAAAGTTTTTCCAATACTTAAATGCATTCTGAATGAATTCAATTTTTCCCCCTCTGTGTCCATCCTGTTCCCACCAAACTTTGAGAATATTCTTGTAACACAACAATAGAATCAGCAAGGTCAATATAATGAGGTTTTTTTCTAAATGTCAATTTGCTTTGGAATTGCTCACTGATAGATCATGCAACACTAGAAAAAGGTCATCACTAAACAATCTAAAACTGTGCTCCTACTCTAAGCTGGAAAAGCGATCTTATTTCCATTTCCCCTACAACTGGTGACATTTGTGCTGTTGGAAATCCAAGAAACAGCCCTATGAAAAACCCCAGTGGTCATTGTCCTGGAATCTACTTTGCATTCTATGCCAGGGTTTTGATTTCTCAATAAGAACTGTATTCAGTTTCTAACCTCTAACAGCATTAAGTGGTAATTATGTGGTACTCAGTTTTACACAGAATAGGTGCTAATATTTTTTTTACTAATAATGTTCGAAATCATTTGTTTGTGCTAAAAATGAAGGCATTGTTTTAGCAGCACTCATCATGTGTTCTGTGTTAAAGAGGGCCAAACATGCTCTGGCTTTTGCTCACTTAAATTCTGATTTTAATAACACAATCTAAGATTGAATAAGAACTTTAACATGAATCAGAAGAATGACAGCAGGTTTTTAGCTTCTGATCAAATTAAAAAAAAAATAAGGTAGCACAGGTCTCTGGTATATAAGGGTTTGTTAAATTAACATGACTCTCATTTTCTAATTATATAATATTGTGGTATTATATCCCAGGTTGCCAATACAGAATAATGTATTTTAGGGCATGACAGTTGACTATAATAGGAAAAGATAGGCAAAATCAAATTTGAGAGTAAGGAAAGGAAAGCTGAATATAGGTGAGCTTTTTTGAATGAGATGGATGAATATCTCTCAATGAAATATTCAAGACTCTGCAGCAAACTGCCTCCCAAGGGAAACAAGAAAATTCATTTTCATTGGCAAATTAAAATTAGAGTCAAAAGACACACATACAAAAGTACAAAGTTATATGTGTGTTAAGCAAAAACAAGTAGCTAAACTAATAGATACACCTGTTTATGTGTTGCTTCCTTTGCTTGTAATCATTGTAACAATTACTATTTCTGCTTGACTTTTTTTCTTTTAAATTCAGATACCCAAATTCCAAACCTAGTCTCCTCCAAACCTAGTAAGTGTAGACATTGTATATTTTTGAATAATTTATCACATTGAGGGCTGGAAAAGTGTAAGTAACGGATTTAAAACCACAATTGACAGAGAGGGCACTTTGCAATGACAGGATCCAGGGTCCAGATTTTTAAAGTTTTATTCAGTTGTAAAAACTTCTTTTCCTTCCTTTTCTTCCAGTTTAATAGAACCAGTTTAACAAATCTCTTGGCCTTTGTTCTGAACATTAACAGTAATTAAGTTATTATACAGTGAGATACAACTGAACTTAGAACTTCAAATCTTTCTTCATGGCATCCAACCATACTCATATAAGGTTATTACTATGTTCTCCAAGTGAAATATTAAGGGAATGAAGTGTAGAGGGTAACTATTTTGTCCAAATTCATACAGCTACCAAGACTGAAAAAAGAAAAAAAAATAATGACACTGAAACCTGACTCTCACCCATTACTCTAAAACTTGCAATCAATTTTTAAATACTTCAAGTAGGTAATGTGTACTTTAGATAAATAGTACGCAGCTTTCTCTAAAATGGACTAAATTTTCACACACACACACACACACACACAATGGACATGGATATGAGAAAATTAAGGATGGAAGCAAATCAACTTATGGGTGATAATTTCTGAGTGACAAGGCATAAAAAATGCAATTGGAGTACATAATAAATTTAGTGTCATTGAAGAACAATATTTTATTGTTATTGAAGACTTCTTTACCAAACTTTAGTCAGCCTCCTCTGAACTCTTTTGACTAAGCCTTGACAATGATCTATTCTTGCTCACCTCTATAGCCCATTAGCAATAGTTTTCTTAAGCTGGTTTAGAGAGAATCTTCAACGCTTAATATCTGATCAAATTCTTCACATTCCACCAAGTTTTCCAATAGTAACTAATTACCCTGACCTCCTGAATCACAAATGCTTTTATGTTAGTCTATAAAGAATCTTCTACTAATAGGTGTGTCTACTCCTATTAGTTTTCTATTTACCTCCCTCACCCCTCCCTCATCCTACCCTACTCCTTGACTATGAATACCTACTTGCCCTTATATTCAAAATTGAACCCAGTTCCATGTTGAAGTCTCTCTCACCCTATTGCAATGTTCCTAAGTAAAATCTTTTTTTATCATTTTATTGTCAGGCTCTGTTTTATTCTTTAAGAAAGTATGCATTCAACGTAGGAAAACTTGAGGAAAGGAAATGATTTTGAAGTTAATGACTTCTTATACTCCACAGTTTTTTTCTGTCTCTACTGAAGACTTTTGGCATGGACATATTAGAATATGATCATTTGATTCAAATAGTAGCATGAAAGTCATGTTTATTTGTTTTTGCAATATTCTAAACTCAAGGGAAGTGTATGATTGTTTACTTAACTTCTTCAAAATAGCAACTTTGCCAGACTCTTGTGGGCTGCATCTTTTTTTTTTTTTTGTAAGATTCATTTATTTGTGCATATAGAACTGGGGTAAAGGCCAGAGGTGCAGGGGTGGTGAGAGAATTCACCAGAGACAGTGGGGAGCAGAACAGGCAGACTGTCGAAGTACACTGCTGAGGGGAGCAGCAGGCCGGTCAGGAGAGGTCTGCCATGCCATATGGATCACCTACGGGGCAGGTGGGATGGAACTCATGTGAGAGTGGCTTTAGCTTCTTAGTGCGGTGCTTTAACCTGCTGTGCCACCAGGGAGGGCCCTGGCTGCATCTTTTAATATATGAGTGGGTACTCTCCTACTGAAAAATTACAGAATCAACCCAAAGCAGGCTTTGGAATCACTCTTTCTCACCAGTATTCTGTTACTTTGATTAGGATTTACTGTGGCTAAAATAATACCTTTATCTTTCTGTTTGCTAGCTTTTATGAGTAGGAAATATCTTTGGAGAAGAAAAAAGCAGTTTGATCCACAATCCCTTCTCCACAGGGTAAACCACTGTTATCATTGATAGTGTTCATATGGAGTGAGATTGTATTGTTCAAAACTACATTTCATGAAACAGTCATAAAAGATTTCAAATATTATCAAGTGAGCACTTTGAATACTAGAATAACAAAAGCAGAGTTTATCTTTCGTTTGATAACAAGTCTTTTCTGATTCCTCTTGTGTACTAAAGAAATCATTTACATAATCTGCAGTAAAACAACAACAAATAGCATTTAGCAACAGGTACTGGATGGACAAATTTCCATCAGCAAAGTTAGCTTTTAAAAAAAAGCAAAATGGCCCTCCCTGGTGGTGCAGCAGGTTAAAGCACAGCACTGAGAAGCTAAAGCCACTTCCGCATGAGTTCGATTCCCACCTGCCCCGGGGGTGACCACATGGCGTGGCAGACCTCTCCTGACCCACCCGCTGCTCCCCTCAGCAGTGTACTTCATCGATCTGCCTGTTCTGTTCCCCACTCTGTCTCTGGTGAAGCCTCTCACCACCCCTGCACCTCTGGCCTGTACCCCAGTTCTGTATGCACAAATAAATAAATCTTCAAAAAAAAAAAGCAAAATGTAAACTTGTGATATGAGAGCTTTGGAAATTATTTAATGTGTGATAAAATTATCATTTTTGCAGGACAGGGAATGCCCCCTCAATACTACTAAAAAATTCATGAACAAAGTTTCTCTTTTTTTCAATGGCATGATTATGAAATGTATTCCTTTGCCCAAGGTCCTCCAACAGCAACTTATCTATTATTTTCCACATGATCCAATATAACATTCTTGATTTCAATCAGGTCAGATACCCTGTCAGAGTTCAATCTTGACACATCAATGACAAGGCATATCAGGGCACTCAAAAGTTTACAACATGTAATAAAAACTGAACTAAAGTCAAGCATGCTATCCTCTTGTAGGCCCAGGGAGACTCTAGGCAACTAGTGATTTGTAGGCTCCATTACATCCCAAATGTTCAATGTATCTAGCCCTTGGCAGGGTGTCAAGGACAAGAAATAATCAGTCTTTAGAGATCACTTTTGAAATGCTATGCCCTCTGCTTCCTTTAGGTGAATCACTCCTTCCGTGTTGTCAGGATCCACTGA
Organism: Condylura cristata; assembly: GCF_000260355.1. NCBI lineage: Eukaryota > Metazoa > Chordata > Mammalia > Eulipotyphla > Talpidae > Condylura > Condylura cristata. The sequence goes on from NW_004567111.1 coordinate 33,001,896, forward strand.
TGAAAGCTGATGATTTTCAATAGCCTGTGACAAGTGAGGTATCCCCTCTCCATATGTGGAGAAAATGATATTGTGCAATCAGCTCTCACCAGGCATGCTGTGAGTGATGAGCTGCTGCACGACATCATCTTGTGAATTCCTTTTCCAGAGTCAAAAGTAAAAACCAGAAGGATGTTCATGATCTTGTACACAAGAGCAGAATGATCATGAGGGGAGCAGACAGAAAGCACTTCCAAAATTTATTTACACGTATTTCATGTCTAGAAGCTAAATTCTGTCTTCATGCTGAATCTCTAGGTTCAAATTGGTAGAATAATAACCGATACTGGAAAATAACATGGAAGTAAATTATGTAAATTGGTAACAGTGCTCACATTTCAATAACTATTAAATTGGCACTTTTGTCTCCAACTGACTTTTAGTCCAACTAATAAATGCCAATATATCTGCAAGAAGTGTTGCTACTGTTTTTCAATTATTAACTTTCTTTCATGATATACTTAAGGTTGTTATTTTGTTCACTAGAATTTCAACAACATTTAACATAACAGCAATTTAAGTTCCTGTTATCAATATACTATAACTACAATGTATATTGCAAAGATATTAATGTTTAAAAACTGATTATTATTTGCTAGCTAATACAGTCCTTTAATTTCAGCTTCCTTATTCTAGGCTTGGTTCATTCACTACAATATGAGGAAGGAGACTATAATGCTATGAGGGATACTAATTTCCATTTTCAAGGAATTTCACTTTTGGAGAAAATGTGTAGAAAGATGTGCTGATAGCTTCAAATATTATTTTCTTTTTAAACTTTTTTTTAAAAGATTTATTTATTTATCCATACAAAACTGGGGTACAGGCCAGAGGTGTAGGGGGGTGAGAGGATTCACCAGAGACAGAAGAGGGAGCAGAACAGGCAGATCAATGAAGTACACTGTCGAGGGGAGCAGCGGGGGAGACAGGAGAGGTCTGCCACGCCATGTGGATCACCTCCCACGTGGGGATGGAATTTGCATGCAAGTGGCTGCTGCAAGCTTTCAGTGCTGCATCCTAACCCATTGCACTACCAGGGAGGGACATCAAATATTATTTTCAACCAGTCACAGAATCTTTCAGATGATTCCTAGTTTTGCATTAATGGTAAGAAAATAAAACATTGAATTTACTTCCTAAGGATTCTCGTTTCCAAAAATTGCATAGATAAGAAAGTATTGATTATGAAAACTCACTAATTGAGTCTTATATATATATTCTCTATGACTCATGAAGAATATACATTTATATAAAATATATTACATAAAATATATTACAATAAATATATTACAATTACAATTATTTACAATTATTTGTAAAATATATTACAATATACTTACATAAAATATATTATATCCTTACTATTAAAAATAGTAAATAATGTATGAAGCATTGCAAATTGTGGCATAGCACTAGATTGTTTTTGATAGAAAAATGTTTCCATAAGGTAAGTCATTTTAAAAAGCAAACAAAACCCAAATTTAAGATATTCTTCCTGCCAGTAACTAATCTTTAAATATCTTAATTTTAAGGCTGTAAAACATTTTTCTTATTAAATGTGATATATTTTAATCTGAACTGACTTCCATGCCTTTTAACATTCCAGCTTAAATACAATAACTTTGAGTCTTCATGCTGCCACTGTTTAAGATACATGAGTGCTATAATTGCAGAATATGTGGCTGACTATATAATTCCTCTAAAAATCTAACACATATATTTATGCTTATCTATTTATAAGTATTAGGATATAAAATTACATGTAGATATAGTTATAAATTCCACAAATATTTTTGGAAATATGAAAGTTCTTTTTGGGGGATTGATTAATATATACTTATCTTTGTAAGGAAGCTTGTTTCTAAGTATTTTCTCATTCAGATACTTTATAATGACACCTATGCTTATTTTCTGTTACAGTTTCTCTTATTTCATTTTCCTTATTTTTCTGTTATTTCAGATCCACCTACACATACATACACACAATGGGATTTGAACCAAATAACCCTAAAAACAAATCAACATATCTTTAAAAAGGTTACTTGCATATGCCTCACTTTACAACCTGTTAACATGAACACCGAATGGTTATATTTTTTGAATTGTTATAAAATTAATGTTTTTTAATTGAAATATAACAGGCTATGTACTAGGTATACTTCTTTCTCAAATATATAAAATAAAGTTAAGAATTTAAAAATATACACAAGCATTTTAAGTTTATGCTATGATGCTCCACTTTTAGGAAAGACCTCAGTTAGTATCTGTTTTTACTAACCAAAAGAAATTTGTAGAACATTTTGCTTTTACAACAAAAAGACACAAAAGGGGAAATAGCGTCCAGTGTGTTTTAGCAATGGCTAATACCGAGGCAATGCACAGCCTACGCCGTGAGAGCAATACTGCCAAGCTTCTTGAAGGGAATGCACTTGGCTGTCTCAGCACCAGCTCACCACAGCTTTGAACTGTGTCTGTGGGTTATGTTTTACCTCATATTATTTTGCATTCCCATAAGTAAGATGTGTCATTGGGTATCAGGCAATCCCAAGAGACAGTGAGGGGTATTGCACTAAGTGTAAAACTAGTTCTCATTATTGTTCCATTGTGATGAGCTAAACATGCAGTGAATTATATTCCACTTTGCTAGAATGGGCAATGGTTACAGAAAAGTATGATATTAATTTTGAAAGTTTATTTAAAGAAGCTTTACAGTATTTTTTGAATGTACTACAAAAACTGCATGATAGAAAAGTATGTGAGACTGAGCAGGAAGGTATATTATATTTCATGCCTGCCATATCAGCCACCTCAGAAAGTAAATTTCAGCCATGGACAGGAAAGAAGATGAGGGTGTTTGTGATCTACTTGGCCTGATGTATTCAGATGCCAATAGAGATGTTAATAGATGTTCCTCTCTCTTCTACATTCAAGCCTCTAGGACCTTCTATTCAACCTAGTACACTGTCATCACCACCTCTTAGCCTTTCAGTGTGCTTTCTATGTTCCCCATTGTAAAGATGAAACTACAGTGTACATAAATAATTTCTATTATGTGTGGGTTGCCTGTCATCTCATTTCTGCTTTTACTATTACTGCTATTAAAATATGAAATATTTTTGGTATATTTGATAGGTAATTTATGGGTTGGAGACTGTTCAAAATAATGTTAGCTGCTTTGCTTTGCACCGATTCAGTCTTTCACAATGTTACACAGGAACTCTCTTCTTTTGGAGAGCATGGGAAACTGTATGTCTACCAACACAAAGTGCACAGGAGAAAAGAGTGAAAACCAATTGTGAGCCAAATTTGGAAGATGTCAAACTAACAGTCAAATGATACCTGACTCAGCAAGATGGAAAGGGATGATGTCTATGGGTTTACAGAGGAAAATCAGCAAAAAGTAGATCAGGGAAAGGCTCAGAAATTAAGCAAAATCTATCTTTGAATAAAGTTCTTTACCAGAAGTAGGTGCATCTCGAAAAACCCTGGAGTTCCTGCATCTAGGCCTGTACTGTGGTACACAAGTGTTTATGCTTAGAGAGAGTTAACTAGAAGTACTTGCCCTTGAAGTTTGAGAAAAGTTGACAGTAAATATTAGGCAAAGCACACAATAAAAGATGAAGTAAAGCCCTCAACATTTACTTGTAACTTACTGCCCCAAACAAGACAATTGAAGAGTCCAAGAGAAGAGCTCTATCTATGCCTGCACTTAGAGGAATTTTAAACAAGTTTGCCCATGGACAAAAATTTTAAACTCCCTTTGCAGTGCCTCACACATAAATAAAGTAGCAATCAGCAGAAATTGGAGGAAAGTCACTGGTATGAAGCAGACACACAAAAGAAAAAGCAATAAGCATACAACAAAAGTAGGTGAAAAAAATGCAATTTGGAGAAAACTAGGACTGAATACTCCATATTAGAAAACGTTCAGATGTCTATTAAATATCTTCTATTAATTTTTACAGAGCTGTGATATGACACTGCAAAAATGTTACAAAAAAAAAGATACTACAGAGAAAGATAACCCAGAGAACCAAGGGGTCCTGAATGTTAAAAGAACAAAACTGAAAACACACACACACATACACAAAGCCAGAGAAGAATGAAACATTAAGTTGGGGATAGACTTCAGAAGATTAAAAAATCAACAGGTAAAGTGAGATGGAAATATAGATAGAAAAACAAGATTTAAAAGGATAGTCAGTTCAGAGTTTCAGCATTCAAGTACCATAGAAGAAAAGAAGAGATAAATGGGGAAATCATAAAATAAATAAGGATGTTTACTTAAATGATGTGTTTTTTTCTTTAAGAAAGCCACTTACGGTTCTAGTGTAATAAATGAGAGCCACACACAAACATATTTTAATGAAGTTTCATAAGCATAGGAGCAAACATAAGATCATAACATTACAAATGAAAAAAGCATGCACATTTTAAGGATTCAAAGTGAGAATTGTTGGGGGTGACTAGGTTCAGCTACTGGTGGGACTAGATAAGGGCGATAATAAACTGGGCCTCACATCTAAGGGTGACAATTAACTGGACCTTGAATCCAGGAGATACCAGTGGGATGAACTGGACCTTGCATCAGGGGCACAGCAATGAGTCACCTTAGAATCTGAACCTGGTATCTATATAAGAGACCCTTTTCCCCTATAGCACTAGTAGTAGCTGCAGACCTCACCCTAGGGGCTCCGTCTCAGCTGCTGCCCGGGAGCAATAAACTCTACTTGTTCAGCCTTTCTGCCTCTGGTCTTTCTTCCTTGCGGCCCGTCACAGAAATTAGGACAAAACAAGAATAGCATCCAAATTTTTACTGTTATTGCAACTAGAAGAACTAGAAATCAGTGGGGCAATGCCACTTAATTATATGAAAGAAAAAACCTTCAATTTAGAATTCTACGTTAAACTGCCATTCAAAGTTGAGATGCATAAAATTTCAAAAATGATTCACAAAGGTTTCTAATGGCCACTTGGCTTCTGAGACAACTGAGTAGATAAATGTTCAAATTCTCCTCAGAAACACTAAAATTTAGACAAACTTCTCCCTGACTCTAAGTCCCTGATCTCTTTCTTTTTCAGTGCTTACTTAGAGAATATAAACTGTTTCTGTGCTCCTTGAGATATACATTTAAAACAAAAAGAAAGAAAGAAAAGAATAGGCCCTCCCTGATTGCATCCCAGGTAAGGATGCAGCAATGCAAGCTGGCCACAGGCGCTTCAGTGTGAGTTCATCCCCGTCTTGGAGGTGATCCACAAGGCCCAGCAGACCCTCTCCTGACCTGCCCACTGCTCCCCTCAGCATTTCGTCGATCTGCCTATTCTGGTCTCCACTCTGTCTCTGGTGATCCCCTCACGCACCTGCGCCTCTGGTTTGTACCACAGTTCTGTGTGCATAAATAAAGAAATCTTAAAAAAATGAAAAAGAAAAAGAAGAATCCTAAAAAATAAATAAATAAAAGAATCTTATACTTTCCATAGGACCTGGAAGCCATCCTGTTGAAAATTCATCACCAAGGAAGAGAATGCTTCTATTTCCCATTTCCCTGGAAGGCAGAAGCCTACATTAGTCAGACACCTTCCTTCAAGCTGCAAAACTAGCTACTGTCTCTCTATAAATACATGGGGAATTTATTTTCCTGTGAAGAAAGCTAATTAGCAAGTGCATCCCACACTCCTTCAAAACTATCTAGTTCTCATTTTAATAGAGTTGAACTCAGGCTTCTGTTCTCAATCTCCTATTTCAATAGCCTTGAATTAAATATCCCTTATCTTTTTAAACTTTGTCCTGTGAAAATTTTGATACAACTGTAGTCTGTGCTCATAATAAGGTGTAAGAGTAAATGAGGTGGCAGGAAAAATAGAATATGGAACAACAAAAGAAACATAGAATCTCCAAGCTGACTATGAAATATCAAATAAGAACTCAGAGTGTGAAAGCATCAACATGTAGTTGGGATAAGGTTGAAAATGGTGAAAGTACACAATTGGAGCTAACAAATTTCTAGATAAGTTTTAACATAAGGATATATATATATATATATATATATATATACATATTATATATAGAAGTACATATATAATAGGGTATATATGTACTTCTGTCAGAAATTTGTTTAAAAAAATAGAAATTTGTTGTTACATTCACTCTAAGATTCATAGAAAACAACATTTAGAAAGTAGGAAATAATTAACCTCAGGATAAAGAAAATTTGGGGCAAAAAAAAATTTCAGCTCTGAACAATATTTACATAATTAACACATTCCATACTCTATTAAGTATTGATATAAGCAATATGTGATAGAATTGCATCCTGAAAAAGAGGTGCTTGGTAGGCAGTAGAGGTTTAAACTCTCAATTACAACATTGGGAATAAAAGTTTAAAATTCTAAACTTTATATAGTTAAACACCAAATTTGCTCCAAGCAAATTATGTATTCAGTTATCAAGGGATGAGGAAGCTAGAAGACCATTCCTTTACCATCAGTAGAGATATTATTGATGTTTTAAAGGCAAATATGTTAATATAAAATAAAAAATAAAAGTAGGGTCTGCAATAGTTGAAAAGCATTTTGTTGCTGAAGATAAAGAGAAAGAGAAAAGGATAAAAACAAAGGGACTAGGAGAGGAAGAAGAAAGAAGATTTTGCAAAGGAAAATGGGAAAGACCAAAAAAAAGTTTCACTTTTCATAGTTAATCATTTCTTGAGCAGTTATCTCCAAATTAAACATTGGTTTTGACCAATACTGCATTAGAAAAAAGTAGCCTAACTATACTAAAATATCAATGAGAGATGCAACCAATCATAAGCATTCGCTGAGTTAACAGCCACATCTAAACCACATAGCAATTTGTGATTTACAATCACTTTTGATACCACTAGCAACTTCTGCAGTTCTGATAGGATACATTATAGAGTTACTATGAATTCTGAAAAATTGCTCTGGAACTTTCCACATGTCAATCTTCTCTTGTCCCAAATGAACCTCCTTGAGTCCTTTCACCACCCCATCGTCTTCCTTCTCAGTAATTAACCTCATCTCTTAACTTACTGGGAAGGAAATTAAACACCATCAAGTCCCATCTCTCTTTCTCACTCTTAAATCCTACACCTTCAAATATATTCTCATTTTCACCTACATAATTTCCTTCTCTCTCTTTGAAGATGTTTGAAGACTAAAACTTGTGTTTCACTTCCAGACACCTGTTGATCTCTGTAAAGTGACTGGATAATGTAGTGAGTACCAAGGCCAGCCAACAATATTGACTGTGCAAAACCTGGGATAAGTGATAAAGCACTTCAAACCCCAGATGTTAGAAAAACTATTAGAACGATTTGGACAGGCATATATATTATTTATGTGTCTTTCTGTGTTGCAATTTTGTTTCCCAACCCTCACAATCCAGTATCACCCTTCACCTCTACTTTTAGGTGATGCTGATAAAGAGAAAAATGGGACAGCACTTGATTTGGTACATTAAGATACAATCTTAGGAGTCTGCCATCCTTTACCATCTTTTATATAGACTGCCAGTTAGCCAATGGTACTGATGTCTTAATTTAAGAACCGTTTTTGATGAGTTACCTTATTGGTTCATTATTATCTAAAATAAACCTATTTTCTGAATCCTTAATTCTCATAAATTCCACTCAGCTTTGTTTTTAATCTATCCAACATTACTGACTCTTTTTTACACATGTATATGCCTATTTCTCCAAAGGTTAAACATAATGCTTTTGTATTTCACTAAAGAAATTATCTTCTCTCTAATAACTCCTTTTTATTTCCTTTCAGTGTCATAATGTTTCATCTCACTTAAATCCTTATTATTACTTCTCCCTTTCCACTAAGCATTTTAGTTACTCCTCTAGTTTTCTGCTTGTTTTCCTGATCAATTATCCCCTTCCAGGTTTATTAATCCCCTTTAAGTGTCATATACACATATGTAATTGTTCATTAGTCATGTTCACTTGTATGCCCATGGACATCTCCATTCATATCCAAACCTAAAATCAGTTCTCCTCTAAAGGTCTCTTCACTCCCCCTTTTCTCAAGGAAGGTTCCCCATGCAGACCATCGATGAAGTCCACTGCTAAGGGGAGCAGCGGGCGGGCCAGGAGAGGTCTGCCGCGCCATGTGGTCACCTCTGGGGCAGGCGGGGATGGAACTCATGCGGAATGCGGAGGTAGCTTAGCTTCTTAGTGCTGTGCTTTTAACCCGCTGCACCACCAGGGAGGACCTGTTTTTGCATTCTTAACTAGACTTAGAAGCACCTTCAAGTGCAGTTCCCATACTCCCTTTAGTTTCACCTTTTCATCATACCGTCAATATTTCAGCTTCTAACAATTGTCTTTATACATATTTTCATCTTGGTTGTAATTCTTGTGGACATAAAGATAGAAAAAAATTGTTTTTGTTATTCAAATGAAAAATATTCTTCCTCTCTTCTAGATATTTAAATACTTTTTTTTTTCATTTTACTTTAAATGTTCTATCCCTTTAGCATCTAATTTCTTCAACTTTCCTCAGGTTTCAGTTAGATACTTTATTAAATTTCTAACAAGATACCACATGTGGATGGCTTCAAACAATGGGAAAAATGTATTCTCTCATAATTCTGGAGTCTAGTGTTGAAATTCAAAGTACTGACAGAGATATTGTCCCTCTACAAAATCTAGGAAGAAAAGTTTCTACGCTTCTAAGTTCTGGTGACTGCCTACAATCCTGAATGTTCCTAATCTTATATTACTCTAAACCTTGTCTCCATCATCAATAGTCTTCTTCCCCCTACAGTGCCTATGTTTTCACATGGTCATTCTATAAGGACAAAAGTCCGTATAAGGGCTGTTAAGGCCTTTGCTAACCCAGCAGTGGGTGATCTCATCTTACTAATATCTGCAAAAATATTTCTTAAAATAATCATGTTATGAAGTTTTGGGTGGACAGAAATTTGAGGGAGGGCACTATTCGACTCATAAGGATATCCTTTTTACATCTTGCTAACAACCCGCACAACCATTATCAGATAAGAGGCAGCTAACATGCTTATTATGTTAGCCACTTCATCATAGTACTTAGTGCAATGTGTGACAAAGTAGAGACTTAATACATATTTGGTAAAAAAAGATAAAAGAATGAATGGAAGATTATAAAAAAAAATAACTCAGGGCTCTCCCTGGTGGCTCAACAGGTTAAAGCACCACATTACGAAACTCTCCAAAAGCACTGCAGCATGAGTTCAATCCCCTGCCAGGGAGCTGAACCCACATGGCATGGCAGACCTCTCCTGAGTCGCCCACTGTTTCCCTCAGCAGTGTATTTCAGTACATCTGCCTGTTTTGCTCCCCACTCTGTCTCTGGTGAATCCTCTCACCCACCATACCTCTGGCCTGTATCCCAGTCCTATAATCATAAATAAATAAATATTTAAAAAATAATAACTCAAACTTCTTATCACCTTTTGACAGTGTTCAGGATAACTTGCAAAACTGAAACAATTGAAAAAAAGGCCTATAGCAAATTTAAAATAGTCATTCCCATTTATCCATATCTCCTTCATTGTGAACACAAAAACAAAAAAGAAACATAATATTAAACTAAGGTCTACTAAAGGTGGTATACTGCATTTTACTTGACTTTTGTAAAATTGCCCTTCATGTTTCAACTTGCTAACTCCTACTTATCTTTCAAAACTCAGATAATTTAATTTTCCTATTGTAAAGGGCATTCAATTCTCCTCTGAGTCCATTCCTCTTTTGAAATAGTGCATTTCAGTAAACCTCTATGACATGTCTTGTTCCTAGCCTACGATGCCCCTACCTCTTACATATTCCTCATACCATCTGGCTATGTCTTATTACCTATATATTATGACCTAGCCACAGAGTTAAAGTAGTTGAGGAACTTTAGTAAATACTAGCACTTGATGTACAACCTTATCACACAATCTCTCAGAGTTGCAGTTGATCAAAAGAGTAAACTTATTTTTAACATAACCTGTGTAGCTTTTCCCTTTTCTCTGTTTCACTTTCTTTTTGACCTACTAATGTTTCTCACCACAAACAACCAAACAAACTACTGGCACTCTGTGACTCTCTCAAGTCCATAGTTAGAATCTTTCCAGTTACCTCAAATATCATGCATCATACTCTATGATCTATTTGCTTGTCTTTTGCACCCACTACTATGTAACATCCCCAGTGGCATGAATAGTACTTTATTATACACCAAACAGCATAGTGCTTATAATATGGTAAGAACTAATAATCAACTCTAGTCGTTATCTATTTTAATGTATGAATAATTTTATAATTTTATTATAATTAGAT
>NW_004567111.1:33018500-33029932 GCF_000260355.1 Condylura cristata
AAAGTATTATTTTACATGTGTATTTGGCCTTTTAATGAGATTTTTACATGGACTGTCAAATCTGATACAAATAGTAAAAGTAAATATGAAAATATTAAATCTGAAGTGTGTAGCTCTTTTGCTGAAGGTCTATTTTAAATTTAAAAATTACACTTGAAATTTTTATTTCAGTTGTGCAAACTTTTATTTTTAAAATGTATTCATGTAAACATCAACAGTTGATTTTTTTTTTTTTTTAATGAGCAAAGTTTTCTGGGAAAGTAGCAAACTCAAAGCAGTAGGTCTGAGATTTATCAGGATACACATTGATATAAACTTTTTTGTAGTTGGGTGTGTGGTTGTGCTAAGTAAATATGTTATTAATCACTATATTTTATTCCATTGCCATTTCAGTCACTTTGTGGTAAATGTATTGAATTTAATTTTATTTTTTTCTTTTTATAGGAAAATATGAGAGCCACACACGTGTTCACACAGGTGAGAAGCCCTTTGAGTGTGATATTTGTCACCAGCGATATTCGACAAAGTCTAACCTAACTGTTCACAAAAAGAAGCACAGTAATGAAACAGAATTTCATAAGAAGGAGCACAAGTGCCCTTATTGTAATAAACTTCATGCAAGCAAGAAGACTTTAGCCAAGCATGTTAAGAGGCAAGTATTACCTTGCTTCCATAATATAGTATGTTGTGACTTCTAATTTAAATCTGTAGTAAGCTAAAAATATCTTTGGAAAGCTTGTCTCTAATTCTTTCATTTAAATATTCTGCTCAATTTTTTTTGCAGATTATATATTAAGAAAAGAATAGCAGCTGTTAGCTTGCTCATACTTAAGTTATGTAATTATGAAACTTTAATGTTGAAACAAATGATAGAAATTTAAAACACAGTATTCTGGTTATCCTATGTTCTGTCTTAGAATTTGACAAGTATGTTTACAAAATACATGATATTAGAACTCTGGGGAACTTAATTCTTCATGCTCAACTGTGTCTATAATGTATAAAAATTTTGAGGTAGGTTTTAGTATGGTATAGCATATTTAATGCTTTAAAAATTAAATTTGGCCCTCCCTGGTGGCACAATGGGTTAAAGCACAAAACTAAAGCCACTTCTGCATGAGTTCTATCCCCACCTGCCCTGGAGGTGACCCACATGGCACAGCAGACCTCTCCTGACCCACCCACTACTCCCTCTGCAGTGTACTTCATCAGTCAGCCTATCCTGCTCCCTGTTCTGTCTCTGGTGAATCTTCTAACCACCCCTGCACCTCTGGCCTGTACCCCAGTTCTGTATGCACAAATAAATAAATCTTTTAAAAAAAAAATTAAACTTAACTGAAATCTGGACTAAAAACAAGTGAGTTACCATAAAGATTATCTGTGAATAGTTCCTGAATGTGTTTAAAATGTGATTAGCTTTCTCTATGATTGTTTCTTTATAAACTTAGGAATAACTAGACATTTATTAAAGTGATAATGATATTTTCTTATATTTTTGAAGTAGTCACCTGGGCTTGCTTTCTCTAAGTTAGAAATCCATGCCTGGCTCTTGTAATTACTATCAACAAATTTGAAATACTGAATTAATGACCTTAATAATATTTCTTTTTCTAGATTTCATCCTGAAAATGCTCAAGAATTTATTTCCATTAAGAAGACCAAGAGTGAAAGTTGGAAATGTGATGTAAGATCTTTTGATTTGTAATAGAAGACTATGGTATGGTGGGTGTGGTATGTAGCATACAGTTGAAGAGTTATGAACCTACAAGTCATATGCAGTGTTGTAAATGAGTGTTACTTCCCGAAAAGTCAATAAAACTAACTAACTCAAAAAAATTATTAAGTGAATCATCATTACATTCATACAAAAGCAAAATAAAATGTAATGTTACATGGGTGAATTAGTTAGGTTTTAAAGTAATATGAACTTAGGTTATTGTATAGTTAAAATGTTTCTCTTGTATAAGGTTATGTTAATATTTTTCTAAATTAAATGAGTTAATTTTTAGATGACCAACTGAGAAATAGAAATCTTGGTTTTTAATTTTTATTGTAGTTAGTATATAATATATTCATAGTTGTATATATAAGCCTTGATGTTACATTGCAAAGTAGAGTGTTGGAATTTTTCTGGTTGTCCATTACTACAGTAACAAAACCCCTGGAAAAGTTAGTGTCTACCACCGTTTTCTTAATATCTCATGACTTTGTAGATCAGTAATCTAAATTTAGGTCAGGCTTTGCTAGTTAATTCTTCTGTTCCAAAACAACTGTGAAATAATACAGTTGTTTTCAACTGATGGATGGTCTGTTCTGGTTCTTGTTTGGGATTCATTCACATAGGTATTACTAGCATTAGTAATGCTAACTGCTCATCTAAAACAGTAAGCTGGGAGCCTTTGTTTGTTTCTACTTTGTTCTCTTCATGGGGCTACTTGAGTTTCCTTTTAGCATGGCAATAAGACCTCAAGGATGTGCACATGTCCCAAGAATCCTGAGTAACAACTGTAAGACTTTTTGTAGCCTTACTTCAAAACTCCCAGAGCATCACTTCTAGTACACTCTGTTGCTCAAACAAGTTGCTGTAGCCAGGACCAATTTAAAGGGAGGAGAATTAGTCTCTATTTTTCAATAGTAAGAGTAACAAAGATTATATAAATACCTACATCCTACCAGCCCCTAAAGGACTGTTCCATAATTAGGGAAACATTGTTTAAAGGAACTACCAACTGTCATTTGGCTTCTTCATTCATAAACTTTGATTTATATATACAGCAGAATTCTCACTGACTTCAGCTTCTAAGAATTAGTTTTACTGTTACATAAAATGTTTTCTTCTCTTTACTAAGTCCATCATCATCATATGTAAAAATGATAAATATATCAACCTCATACGGACTATTGTGAAAAATTAAGTAAAATAATCCATGAATTGTTTAGCATCATACCTGGTATTTAATACATGTCATGTTGTTATCGTAGTCACTCTTATATCAGCCCCTCCTCTCCCTTTTCAAATGTTTGCCAAATATCTTTAAAAATTTGTGTCTTTCTACTGAATACTTTAAGAAATGTTAAGGTATTCTATGATTTCTTACTCTTCCTTACATGGCAGCAATGGAAACATTTTTATTCATGACATGTAAGTGATTTAAAATATAAACTTAATGGATTTAAAATCTTGACAAGAATTGGGGTAGTTACATTACCCCATACTCTTAGAAATTATACTAATAGAAATGTAAGGGGTTGAAATTCAGCGATTTATAGCACAATTAAAGTGTGATTATACTTTGCTAGGTTTTCTGTTTCTCTAGAAATTTCAAGAGAAATTTATCTTTACATGAATACGTTTTTTTTTTCCTTTTTCATTTTGAGCTTTGTGTTTTAATTCATGTTCCCTTATATTTCATGTGCATTTTCATTTAGATTTGTAAGAAATCGTTTACTCGAAGGCCACACTTAGAAGAACATATGATTCTACACTCTCAAGATAAACCTTTTAAGTGTACATATTGTGAAGAACATTTCAAATCACGATTTGCACGCTTAAAGCATCAAGAAAAGTTCCATCTGGGTAAGCAAATTACTTTTTCTAAAAACAGTCATATAACAATTATTGATGATCACATCTTGCTGGAGAAGCTTGCTGCTATTGAACCACTCAGGAAAAGGAAATCTTATAACTAGGGAGGAGTACTAGATTTGTTCAGTTCCTAGAGATGTATAAAATATGATTACTCATTTTTTGGTCACAGATGTATTCCTCTTTATAAGCAGCATTAATTCAAAATTGATTGTTGGATAGGTTTGTGTTTCAGACAGGTTTTGGAGGGGGTGGGAATATGTATAAACAGTCATCTATTTGTAGGGAATGCAATAAACGTATTATTTGGAATTCACTACTGTATTTGATGACTTCTTTCTCTAATACTGTGAACAACATAGACATTTATGGTCTAAATGGGAGTACAAGTAGCTACATTTATAACAGTTAGCCCCAAAATGAATTATTGACATCACAAATAGAATGATTTTCCAATTCTATCAATGTATTTATTGACATGTGAACAAGAATATATACTTCATGCTTATAAAATTGGTAAATCACATAAAATATAGGAATAGTAAATATAGCAGAAAAGAAATATGTGAAAAATTCTCTTAGAACAGGTTAAAACAAATTATGTTTAAAATTAAGTATAAATACAAAATTGTAAATGTGGGAACCATTTTACTTATTGAGGGTTACACAGCTATAAAATGGTACACTTGGCCCTTCCTGCTGGCGCAGTGGGTTAAAGCACAGCACAAGAAGTTTAAGCCACTTCTGCATGAGTTCGATCCCCGCCGGCTCCGGAGGCGATCCACATGGTGCGGCAGACCTCCCCTGACCCGTCCACTGCTCCCCTCAGCAGTGTACTTCGTCGATCTGCCTGTTCTGTACCCAACTCTGTCTCTGGTGAATCCTCTCACTGTCCGCATCTCTGGCCTGTACCCCAGTTCTGTACGAATAAATAAATAAATTTAAAAAAAAAAAAAGGTACACAATCTACACTCCTCATTTTTAAGGGGGGCTTAATCTAAACAGAGGCTTTTTAAAAAAAATTGTATTATTATTTTATCTAGGTAATATTGGTTTACAACATCATGTATGATATACAAGTATAGGTACACACCTTTTTTTTTTAAAGATTTATTTATTTATGCATATAGAACTGGGGTACAGGTGAGAATAGACATTCTTGTTTTGTATCTGGTTTTAGAAGAAAAGCTTAGAATCAGAAGTGAAAGAGAAAAAGCAACAACATATATCTCAGAAATACTGAAGATCATAAAATAATACTAAAGACAGATAAATGCCAATAAATTGAGTCAACAACAAGAATTGGACTACTTATACAAACTTCTGAGATTGAATCAGGAATAAAGAGAAAACTTGAACAGGCCAATCATAGCAAGGAAACTGAAGCAGTGATCAAATGTAACACAAAAGATAAAAGCCCAGGATCAGATGGTTTTGCTAGTGAGCTTTACCAAGCCTTGATGTTAGTTTATCAAGCTAACACCTATTCTTCTCAAACTCTTCCAAAAAACTGAAGTAGTGTCTCCAAACATATTGTATGAGGTTCTCATTATCGTGATATTAAAAACACACAAAGTTATCACAAAGTTATCACACACACAACTACAGACCAATACCCCTGATGAACATGGATGCAAAAGTCCTCAGCAAACTGAATTCAACAATGTCTTGAAAGTATGGTACATTATGACCAAGTGGGATTTATTACAGATTCATAAATTTGGTCCAGTTGCTGAAAACTGATCAATATAATTCATCTCCTTAACAGGATGAACATAAAAATTCTATGATTATATCAACAGATTCAGGGAATGTATTTGATAAGATACAACATCCTTTTTTTGATGAACACCCACAAAAAAAGGGGGTAAATGGAAAATATATAAACACAATCAGAAACCATATATGACAAACCTACAACTAACATCATATTCAAAACCAATTCAATTGTTTATATTCAATACATCCAGTTTTTTTTTTTAAGATTTATTTTTATTTATCCATACAGAACTGGGGTACAGACCAGAGATGCGGAGGATGAGAGGATTCACCAGAGAGAGAGTGGGGAGCAGAACAGGCATATCGATGAAGTACACTGCTGAGGGGAGCAGCGGGCGGGCCAGGAGAGGTCTGCTGCATCATGTGGATCTCCTCTGGGGCAGGTGGGGATTGAACCCATGCGGAAGTGGCTTAAGCTTCTTAGTGTTGTGCTTTAACCCGCTGCACCACCAGGGAGGGCCCCAATGCATCCAGTTTTATAGACAGAGCACATTAGGCATATACTTTGAGGTAGTTACGTTTTAAAAATATTTTATCTTTTTTTCTGCAAACACATCACTTTTACTGAATTTTTCTGGATCCACTTTAAAGCTTACTTATACTCTGGAACATGTTTCTCCAATATACTTCCGTGTCTATGGCCAAGTATTTTATTGGTTGGTATGTTACTCACAGTTAACTTAGGAATTTTACCACAGATTCTAGCTGAAAGTAATATCAACGGCACTCTTGAAAGTTATTAGTTTTACAGAAGTGTAGTCATGTGCACAAATGTACCCATTTAATATTGATGAAATTGAAATCATTGTTTTGACAAGAAAACATATAGCTTGTGTTGACTTGTTTTGTGAACATACAAAATTTCATCTTGAACAGATTTTTATTTCAAACCACAAACAATTTAGTTTTTTTTATTTCTTTGCTTATTCTTTTTTTTACTTTCTACTTTTATTACTGACTTGCTTTCTGCTACTGGAGTAGCTAACACTGCATCAAAACTATGCATTGTTCTGAGATCAGACTTACCTAGTTCTGCACATAATGTGATATAAAGTCTTGTGTTTTGTTCCCCCCTATTGTCTTCTGTTTTCTTACTATGTCTACTGCTGTGAAGAAGAGAGGACTTCACAGCCTGATTTAGTCAGTCTTAACAACATGAGGCAACATATTCAAGTTTGTATCATGTGCATATTTACTTATATGTCCTACTTGGAATATTCTAAGTGTACCTGCTGCCAAAATTAGAACAATTTTTGAAGAAACAATGCTTCCTATTTAAGGGGGAAAAAAGAAAACTTGTAAAAGGAAAACATCTTGCTTTAATCTTCAGTTATTATAATAGCGAAATAAAAATTCCTTTTACAGATCCTCAAAATTTGCATTTTGAAGAGCACAAGGGGCCTTTTTTATATACTATATCTTGTAGAAAGCCATACCAAAATACAAAAGTTTTATATCTAACAAAATGTTGACACTTTTAGCATACCACTTCTTCAATTCTGAGAAAACAGTAATATAAAATATATTTATTACTTACTGGAAATAGTCATTAATTATTGGTAATTAATGACTAAATATGATAATATGATTTGTCGTTGAAAAACTACCAAAGACATTTGATTTATTTTTAAATTTGTTCATAGCTAAATCAATCTATAATGGATATTTAATTTTACCAATAAGAAAGCTGAATTTTTACTGATGTTAAATGACCTTCTTTATAGCTTCTTATATCTGCCTATTTCTTGTCCATAGAATTCTTGGGACCCAACATTTATTTTAAATCTCAAACTATTATTTTAAGTGCATAGTCTATTTGTCTACACTACAATTTGCTCAAATAATTCATTGATTTTTTTTATTTGTTAAATTGCTCTGGGTTGCAGATGTCAGTATACATACCAATATTGCTTGAATCACATCTCTTTCCTGGATTTAATTGTATAATTTAAGACTATAATATCATATTTTCTATAAGCTGAGTATTTCCAATGAAGGAAATTTGCTAGACAATAAATATCCATTAAGAATTTTAAAAAGTTGGTGTGATAACTTTCATATTGATACTGATTGTTAATTGGCTTTTTTTATTCAACTGTGTTGTCTGTTTTGTATATTACAAGTGGAGATGTGTACCAGCTAAGCTTCCAATCCCAAGAGACACTGAATTCTGTATTCTTTCTATTCACTTTAAATTCTGCTTGCTTAACAACCAGTTATTTTCTGAGTTCATCCCTCCTGTATCATCCTGGCAAGTGCACCCAACAGGAACAGACTTACGCAACTAACATTGGTTTTTGCATCTTCATTTATAGATAAAGCAGAGTCGGTACAATATATTCCTTTAAGTCATCACATATGATATGTGTGCTAAATATTTGAGCATGACATGACATGCATCATCATACTTGTAGTCTCTGATAAATATTTCCAAGCCACCAAATATCTGTTTTCAAAGTCAGAGTAACATATTTTAATTTGTCTGTTAAGGAAGCACCTTTGATCCAGTACTAATTTTTGTGCCAGTCACAATAGGCCTAATTATTTTGTGGAAAAGTAAACCTGAAAGTCTTGGTATGTTAAAAAATAATAATCTCTCCTTTGTGACATGTGTTATGGCATATGTCTCTATGGGAACTGCCTTAAAGGTTGATGAGGAATACATTTTAATATATTGACAGTCAAGAAAAGTAAAAAAGCAAAGTGTTAGCTCTTAAAATTTAAACTCAGTGTACACAGCTTCTGTTGCTTATAATTTACTGATCATAGCAAGGGATATAGTATACTGGGTCAAATAGTGCTCCACACCCCACCCCCAACTTGTACCTATATGAAACATCAAATGTGAATTTAGATTGTAAATAGAGTCTATGTAATTAATGTTAGGAGGTTAAAATGAGGTAATAATACTGGGTTAGGGTAGAACCTATATCCAATGAATGATGTCCTAATATAAACAGCATGTGAAGACATAAGTACACACACAAAAGGAGGCTATAGGAAAAGGGAAGCAGAGATTGGAGTGTTAGAGCTGCAAGCCAAGGAACAACAATTGTTGGCAACCATCAGAAAGTAGAGGAAAGATAATAACAGTTTCTCAGTTTCACAAGTTTTTGGAAGGAACCAAATTGCTGGCACCCCTTGTTTTAAGAAATCTGGCCACCTGAAATGTGAGACAATAAACTTCTATTGTTTTTAAGTCACCCAGTTTGTGGTAAGGTGTCTGGCAGACATAGGAAATTAATGCACATGGGATGCTTGCACTGTACGGGGTGCACATGAATAACCCTCCCACAGAGGGGACACACATGTAACAAAAGTGTCAAACATACATTCATTCTATGTGAATATGACCACAAGAGGATGTTCAAAGCAGTTTTCCTGCTGCAGACATACATTATAAGGTGATGGTTATGGTTTTTTTTGGTCTCTTGCTTCTGAGAAAATTAAATTAAGCTTGGTTGATCCAAAGCAACGGTGTATTAGACACAAACAAATGGAGTTCATGTAAGTCAACAGATATTGGAAAAAACCAAAATATTTCCATTTTGAGAAGGTATTTTCTTAAGCCCAAGTGCTCTGAAAGTAAATTAAATTTAAAAAGATGCTTGTGTCTAGTCCTTATGTTCCATGCTATTATGTTGTTACTAGGAAGTGACATATGCAAAATCTGAATTATCTGTAATTCTGCCTTTGAACTTAATGTGCTTATATTTTCAATACCTGCACTTATCAAATGAAGGTTTATTTTTGCTGTTAAAAAAAAAAACACCATTAGAAGATAAGAGAGACCTAAATCTTATGAAATAATTTAGTTCAGATAAGATTTTGTTGGGAATTTAACAAACCAGTTCAATTAGACTTTAGTACTTTATTTTAGTAGTTTGAAAACTGTTTTTTTGAGGGGGAAATCCCCTTTTTAGGCAAATTTTCTTATGATAATTATTTCCTTGGATTAGTTCTTACCAAAAACACAATATAATAAAATGTCCATATTTAACTTGGGAAATATTGTATTGTAAAATTACTCTATTCTTTTTTGTTACCATTGTTATACAAAGGAAGTAATGCTTAGACAATGCCTATTAATATTGCCCATTCATGTCGGAAACCATTATGTAACCTAACAAGTCAGTCACCACAGTCCTAAATGTTTCGTTCTGTAATACAGACTTTGAAACTAAAAAATGAGCAAGAAAACATCAGTCATAATCAAAGAGAACTTCTTTATAAATTGTATCCAGGTAGGACAGGGAGAAAGAATGCTGCACTGAGACGTAAACTAAAGGATGAGACTGCTCAAAGGGACAAGAAAGGTATTACACATTGTATAAATAATATTTTGCTATGAAGTAATATAAAAAGGAGCATGCAAAAAGGAAAAACAGTTTTACTCTTCCATGAGGGAACTTTTTTAAAATAATGAAAATAAAGAAGTACATTTTTCTTAGAGATTCATTTATTTATTCATATGAAACTGGGGTACAGGCCGGAGATATGGAGGGTGAGAGGATTCACCAGAGACAGAGAGGGGAGCAGAACAGGCAGATCGATGAGGTACACTGCTGAGGGGAGCAGCGGGCGGGTCAGGAGAGGTCTGCCACAACATGTGGTCACCTCCGGGGCAGGTGGGAATAGAACTCATGCGAAAGTGGCTTTAGCTTCTCAGTGCTGTGCTTTAACCCACTGCGCCACCAGGGCGGGCCCAAAAAGAAGTACATTTTTTTTTTTAATTAATTTATTTATTTGTGCATACAGAACTGGGGTACAGGCCAGATCCTCAGGGGTGGTGAGAGGCTTCACCAGAGACAGAGAGGGGAGCAGAACAGGCAGATCGACGAAGTACACTGCTGAGGGAAGCAGCGGGCGGGCCAGGAGAGGTCTGCCACGCCATGTGGTCACCTCCGGGGCAGGCGGGAATCGAACTCATGCGGAAGTGGCTTCAGCTTCTCAGTGCTGTGCTTTAACCCGCTGCGCCACCAGGGAGGGCCAAGAAGTACATTTTTAATCAAGTAAATGTTATTCAAAATCAATAAATCTACCAAATGCTATAGTTGTGAAAAGATGAAATCAGCTAAAGAGTTTTAGGATATGGGCCCGAGAAATCAAAGGTGTTTAGAAAGTAGTCATTTACAAATGGAACAGTCACTTAGAAATTCCCCTAAATCATACCTCGTATTGTAAATCAGTGTTACTAAAATATAAACATATGTATTTTAAAATAAATAATTTGAACAGGCTTAAATAAAGGAAAAACCCTCAGAACAAGAATCAAGAAAAAAATCAAATGTGTCTAAAATAACAAGTAAGGAATCTAAAAAAGTATGAAAGACAGTGCAGCATTTGTCTATTTAAATAAAATTAGTGAATGTGTTCACTGATTATTTCATGATGAATTAAAAATAGGTGTATTTATTAAAATACCAACACACCCAAAAAGAGACAGAAATCAGACACTGAGTAGAGGGCCAGAAGACAAAAGCAGTGACCAGTGACCTCCATTCCTGGATGATGAAGGGTCGCTCTAGTGCCTCCTTCTAGTGTCCAACCTCCAGACTGACTGGAATTTCTGTTTCAGGGTGAGATGCTGGCTGTGATCTCATTGACTAGAGAAACTCATGATGACACTTGTTCTGCTTTCAACATGTGTTTCATGCTCAGCTGGTTTGCTTGATTAGGCTAAATTTCAGCTAACAGGATAAAATTTGGGAGAAAAATGTGGAGATATTTGGGGAGAGTGAAAGAAGAGAAGTTGAATACCCTATATAAATGAAGAGCTACAGAATTTTAAAAAGCCATCTTTGAGTCAAGTCATTTCTCAAAGTATCAGATGCTATGATTTAGTTTACTGAATAGCAAAGACATTGATAATGACTTTCTTTACTTACAATTATGCTTTCTTTCATCTATACTTATTTATTTTAAATTAAATATGATTTTTAACTATGTTGGTCATGAAAACTATTTTTACAAACAGTATGTTTTAGTGCATTCAATATTTGGCAACTGTATATTTGTATGTGCACTGGTGATTATATATATATATGTATATATATATATATATATA
>NW_004567111.1:33030912-33086539 GCF_000260355.1 Condylura cristata
TCTGGCCTGTACCCCAGTTCTATATGAATAAATAAGTAAATCTTAAAAAAAAAGTATATATGCAATAATTTAGGAAGAAACATTGAAAATATGGAACCCATATAAAATCTTTGAATCTAGAAATGGAGAAAGGTAATAGCTATTTAAATATATAGTGGGCATTTATGAATATAGCAATATAGCCTTATGAGATTAATTTTGAGGCTTAATTAATTTTGAGAAACTATAGTTAAGTAAAATGTGGAAGGATAAGTTTCATGGGACTGCTAAGGTTAGATGGAGGTGAAGTGTATGGCAACCATCTCAGTTTGCCTCAGTGCTATGACAAAAGTCCCAGCCAATTGGGGACAGCTTAATCAACAAATAAGTGAAAGAATGGAGTTTCAGAAATATACTGAAGTCTTTATCCTAAGGAATGTATATAAGAAGTATCAGTATTTATTTTGTGATGAGCATAAAAAATTGAATTGGCTGATGGAGATCCCTGCAGACATTGAGAGCAAAACATTTCCAGAAAACACACACACACACACACACACACACACACACACACATATTTTGTGTCACTTAGAGAGATTCTTTATTTTTATAACTTGAATGAGTACTACTGGTATCTGTGAATAAAAGGATGCTGCTGTTAAATATTTAACAATGCATGCACAATCCTCCACAACAAAGAATTATCTAGCCCATACATTGATAGTGCCAAGTTTGAGATTTTTAACTTAAATAATTTCCTTTATTAAGATGAAAGAAATTGACTACTTTTCAAATTATTTGAAAATTAGACATTGACTTCACTACTTTGCTTCTTCATCATAACAACTGTCCTGATATGGAGCTTTATCTCTTGAGCATACAAAGAAACTTTCCAGATATATGCCTAAGGATTTATAATTTTGAAAAATACCATTTTAATACATTTATAAATAAGATATTTTATCACATGACCCTGAGTTTGTTGTCTACATTACTTTCAAAGAGATTTTTAAAAGCAACTAACATTTGTCCCTCCCATTACATTTCATACAATTATATGCACAAAGGTGGTCTGGCACTCTGGGTTTCATTAACATATTTTTCCTTTTGTATGCTAAATATAATTTGGCATGCTCTTTAACATTTATTATTCTAGTATCATTTGATGTTCTAATTAGTCTCCAATCATAGCTTCTAATTTACTACTGATCTTTGCAAGGTTTGAAGAAAGATCCTAGAAACCTTGCTTCTTTAAACACTGCTACAGATTTGAAAACTCCCAGAATCAAAGAAAAGAGTCAGGTGGCAGCTCATTATTGAACTGTGAACGCTACATCTATTGAGTTACTGCCAGAAAGTATTTGCACTCCGTCGTCATAGACTTTATCCTTTCGTCAGTGAGATCTAAAGTGGACTACCTGAATGTGGTTAGTGTTTCCTGATGATCTTCCTTAGAACTGAGGAATCCTTGTCAATCTCGCTACCATCCTGCCCTTTACAAGTGGTGTGTTGGGGCCAATAAAGCAGGCAGGTATTGCTCCTGAATAAACAGCTCATCAAAAGTCTGAGAACAGAAGGTTTTGAATGTATCAAAGCAATTGGCACAGTTGTTCACTAGTTAATTAGGAACACAAAGGCACTTTCATCAAGCTGCCCAGACCAGGGGGCCATCTGTGACAGCACTGCCTCTCTGATGATATGTACAAATAGAGCTTAGTCAGAGTTCTCAAGGGAAGGCTCACTGACCTTCCTGCTTTAAAATATATATAAAGCATATGGGCAAGATGCAAAAATTAAAAATAATCATAGGATAAAATAAAATCATAGAATTAAACCTCATTTCTACTGTCTGGCTCTCTGAAGAATTTCCTAAGGATTTATGTCACATTTATGTTAGTTTTGACAATTAGTTTACTTCACTGATACATAGGTTAGTAATAGTTATAATTAGTCCTATTCTGTAAGGTCAGGGTACTTCTAATGCAGCAGTACATAGTGTATTATAATTGTGTTTGAAGTTCCTGCCTTCTCCTTTATGTATAAGTTTCTGAAGATAGGAAACATACCTATTGTGTTTAATTTTGTGTCCCCTTACCTGTTATAATTCTGGAAAGTTGTATAATGTATAAAAAAAAAAGTTGTATAAAGTAGTATAATGATACTAGAAAGTGTCAAAAAAATTTTAAATAATATTTTTAGTTTCTTCTGATTTCGCATACCTCTATTAAGCATTGTAAACAAGTACCCGTATTTAAAATTGCTTTGTTAATATTAAATATTCTGTTCCTTTTCATTGTTTTGCCTGAATAAGGGTAGAAAGCCATTAAGATACTTTCTCTACTATACTGATGTAGAAAATCAAATATCACTTATCTCTCTTAATCTTAACCTTCTCTGTTATCCAAATTTCCATCATTATAACATCAGTATTTACACCAGAAGGAAGCTAATGAGATCACTGTATGCAGTAAGATTTCCTTGGGTCAGCAACTGATAATACATGGACTTCATTCCCATTTCTTCTTTTGCCTCACCTGTACATTCTCAAGACATAATAGAATCAGTGTTTATACCTCATCATCTATTACTCTGGTCACTTTCTTTATGCTTTTGGTAGAGGTAAATGCATCTTTGTGTCGTAAAAGTTCCTGATACTACAAGCATAAACATGTAAATTTTCATGTCTGTTATTCAAATAGACAGTGAATTTTGAAACCAAAGGCCATTTCTTATTTCTTATTGCATGTACTAAACAAGAGCACATATAAGTCAGGTACACATAAAGTATAACATAATAACAAGACAGGTGCTGCTTAATTAATGTTTGGTGAAAGAATGGTTCTAAGCAACCAAATTGTGACTAACTGAATGATATGACATATATATATATATATATATACACACACACACACACATATACATATATAATGGTGTGTTTGAAAACTAAAGAGACTTCCATATTGTTCCTAGTAAAATCTAAGTAGTCTATCAATAAAATTTTGTATTTAAGTAAACTACAAATCAGTCTTTTAGTCAAGACTTGTTATCTTTTGTTCTTTGAAAGTCAGTTTTTTGCCATTCCTAAATCTTTTAGGCACATGGCTGACATCATTATTTGTCTTTTGTCTTTTGCCAAGATCTTTCAGATCTAAGGACTCCATAGATTGCTCTTTTGTCTTTGTTTTAACAATACTTTATGGCTATACTTAAAGAAATAAATTGATTGCCTTCTTATTCACCTAATTTCCTCTAAAACTATTACTTCTTTCCTTATCTCCTTATAGTTTTCCCTTTTCTCATTTATTCATTGACAGATATAACTGTAATCTTAATATTATGCTAAAAGGGCAAATACAAAACTTAGGAAAAGGTATTATACTCATGGGTATAGTTTGTTATTGCAAAGGATACAGACCCAAATCAGCAACATGAAAAAAATCACCTAGTTCAAGTCCAGGAGAAAAACGGTATAAGTTTCCAGTTGTCCACACAGAGTAAAGCTATGTAAAGAAGCACTTAATTCTGCTAATAATGATTTGTAAGCATACCAAGCAACTTATTGTCAACCAGGGAAGATCAATCCCATGTTGTTATTAATGAGTAATTATCAGACATTAGTCACATAGGCATGCAGCATCAATATGACTGACCTATGCTCTTAAACTCTAACTACCCACATTTTCAACTGTAGAGCAAAAATAAGCACTCACCATATATTAAAATGTTAATAGACTTTAGTCAAATTTGTATGTATTTAACAGAAATATAATGCCCCTCATCATAAATACTAGATGGTCCAAGACTTCAGTCAAACAATACCTACGTATCAGGCAATATATTCCAAGGATTCAAAATCTGTCCCCCAAAATGGGTCAAATAAATCCTGAAAGTTATCCTTTGGAATATGCAGGTTTTCAGACATGCTGAATTAACTCTGTCCAGTAGTCACAGAGTGAAGTATGTAATGTACACTAATCCCTTCCTGAATGCTTAAGATCTATGATCAGCTTTCTAAGTTTGTTTTTATTTCATCTGTTATTTGGTTTTTCTGTATTCCACATGTATATCCAAAGCTACTCTTAGGTGTCTTGGGATGGTGATTTTTGTAAATGCTGATTGAAGGTAGTGATGTACTTTTGGAACTAGAATTTTCTTTTTTGTTTGAAAAAATACACAAAACTGGAATTGCTAAATTATATGGTGCTCTATTTTTTTAAATTATTTTTATTTATTTTTTTTGAGGAGCCACCACATTTACATAGTTATTTTTACTTTGGATTTTAATATCAGCAATACCAATGATTTAGAGATATTATTTGTATTTCTATTTTCTGACTATCTGTATTGGCTGCACTGATTCACCTTCCAGACAACAATGAACAGGATTCACAATTCACATGTTTACCAATATTTCTTGATAATCTTTTTGATAATACATGATTAATGAGTTAGGTGGTATCTCATTGGTTTTGATTTTCATTTCTGTGATGATTAGTAACACTGAGCATCTTTTTCACCTACCAGTGACTATCTATATGTCTTCCTTGGAAAAAGCTTCCTTGATCATTTTTCCATATTTTAAAAATTTTATTGATTAGTGTGAGTTATTTGTATATTTTGAATAATAATCATCTATCAAATATATGATTTGTGAATATCTTCCCCATTCAGTAGGCTGCCTTATAATTTTGTTGACCTTTCTTTTGTTGGCATTTTAGTTTGTGTCATTCCCATTTGCTTATTTTGTTTCTGTTGCACGTGGGATCAGAAAAGATTTTTTTCTGAATTCATCCTTTTTGATGCCTTAATTTATTTTTCTGATAGTTTGTTGTTGATATATAAAAACACAACCTAATTTTGTATATTGAGTTGTAGCCTGTAAAAATGTAAAATTATATTACCTGAAAACAGTGGGTTTTGCTTTTCTTTTCAACTTTGATGCTTTCCTTTTATCTCCTTTCCTTGCCTATATGCTCTGCTAGAACACTATTATGTTGAATAAAAATGGCAAAAATGTGTTATCCTTGCTGCTTTCTGGATTATAGAGAAAAGACATTCAGCTTTTAATTCTGAGTATAAAATTAGCCATGGATTTGTCATATATGGTTTTTGTTATATGAGTTTCATTCTCTCTATATCCAGTTTGTTGAGTTTTTATCATAAATAGATGCTGAATTTTGTCAAATGATGCTCTTTCTGGACATTTTGAGATGATCCTGACATTTATCCTTCATCTTACTGATATGGTTTATTTTATTGATACTATAAGAAGGTTTAAATATCTTTGATCCCTTGGTGATTCCCACTTCATCATGGTGATTTAAGCTTTTAAGGTATTGTAAATGATTTGCTAATATATTGTTTACATCAATATATTTTGGGTAGCCGTAATTTTCTCTTGTCTGGTGTTCTTTTCTGGTATTAGCAAGTAGTAGTAAGCTCTGGCAGTGAACACAAATGCCAAGCTCCATAGCTACTGGTCTGAGAATGCTTGGAGGAGCTTTAAGCCCCAAGGAGGCAATTTTATAACTGCAGATCCCTGGAGCCACAGAGAGACAGGCTCAAGGAGTATTAAGCCAATATGCTGGGCTCCTAGCAGAGTCTACCCTACAAGCAACTCCTGACCTTGCATTATGACATCTGGATCCACTGAAGGGGCACAAAGGTGAAGTATGTCTCCAGATCTACTGAGGCCAGCACCAATTGTGGCTCCTTGGAACGCACCTGCCCATGAACCTGTCCAGACCTCAAGGCAATCAAGTCTGTGCAAGTGCCAGGTTCCCCCTTTTGTATTTGACATCTGGATTGTAAATGGACCAATCAGGTTTGAGGTTAATGGACTGATGAAGCCCAGGCTCAGTTTATGAATTATTTATATATGGATTGAAAAATGGAAGTGAGCTGATTGGTGCTAACTGGCACTTAGGGTTGAAAGTGGTCCAATTAGGCCTATAAGTGAGGGCGACTCTGACCAAGGCTACTTAAGGCAAAACAAGAGTCAGATTGAATTTCTACTCTATTCATGTCTAACCCTGGCCAAAGCAAGAAGGACTCAGCAGCTGGCCTTAAAATAAAAGAATCATCAAGCAGTCAACTTGTGTAGGAGTCACCCAATTCCACGGATATGCAGGCCTCCAAAGACCTTTGCAGAGACCAGCTTGCTACACCTGCCTCTGAGTTTGCCTGCAAAGAACTTTATTAGCTTAGGATCCAGTGTCTCAAAGAGCTGTTAGCTAGTGGTTCATACCAGTAGATCACAAAGAGCTACTAATACTAGTATGCCTGACACCACCTTCTGGTGACTGGTGTTGACCAGCACTATGGATAGTACTGTCTAGACCAGCTGACAGGTGACCAGCACTCTGTGTCTGATCATCTTTGAGAGCTGCCCACTGCTTCTATTCATCCGTCACTGCCTCCTAATGCTTTTGTCCCATTGTTATGTAGTCCAGCACCCACATTTTCCACCCTGGCCTTCCGACTATTGCTGTGGGCTGGTTGGTACCACTTCAGCAGCCCTGCAGGTGAGCACCTTCAACTGCCACCATGAGGTGGATCTGGTTCACTGCTTACATATATGCCACCATCTCTGGACCATGTTGACAGGATGGTGCTATCTTGCACCAGACCTTTGTTTGGGAGTATTGAACACTGCAGAGACTAGATGTGGGAGACAGCCAGCAACTTGTGGCCTTAGAAACTTTCCCTGCCCCCTATCTCTTGATCCTGTTTGTTAAACAAACAAACAAAAAAAAACCTGTGGAGGGCCCTCCCTGGTGGCATAGCAGGTTAAAGCACAGCACTAAGAAGCTAACCCCACTTCAGCATGAGTTTGATGCTCAGCCTTAGAGGTGACCCACATGGCATGGCAGACCTCTCCTGACCCACCACACTGCTTCCCTCAGCAGTGTAGTTCATCAGTTCGCCTGTCCTGCTTCCCTCTCTGTCTCTGGTGAATTCTCTCACTGCCCCTGCAACTCTGGCCTGGACCGCAGTTCTGTATGCATAAATAAATAAATCTTAAAAAAAAAAAAAACCTGTTGTTGTTGAACCCTGAGCCTGAGTGGTCTTGCAGTTCTTGAAGTTGAGCTCATAGGTGAGAACCTACAGATAATGACCTGTGCTGCACCTTGGCACTGATTTCATACTGTTTTACCACCACCTACACTAGATCTACCCTCCAGTCCTGTCAGTGGCTGTGGCTGTTCGCCTACAGTGACTGGCGTTTAAGACGAGCACTAACTAGATATACTAGATGCCACCTGACACTGAATTCCCCCTAGGCTTTTCATGTTTTGGAAATTTTCTGTAGGTCAGCAGATGTAGCTATGCTCCTACTCCCAAGAAAGCAGTACCCCATTTTCAGAATGTCATTACCAGGCAGAAAAATCATAAAATTAGGATACACGATATCTATCCTGCTACCTAATGCAAAGCAAAATTATTCCCTACAGCATATTCTCAAATGCTTTGGTGCTGTCTAATTTTAAATGATTCAGCTCCTACGTTTATTTTCCTTTTTTAGAGACTATTATGGCAACCGGTGATTTAGTATCTGCAGCTTTGCTGTCTGATATTTACTGAAGGACATGGTTTGTCCTGTCCAAGGCTGAATCAAACAAATGGTCTCATTAACATAGGCATTCTTTCCCAAAGTGGGGTGGGCACTCCACTTGCCAGTTCATCTTAGAAGGGGGAGCTATACATTGTAGTAGGAAATAAAAATGGCTAAATATTGTAAAATTATTCTAATGTCACTAGGTTTCTATCTCCCTGACAGTACAGTGTTTCAAACTGTCTGGGAACTGTGTACATGTTTAAGGCACTGCCTATTGCTCCCTGTTGCTATTTCAGTTCACAGGCTACCATACGACTCCACTATGTCATTCTCCTAGGCTGATATGCTGTGTCCTTCATGCGGTTTAATTTCCCAAATCCATTTTAGATATCAGTATATTTCTCACTCGCTTAGGGAAGTTTTGGGAAAACACCAGTCAATGATGATTTGTGGCTACTTGGTATTAATAATAAGAACCAGGGAGATTATATAAATCAAAATCTATTCAAAATCATTTCAGGGTGAAAGTGCAGCTGCTTTCTACTTATAGCATGAGGTTCTGGGGATACAAAATGCAAAACACTTGGTTTTTATATTTACACTGCACCTGGAGAAATGAAAAATTGCTGGCTCTAATTCAAGGGGGTTATCAGCAATTGAATAAAGGGCACTTGTCATAAGAACTCTCACTATGTGTATCCCTGTGAAGAGGGATCCAAATCAAAGGAGAAATGAGGGGAAAGTAACTTAATTTGTGGAGATGGGAATCCTTTTGTTGTTGTGCCTATTTCTCCAGAGGTCACAACTGCTAGATGTGCAAATTAACATTTTCAACTTGCTTCACCGGACCGTATTTTATATGTTGTTGTATTTTGTTGGTGGTGTTAAATAATTTTCCTATGTGCGGTGTAGTACCTTTTCATCCAGAGTAAATATATCATCAAGATTCTGGATGAGTTTGCTTTTGTTATTTTGTTAATTAATTATCTCTCTAGAGAGAAGAATCACACATGTTTATAAAGAACTCATCACAAAGTTATGGATACAGTTTATATTTTATTTTAAAGCAAAGTATAAGATAGTTTAGCTAAGCAGATTATGTGTCAAGAATGCTGATAAAGCAACATCTGGAACTTTAACGGGTCTCTCCCCTCGTGCTGTCAGCATTAGGTGGTGCTTCACTGTCTGTTTTCAGCACCCATGGCCAGCCCTCCCTGCTACAGGCTTAGCATCTGCTGTGTGTAGAGCAAAATTCATTGCCTCTGCCCAGTATTCTTCAATATTGTCTCTAGCATAATATATTTAGTATTACAATGCTTTGTAAAAATACTATTCCACTTGATTTGATTGTAAGCTACTTTTCTTTCATCTTCCAAGGACCAGATAGTCATCTTCAGCATGTTCCCCTCCCTAAACTATTTTTGTTGCCTTTTGCTTTTAAATCTTAGACACAAAGCTATAGTTTTTGCCTCTATGAGAAAATATCTGTCCTTTAGTCTTCCTGGAGATGTGTCTAAAACCTGCATATTTTAAGGACTTACTTCAAAACAATAATTGGACATTTACTTTCACATTAGCATCATTTCATGAGAGGTAACTGTCAAGGTACCCAGGGATGAAATTGTAGAAGGTTTGCTTTGTTTCATCTGTTTTGTTTTCTACATGACCTTTGGTTAATCTTTGAATCACAGACCATGTGAGCTTTCCATGAAACCTTTAGAAAAATCCAGAGTTGGTGATTTCTAAATCCTGGCTGCTTTGAGTTTTATTTTTTTTTCACAGCCTGAAACATCTATTACAAACAAACATTTGTTCAAAGTGTAGGATAGAACAAACAGTTCAAAGTTGCCTCCCACTTCAACATTGTCTTCCTCAGAAACCCCACTAGTGAACTCATTTAAAATAATTTATAGAATTCATAGTCTGTGAAAAGTAGATTGTAATATATTAAAAGGGAGACCTCAAATTTGTTCTGTTATTTTAACCCTTCTGTTTGTTGAGACAGGATGATTATTTTAGATAAAGGTCATCAACACAATCATATACACTCTAGGGAAAATTACTGAAGTGAATTTATGGGGAAAATGTTGATGTGGAGGCTGGAAATCATCACAAATGATTTGAGGAAGGTTATGCCCTTCTATTACTTTCTGTGGTAGCACTGTCCAAAAGAAATATAATGCAAACCAGAAATGTGAACCACCTGTGTTATTTTATTACTCTAGTGGCTACATTAAAAAAAAAAAGATAATTGATTTCAGTATGTTTTATGTAACCAAATGTACCAAAAATATCATTTCAATATATAACTAACTAAAAAAAAAATAAGGATATATGTTATATATTTTTGTTATAACTTTTCAAACCCAGCATGAAATTTATTCTTACAGCATATCTCACATTGAACTAGTCACATTTCAGGTGTTCAGTAGCTACACATAAGTGCAAATGAACAATTGTCACATATTGGACAGTTTAGATCTATGGTAATAAAAAAAATAATAAAATAAAAGAATAGAGGGAGGTTCTCCCTGGTGCCACAAGGGGCTGAGTATCAGCACAATAAAGCTAACCACAGCCACTGCAGCACAAGTTTGATCCCCAGCCAGGGAGCTACCCCACATGGCACATACCCTGTCTTGCCTGCTACTCTCTTAAGCAGTGTATTTCAATCAATCTTCCTGTTCTGCTCCCCACTCTGGCCTACACCCCAGCTCATGTATACATACATAAATAAATCTTAAAAAAAAAAAAAAAGAGTAGAACTCAGGAGGCACTCTGAATGGTAGAAAGGGATATAATTCTGGATTTTCTGAGGTTACGAGGTACAACATGGATGATTTAAATACATACAGATGAATTGTTTGATTCATATATAAGCTTTCAAACCAGATAATGCTAGAATAAAATATACACAACACAATTAAATTCCTTGTTCGCCTCTCTTAACCAACATGTGTTAGTAGGGATTTGTGTGGGAGATGTTATCTGTTCCAGGCTGGAGTCGATGGACGTCCCCGTGGTGAATACCACTGAATGCTACAGCAACAGAAAAGTGAAAGTAGCATGAGTTGCTTCTGCTTTTTTTTCTCAACTAGCAGGAGAAGGCAAGAGTAATCATTCTGCATAGCCTGAAACAAAGGAAGTGTATAGGTTTACAGTATAATTCTCTATCTCTACCATAAATAAGCCTCAAACTTATTTATGACTATAGGCACATTACTTTATTTTCTTAGCTTTTGTTTTCTCTTCTGTAAAAATGAAGAAAATGATTGCAGAGTATCATAAGTGTTAGTAAAACATGCTCACAGCATCTGATCCATAAACTCAATGAAAGGCTAATTATAATTTTTATGCTATAAATCAGAGTCTCCCCATGCATATTAGTGTTTCAAAGTTAAATGATCTCTCAGGGAGGACACAAGTTAGTTTTAATATCTTTATTAAATCCTCTAGAGCAAATTAATTTTATGTACAATTTTGAGAGTTTGAAAAGTTAACATCTAGAGTAATTACCATTCTCTATTTGGTGTTATCATGTTTAATTCCTCTGTACTTCTTACAGTGGTTTGTAAAACTCTTCTCACATGTGCTATCTATACACACACCATGAAATAATGGAAACTGGGCCTCCCTCCTAGTCTAGGGCTGTGACTCATGGCTCTCACTGCTGGGTCCTGAGTAGGATTCCCCAACCAGAGGCTGACCCACATGGCACATATTGGAGTCACAGAGCTGGAACTACTGACTCACTTGCTGCTCTTCTCAGTAGCATATTTCAATAGGTCTGCCTGTTCTATTCCCTACTCTGTCTCTGGTGAATCCTCTCACCCCATCCTCACCTCTGGCCTACACCCCAGTTCTTCCATGCAAAAATTAATTTAAAAACTAACATTTAAAAATCATAGCAATTTGCCTTTCTTAATTTAATTAGAAAAATATTTTTAATGAAACTACTTGTGGTCATAAAATAATATATATAATGAAATAGCCAAACCCAAATGGATTTGATCAGGCACCTGTTCAAGTTAGAATACTTTAAAAAGCACATCAAATTACATTGATTAAAATGGTGGCATATTGATGACAACAAAAGAATAGCTGAATTGGCCCTCCCTGGTGGCGCAGCAGGTAAAAGCACTACACTGAGAAGCTAAAGCCACTTCCTCATGAGTTTGATTCCCACCGGCCCCGAAGGTGACCACATGGCGTGGCAGACCTCTCCTGACCCGCCCGCTGCTCCCCTAAGCAGTGTGCTTCGTAGATCTGCCTGTTCTGCTCCTCAGTCTGTCTCTGGTGAAAGCTCTCACCGCCCCTGAGCCTCTGGCCTGTACCCCAGTTCTGTATGTACAAATAAATCTTAAAAAAAAAGAAAAAGAATAGCTGAATCACAGAATCCAGTTTGTTGACATGATGTCTACTAACTAACAATGTCTCTATCACTTAGAAAAATCCAAATGCATCAGTCAGGGTTAATTATTTCACTGTAGCATTGCAATGATTGTAATAATTCACTCATTTCTGATTTATGCATTATAAAAAAAGCTGAGGTAGGTTATGATAGAAGACACAAATAAGATGGAAATGATGAGCATGTTAATGACTCCTGCAAACTGGATAAGAGCAATTCAATCTGTCAACCAAAAAGGAATTGATACAACATAATGCGGTAAAAAATATTAGTAGTAATTTTAAATGTAATGGTCAATTTAGTCTGTGAAGGAGGGTCTTAAATGATTGCATAACTATAAGTGTATAATTATAAGTATGAAGACACTGCAGAAGTAAAACAGAGTACGAATAAAATAAAAAATTATTTTTATTACATTCTCTAGGGCATAGTTAAATTATGGAATAAGATGTTGTAGAAGAGTAAGATTATTATATTTTTAAATATTTATTTTATTTATTTATGCATTCAAGAGCTGAGGTGTTTTGGAAGTGGGTGGGTGAGAAGATTCACCAGAGACAGAGTGATGAACAGACCAGGCAGATCGACTGAAATACACTCTTGTGGGGAGCTGCCATGGGGCCAAACAGGAGAGGTTTTCTCTACCATGACCAGAATCAAACTGCTTGCTGCAGTGGCTTCAGATAGCTTCACAGTGTTGAAACTTAAACCTTTCTGTCACCAGAGAGGCCTCAAGAATAAAATCATTGTAAGATAAATCTAGTAATAGTTTCAAGTTTCAGATCTTATAATACTTAGGCTTCATTTGATGGTTACGTTGTGGATTTGTGTGAGATGGGGTAGATGATTGCTTGAAATGGGTTCCAGCTCTGTGATTCCTTCTGTAGTCCTTTGATGTGTTTATAAAGATTTAAATTTTAGAATTGCTAGGTCATTAGAAAACCAGGTTTTGTGAGCCAACTAAAAAAAATTGATGTACATCCAAATGCAATTATGAAAATGGCTAACAGATGTGTGACTTCTCACAAAATAATTTCATTTTAGATATAAGATTTATAATATGATTAACTTTCATTTCATCTGCAGACTTTCTATAAATATTTTGCATTTGTTAGTTCTATAGGAACCCAAAGCCAGTAAGTAGTAAATAGTAATTTTTCTCCAGGTGAATTTAAGTGCCTGAAAGACAATAAGTGGGATATTTATTGTTTTTATCTTCAGCTCTGAGCCTCATTTATTTATGTTTTTGTCATATTCATTATGTTTTAATCTGCATTAACCAAGTGAAACTAAGGTACAAGAATCCCAAAGAATTAGATGAAGAGAAAGGGGAATTATCCAAACTTAACTCACATAGTGTGTATGGAAAACAAAGAATATCCAGTAGGGTCAAAGTTGTAGCAGAGGTTACACCAGAGGTCATAGTCAACCTAAAGAAAAGAGAAGAAATAGAGGGTGAATAGTGGAATGAAATGACAGAGTCAAGGAAAGGGCAGAAGTATGTTAGATGCACAGGATATGTTGAGGTAAGCAGCCTCCATTAACAACTTACTTGCTGCTGGTAACCACTAAAACCACATTGTATGTGGTGGCAGTACATTGATTGGGGTTAGGATGGCAACTCAAGCTAGATCCTTTGTGATGGTGGATTTTATAACTTATTTTTTATTGTTCTTACTGTTCGTTTTAGAAGCAAAAGCCTGTCAAATCAAATATTATATGCCAATATGGAAGTAAATACAAATTGGACTGCTTAGATTTAAGCAAGACATTTATTTATTTTTTTTTTTACCCAATATATCCCCCTCTGCTTTGGAAAGACCTTTATTTTTTAATATTACTTTTTTTTTTTAACATTTTGAAAGGTGATTACATTGATTCCATAAAAGAGTTAGTCATTCCTTTCACAAACATTATTTCTGGCAAAACTTTCATTGATTGGAAAAACACTAACTCTTCATATTTACTCTTTCCAATATTTTATTATTCCGTTTCCCCAACCTCATAATCTACATTCTTCCACAATATTCCCAAACTTTCCATGGTCACAATCATCAAACTTAGGTATATCTTGAATAAGAAATATCTTCCCAAGACTATTAGTTCTGGTTGAAGAAGCTGCTCGTTTGAAGTTGCCTCCCTCCTGCCACTTCAAATAATAATCAACTATCAAAAGACGCCCTCTAGGAATGTCACAGAGATGAACATCTAGATGTTAAAAAAGCTTTCAGTACCCTTGAAATAACTGATAGACTCGAATTTTCCTCATAGACTGATGACTCATTACCATTAGAGATGTGAATAAATCATAAATTCTACTTCTCTAGATGAGGTCGGTTGCTATGCCTGCTGAGTCTATAATCAAGGTAATTTTCCAGATAATATAGGAAAGAGAAATACACACACACACACTCACACATGCACACAACTTTTGCTTCAATTAGCAAAATATAAAATGTATGGTGAGAAGGATTTTTGGATAAAATATCAACATAATAGCTTCTATCCTTTTTTTATCTGTCTGTTTAGTGTGTAGAAACATTTACAAAAAAAAGTATTGTTTTTCTTCAGTGGACTAGCTAAAGAAACATCAGAGTAGCTCCTGGGTATGTTATAGATATGCACAGGAACTATAAAAAGTAATTGAAAATTGCAGAGCGATTTTCAGCTTTATTCAGGGCTGAATTTTACAATCTTGGTTTTTGCTTTACTTGAACTTACAAAACTAAACAATTTTCCAGAATGTCTCAAGGTCACCTTTATTTCCAAGGCTAATTTAAATCACAATCTAAAGGAAAATAATTATCTCTTAATGTTTTGTTTGGTCCAATGATTCTCAACCTAGCTGCACATTAGAATCACCTGTGGATTCTTTAAAACAAGTGTATTCTAGGCCCTACCTACAGATATTTGATTTAAGAAGGTGAACCATCAGTGTTTTATACAGATTCCCTGCTGGTTCTAGTGGAGAGTTAGGATTAAGATCCATTAATCAGGTCAATATATTCAGTCTTTTACTCACGTCTTGATCATGAAATTCAGCCTAAGGTACTTATCATACTAGGGCCAAATCAATAGTCCTTCTGTATTTCAGAAGGACTCAGAATATAAACTGGGTTTCTAGAGATTGATGCATCTTTTTGTTGTTATGCATTCATACCATTGCCAGCCCTTTTATTTGAAGTCTACTTGTGGATTTACAACCAAAAAGAAAAAATGATGATCTACGCAGGAAATATACCAGCCATTAAATTTCACTATATGGGAGGCATGGATATTCTAGGACTGACATAATATGTTGTCTCCAAACCTTAATATCCCTTTACCTCTATCATGGTGTAACAGGGTGGTCCAGAGTAAAAGGGGAGGTGCTAGGCCTCCTGCCCCACCCAATGGAGGGTGGAACTGAGCAGAGAGAAGAATCTTGACAGGAGATTGAAGAGAAAAAGGAAGCAGGATGGAGAGTCAAAAGAAGATCTGAGGGAGACACATGGGGCAGAGAGACACATGAAGAAGTGGCTCTTATTTCTTGGTCCTGGACTTGTTGAAACAGATGTGGATGAGAGACCCATCGGGAGGTTAACTATGGCAGCGTTTATCTTGATTTTGATTTTGCCCTTTTCCTCCCAAACTTGTCAAGCCGTTGCTGACCCTTTTTCTATGGGTCCCTGCAGAAAGGTGCTTTAGACTTGTGGCAGGCTTTCAGGTCTTGCTTTGGGCCAATCCCTTTTGGGTAGACTTCTACCCACGAGGGGATGGGTCACTTGGGTGTTTGATTTAGAAACCATATTCTTTGTCTTTTCTGTATTGCACACTAATTGTATTAGAGTTCCTTTCCTTTAAAGATCTATATGTTTTACCTTGATGCAGCAGAAGGCAGAACTTACTTAGAGCGGGCAGGTTTGGGGGATTTGGTGTGCCCTGTAACAATAGTATGACAGTTCCCCTAGTTCATGCAATAATGTTCTCTATTTACATCTAACTGCTGACTTTTGCCACCCCATTCAACTTCTATTGTCCATATACCAAAGTTCTTCATTTCATCACTGTAGTCTCTTATTAGTGCCTTGTTTATGAACAAATCACTTAAGCCTAATTTCAAGGTGTCTACCTGCCTATTGTACCAATTCCTGCTACAGTGGTTCTAC
The DNA here is from genome assembly GCF_000260355.1 of Condylura cristata. Lineage (NCBI taxonomy): Eukaryota > Metazoa > Chordata > Mammalia > Eulipotyphla > Talpidae > Condylura > Condylura cristata. The sequence continues at coordinate 33,047,009 of NW_004567111.1, forward strand.
CTGATGTCCACCTACTTGAAAGTGCCACTTGCACTTATAATGCTTCAGAAACATTTCAAGTGAACTTTCAGATGTTCATCAGTGGAGCAATTTCCATTCCCATCCTCCCTTGGCTTTCTTGCATACCAGTGTGTTGTTTTACAGAATCCCAAGGTATTCTTTCCTTTTTCATGAATGTAAATTTCTGTAATTCTGTTCTCAAGACTAATGGTTACCTTTTCTGTAATTTTGATTCATATCTTCATTAATATTTACAGATTTGTATAATTACTTATTGGTCTCCTATCTACTAGCTGTGAAATGCAAGATATACCATATGTGTTGACAACTTGTAATTTCAGAATCTTAGGAAAAATGAAAGTTTCCAAACAAAAGAAAATGCCTACAAAGGCTACACCTGGGAAATCCAGACAAGGGTTAGTCATTATGTCTGAGCCTCAGGCATTCCAAATGCCTTCTAGCAATTTGTTTTCTTCTGTTTAAAAATAATTGAACTTTCTAAATGTTTTGCTTCCTATTTATATACTTGATACAAGTATTTAATATTTATATATTGGACTCTATTAGGAAAATCAAAGAAGGCAAAGCAAAAGAAATGAGTGAATTCTGGTACGTTGCCTACACATTTGATTTTGAGAAAATTTTGATATGTTAATATGCATTGATCTATATTGTTTTGTCTATGTTATAAAAATGAATTAAATTTCACTTATTTTTGAAACAGTGTTTAAAACAGCACTTAAAATATTTTCTATGGGGCCCTCCCTGGTGGTGCAGAGGGTTAGAGCACAGCACTAAGAAGCTAAAGCCACTTCAGCATGACTTCGATCCCCGCCCGCCCCAGAGGTGACCACATGGTGTGGAGGACCTCTCCTGGCCCACCTGCTGCTCCCCTCAGCAGTGTACTTCCTTAGTCGGCATGTTCTCCCCCTCCTCCCTGTTTCTGGTGAAGCCTTTCACCGCCCCTGCAACTCTGACTTGTATCCCAGTTCTGTATGAATAAATAAATAAATCTTTAAAAATATATATTTTCTATGGATTATTATAATTATTTTCATTTTTTTAAGTAAAACACAATGGAATTCCCTCTAATGTAAAATATATATCAAATGAAATAATGTCAAGAAAAGTTCTTTTAGATTATAATGATGGCATACCATTAACTCTGCACATTTATTTTGATAATAATAGTTTTATCTTATGACTAGCAATCATGTCTTTTCCCCTGGATATTAATATTATGTTTTTCTTTCAAAGTAAATACCTTATACACATTCATATTAATTGAAACAACATATTGTTGTCTACCATTTAGACATATCTGAACAATAAATTCTTTTTTTTTTTTTAAAGATTTATTTATTTGTACAGAACTGGGGTACAGGCCAGAGATGCGGAGGGTGAGAGGATTCACCAGAGACAGAGTGGGGAGCAGAACAGGCAGATCAATGAAGTACACTGCTGAGGGGAGCAGCGGGTGGGTCAGGAGAGGTCTGCCACGCCATGTGAATCTCCTCCGGGGCAGGCGGGGATTAAAATCATGCTGAAGTGACTTAAGCTTCTTTGTGCTGTGCTTTAACCCGCTGTGCCACCTGAAAGGGCCATGAACAATAAATTCTTAATAGTGTGTAGAACACTACAGAATACTACAATGACAAAATGAATCAGCACAAGGCAAACAATGTTGTAGAAATTAAGCAACTATGCATTAGGAGAACTACAGAAGGTATATGTTTTTCATTAAACTACAGTCAGTGAATCCTAGCTCAAAGTGATGTATTGTCCTTTGCTATCTCCTATAAACTGACTGAAATAATGATATACAAAGTAGGTAAGCCCATACAACCAAAGAGAATAGAATAGGAAATTGCCAAAGATGAGAACTGTCAACCAAATTTTGGAGTACATAAAGCAGATTTGCATTGTAACTTAGCTTATAGGTTGATTTGTCAGGAAACAGACATGAAATATTACAGAATATAGGGTTGAAGAATAAAAAGTGGTTGAAAATCCATTCCCACTGTATGTGAAGAACTGACTACTTACCCCAAATTAAACATCTGTAAGTTTGATCTTTGTAGAGGTTGGATAAGTAGTTCTCTGAGCTCAGAGACATGTAAAGAAGCTCTGTATCTTAATCAGTTTGATCCTAGTCACTTCCCCACGTTTGACTCCTAGAAAGCTAGCAGACAGGCTTATACATAATGAAGGATAGTAGTAAAAAAAAAAAAAATCACTCTAATATAGAGGAAATTTTTCTTTTTCTTTCTTTAAAGATTTACCCATCTATGTATACAGAACTGGGGAGCAGAACAGATAGACTAACAAAGTACACTGCCGAGGGGAGCAGTGGATGAAACAGGAGAGATCTGCGTTGTCATGTGGTGCACTCCAGGGCCAGGGATTGAACTCATACTGAAGTGGCTACGGCTAGCTGGCAGTGATAGCCTCAACCCATTGTGCCACCAGTGAGGACCATTATAGGAAAATTTCAGCAACAAAACAGTCAGTTATCTCTACTTGATTCCCTGTTAAAAGTCAGGGAAGTAGAGGCCAAGGATACCTAGTTCCAAATCGCTGGATAATGTCAATATGTTACCATAGTTGATTAAAGGCACTTTACAGAGGTGTTTGAGTTAAGGATCATAAAAAAAGAAAAGGGAAATTATCTTATATTACAAACATAACCAAAATTTGATCCCTAAAACTAATGAACTTACCTAGTAACAGTTGGTAATGTAACTGTGAAAAAGGTCAGAATGATACGATACGAAATAAACTGGACCCATCCACTATTGCTGGATTTAAAAGTAGAGAAATAAACTCAGGAACCACAAAACATAAGTGGGCCCTTTCTAGGAGGTAGAAAAGTAAAGTAAGTGAGTTCTTCCTTAGCACCTTGAAGGCAAAACAGAGTGCTGCCAACACATTAATTTTAGACCAGTGAGACTTGTGCTGGAACTTTTTACCTAGAAAACTATCGGATAATTAATTTGTATTGTTTAAACAAACTTTGAGGTAATTTGTTATGGCAGCAGAAGAAAACGAGTATGTCCCCTTTCACAACCCATTATTCAGTAAGTCCCTCCCATGCCCAGAACTTTCAGTCTGTATTAAGTCCCTCACTTGAAAATTTAAATAGAAGCCTTGGGAACCCAGGCATTTAAGGAAAGACTCTAATATGATATGAAAGTCAAAGAACAACAGGAACAAACAAAATAAAGCTATTTTAAAGTAACAGAAACAAGGCAAGAAGTAGAACAAAGTTCAAAAAAAAAAACTGTTATTGCTGCACTTTAAATAGGTAGGAGGAAATTTTGTATTGCTGTTATAGAAACAGGGTGTTCAAACAAAATGAAAATTACAGTCATAAAATAATGAAATATTAAGAGGATAGATAGATGACTGATAGCTGGAGAGAGAGAGAAATATATTTCTTTGAGAAAGTTTCTCAGAAGGCAGGAGCAAAACATCAGGAAATGGAAAATAGAAAATATTAGAAGATGGACCTAGGAGCTCCATTTTTCTCCTATCACTATCTTACTCTGCAAGAGAAACTCCAGAAAAAAGATAAGAGGAAACAGGCTAAAGACATTATCAAAGAAATATCAAAATAAAAAGAGCATGACTTTCTAGATTGCAAAGGTTTAGGGGACAGCACAGCATAGTAAGAGGAAAATGACTCACATCAAACCACATCATTAGGAAATGTCCAAATAGTTGGGAATAAAAAGGAGACTTTGAACATACTCATAAGAAAGGAAAACAAAGCCTTTAATTTAATTCATGCCTTTAAACAAAGCATCAAACTTCTCCATGGCAAAAAGTATGATAATAATGAAATATAACCTTCAACATTTGGAGGTACTATGACTCTAGTAGTATTCTAGCCAAGTAAGAATTTTAATCTTGTGTAAAGCTAAACTAATTTTTAAGACTTTTAGGTATATATTGTTTTAAAAATGTTTTTCTTTCACACTTTCTCAAAAAGAAACCTTGATGATGTTATCTCTAAAATAAATAGCAATAATAAAACCATAATAATGTGACATATAATAATAACAGCATAGAACAAAAGTCATCTCAAGCAATAGCTATGTAACAATACCAGAAAGCAGCTAGTGCAGACAAAGGTAAATAAAAGTCTCTAGAATGGATCTCATCAAGAAACTGATTAATCTAATAGAGTATGTGATATATATTTTTAATATTAAAAAAAATTCATGCTTCTTTGTAGATTTTTGGTTAAACACAAGTGACAAAGAAAATGATAAGCAAGGTAATTATTACTCAGGTTCTACAGGAGAGTGTTTGAGAAAGCAAATAAAATCCTGGTGAACTGTATGACTTAGCACTGAATAATATTTACATTGTATTGATAGGACAAACACTGGATATTGCTTTAGCTCAAACTTGATAAGATATAAGTAGCATAAGAGGAGGGTAAGTGTGAGCAGATAATTACAGAGGCACTTGCTCACATTTGTGCATATATTCACTCTGGTAGTAAAGTGTGGGCTCTAGAATTGAACCCATAACTTTTATAGAAAGAAATTAGTAGGTAATAGGTATTTTAATTGAAACACAGCAAAAGAAGCATACTACTCAGGATTATACAAGTACTTTTTAGAAAATAGAATTAGCCAAAAAAGTTGAACATATTTATCATTTTTCTTGGGGTCTGGGAAGCAAGGATAAAAAGGGATGATGAAGAGAGTGAAGTATTTTTCTCCTAAAATCAGATAAAATACTTGGATTTTATCATTCCATAAAATTAATCTCATTTTTTTTTAAAGATTTATTTATTTGTGCATACAGAACTGGGGTACAGGCCAGAGGCTGAGGGGCGGTGAGAGGCTTCACCAGAGACAGAGCGGGGAGCATAACAGTCAGATCGACGAAGTACACTGCTGAGGGGAGCAGCGGGCGGGTCAGGAGAGGTCTGCCACGCCATGTGGTCACCTCCGGGGCAGGCGGGGATCGAACTCATGCGGAAGTGGCTTTTAGCTTCTCAGTGCTGCGCTTTAAGCCGCTGCGCCACCAGGGAGGGCCAAATTAATCTCATTTATAAGAAGAGTTCTTCCTGAAAATATGTGGTAAATGTAATCATGGATATTTATGCTCTAAGTTTTCATTGAAAACTCATTATAACATACTTCAATATTAAGTAATTATAACTGAAAAAATAATTTACCAAGCAGAAACTGTTTTATAACCTGCACTAGTTTATGGAATAATCAAGAAAGATAATATTAGACTATTTCTTCTCTTCTGCCAATGTAAGTCATTGAGTCTGCTGATAATAAATTAATATTGACTTTCAGATTTAATAAGTTCATTACAATAATCATTAATGTTATACTAAAATCCAGAGTGAAATATAAATTCAATTTAAGTAAAATATCTAAATTATACAATTCACCAGATATTGTACATTCATCCTGATGCTATCTGTTGTCACTCCTTTGTTAAAGTAAATAGCTCTTGTGATAGATCGGGGCCATATTTGGAATTTATTTGGAATTATTATTTTAAAATTTTCACATGTACATATGAATTAAGGTATCCCACTATTATATTCCACATCTTTTCTATACATAAAACTTCCTAAAGTGAAATGATGTTTCAAGTCCTTATTTCACAGAAATCAATGTACACAGGGAACTTTCTAAAAAAGAACTTGCTGAGTATAAGTAATTTGTCAACATACACTGTGAGAAATAATGTCTAGGCAGAGGAAAGTTTAATAGTTACCAACATTCTGCATTCTGTTACTGGATTGTTGTGTATGCAGCTGGGAGATTCCTACAATTCAAGGTTCAGCTTCTTTGGAGAAGTCCATAAGCCATTCTTTTCAGGTGAAAAGGGAAGCCACTATATTCAAGTGAAGAAAAATATGTCTTGAATTAAATAAATAGAAGCATTTATACAAATACTGCTCCTGAATATTGATAATTTAAATCTTCCTTGTTGGTTGAGATAGCTTAATCTGTTTCTAGTAGTAGGTAACTACTTCACTAAACAGAGATGGATTTTAGTAAAATTATTTGTAAATTAATTTCTATATACTACAGTGAGGGTCATGTTAAATGGTCCATGTCACCCTTACTTGGTGGCCATAAAGATGGCAGATGTCCTTGGTGTTTTCCAATTTTGGTATATATGCCACCAATTAAGTCATAGATTATATTATATTTGAGACAGCATTATTTAGTAATTTGATTTGCATACTTCAGAAAAGTCAACTTTTATTCAGAATGTTAGAGGCATGATTTGAATTAACTCACATAAAGGGCCAAAATATCTCAAGTAAAATATACATTTAGATTGGAAAATCATTCTGTTATTCACAGAGAGGAAATATAATTTGGGCCCTAATGAAATTTACTCTTAATTTCCTGTGGGAATTAATCACAGGTAAATTCAATTAGAATGAATAAGAAAGAAAAAATTGCCACTTGAACCAGCACTATAATCTTGGCCACATCTGTACAAAGCTGTAACATGGAGTGTAACATGGATGATTAAGAGAACAAGGTGCCCAACATATATAAGCTGTTAGACTTTTTAATTTTTAATCCAGTTGGACCACAAGATCTGAATATGGTTTACTTATGATTTTGTGAAATGTCTATTGTAATGATTACTAGTTTATTTTACTTGACAAGAAAGCATATATATTTATATTTATATTTATAATGAGAGAAAAATATTTTACATATCCTCGTCAAATTTATTCCATGAAAAATAATGTGATTGCTTTAACTTATCAATCTATGAATATAAAGAATTTGAGAAACTTTATGGATAAAAAAAACTTGTGTCTAAATATAGAAAATCATAGCCAATCATGCATAAGTGAAATCTGCTACAATCATTCGTGAATGTTAAATGTCAGTGGTGATGGATATTTATACAGAAAAGGAAGAAAAGGTGAAACAGTGGCATTATGGATCAAAGTTTTTCAAAATAACATTGATATGTTTTGACAGAAGGGAGAAATGATAAAATTCTTTAAGAAGGATTAAGGAGTAAAAAACAGAAGAAATTTGTGCCATGTTCTATAGGCAACAGCCCAGAGGTCAGTACAATTATTTATTCATGAGTGAGAATTATTTGTCAATTATGTAGAGCATTGCTTTCTAGGCATGATACCAAGGGACCCATGGGTGGCCCTGGAGGGACTACTGTTTCTACAAAGTCACCAATCCGTTGTTTTAGCTAATCATGTAAATCAGAAATGATTTCTTTTTGACAATCCAACGGACACAATTTCTATTCACAGTTATCCCTTGGGTTGAGTCTTACTTGAAGGTGGATGCAATGTCACGCCTTAAAATTAATCAAACTCATGAATATATTTATAAAATATGAAATTATAAATAAATATTATAGTCAACGATGATCTAGTTTTAGAATGAAGTATAATTATAGCATCATTATTTTAGAGTTCCATGAATAATTCTTTAATGATAAAGACAGTATTTCCTGAACAGTGTTTAGCTGACACTAGATCACCACAAATAAATATCAATGAATGAAATTAAACATGTAAAATACATTTGATTTTTCTGTTCTTAGTGCTGGCTAGAATTCTAACAAAGACTACCTAGTTGCCACATCCTCTCCCTTGGCGCCTAAGTGAGAAATCCTTAGAGCTTGGCACCGTCAAGGTACCGGGTACCCGGGAGGAATAGGTGGCCCTCCAGGAATAAAAGAATGGCTGATTCTCAAATAGCCACTGTAACTTTTTGCTTTGTTTTCTGATTCTGTTGATGCACAACAAAAATAATGCTATGGATACTGTGCTTTGTTTCTAATGATACTCTTGATAGGAATGTAACTTCCTCTATTCTCGATACTGATTTACTCCTGAGAAACCCCCTTACAATCTTTAGTATTATTATACAATTAACTCCTATATACCAGGTGGTTTGTGAAATGAATGAAGAGAGTAATTAAAAGGATTAGAAAGGCATAGGTAATAGATAGGGTATTTGTTTAGCAGCACTGAACCTTGAATACACGATGGTTTCCTAGGGCCCCAAGTTGGTTTTGGACCCCTGGCAACATCACAGAAACAAAAAGAAATTAATGTATTACCTGTCACGTTTCTATTAAAAAAAAAATCATTGTATCCCTATATTTGCTTGCCAAGAAAAACTTTATAAAAGCTCTGCACTCTTAAAAATAAATAACATTCAGATATGCACTCCTAGAAGTCGTATCTATCACTCAACCTCATCCTTGTCCACCCTGCGGCAGAACTGCAATCCCTGAAACTTGTCTCCTGCTCCTGCTGCGCTGGTCTGCGACACCTAGTGTAATATGTAAGTTATCCTTACTAAATAAATATAGCTTAGGGGTACTTAGGAATATATTTTTTTCCATAATCATTCATTAATAACAAAAAAAATAGTGAATACTTGCTTTAAGCCAGAATTATTTTGAAAGAATTTAAAGAAAAGCAGAAAAATTGTTTTAAAATAGATCTATCCACCAAAAAAAAAAAAAAATCACATTTGGTTTAATACATGTTATAAATGTTGTGTTTATTCATTTAATAAAGGAGGAAATTCAAATTTACTAAATTTCCAATTGCTTGTCCAGATTTTCATAGAGCAATTAACATAATGATACACTGATTTGACTTTGTCCAAAGTCAGTGATCCACTACAGAAATAGTGTGTGTGCCAAAGTTTTTTAAAAAGTTAACTGAGAAGGCAGGAGATTTAGATTGTATGCTTCTCTATATTTACTAAAACAGGAAGTATATGCACTATAGGACATGATAACAAAATTCAGACATAACCTATTAAAAATTAGAGAGTTATTATACCTACCAAATTAAGATACACTAGTATATATTTTGGTGTAAGAAGGAACTACTAATATTTTGGAGAACATTGAGATTGGTAAATAGAACAATAGAAAATCTCAAATACAAAATGTTATTGCACAATTTGGATCATTGTCATTCCATTTAATTTGGGTATGGGGCTTTGCTTTACATACTCTAACTTTGCCTTGTATATTCCACTGGTATAATAACTGGATAAGTTTAAATCTTTTGATGAACAGTGTAGGTCAATAGTCTGGCAATGTTCAATAATAAAGTTACCCCATGTGGTAAAATTCCATATATATGACTATGTGTATGTCCAAATGTGTAACATTAGTTTTTTTGTAATTGCATAGGGAGTCTTTCCAATTCCAGAAAAATATATATGTATATTAGTACTCTGCAACCTACATCTCCATGAGTCACTGTTAAGATGACAACAATTTGCAAATGATTTCCAAGAGATTCAGATAAAGCTATTGGCTCATCCCACTTTCATCTTGCTCTATAAATAACTACTTTGAGTCACATTTTCAGAATCTTCAAAACCAATTCAAACTCCTTTTCTATGGTTACACAAGTTACTGAGAGGTTGTTGGTGTGGGAACATAGACAGGCTAGGAGAAGCAATTGCTTAAAACTATTCCCACCAAGTTGGTGTCAGAAATAAGCCAGTGTCTTGTAGCTAACAATGATAAAATATCTCCTATCTGGTTATGAGAATGTAGCAGTAATTTAATTTACTTAGTCAGTTCTCCAATGCTTTTCTTTTTTGTTAAATATGCATTATGACAGATGTAGATACTGACGAGATCTCTAAGCTGCAAAACCATGAAGAATGCTATCAGAATTTTCAGATCTCCTCAAAGCTATATAGTCTTATATTACCCTCGCAAAGAAAATGTGTTATTATATATATTCTTTGGACAGTCAAGGTATGCCACTATTGCTATGACAAGGAACCTGGAAAATGTAGCTTCATAAAGCTCACAGAACTTGCTGTGTGATTCATCACTATCAAAACAGATATCCAGCAACTCTTTGGAGGCAAGTTCTCTTTCTTTGCCTAACATGCTCTAGATTCTGAGTTGTGCTGATTAGTTTCAATGTATAGGTATCTGGAATTAAAGTAGCATTCCATATTCCTTTTCACTACTCAGGAACTACTCAGGAAACAAATCAATGGGAACATCATTTAGTGGATGGACTACTCATTGTTTGTAGCCATAATAAAAAGAGAAAAAAATGTTTTTTTAGTTTTGCAAAGTTGCACTTGAATTTTTTTTAATATTTTTTTTTACAAATTTATTTATTTATACATACAGAACTGGGGTACAGGCCAGAGGAACAGCGGCAGTGAGACGCTTCACTAGAGACAGAGTGGAGAACAGAATAGGCAGACTGATGAAGAACAGAATAGGCGGACTGATGAAGAACACTGCTAAGGGGAGCAGCGGGCGGGTCAGGAGAAGGCTGTCACATCATGTGGGTCACCTCCGGGGTAGAGATCGAACTCATGCTGAAGTGGCTTTAGCTTCTTAGTGCTGTGCTTTACCCCACTGTATCACCAGGGAGGGCCCTGCCCTTGAAATTTTTAAGTCATTTTCCTTCAGCATCCATTCACTATTAAGATCATTCAGGGCCAGACCCTTAGCTTTCACTAAGTAGCATACATGCCACTCATTGAAAGTATACTATAGATTCACTTGTTGAAAACCAGTTCCTAAGTTTATATTATCCAAAACATGTATATGGCTTAAAGAGAATGGGCTTTATTATATAATTATAATTCTTACACCATACAGATTCTGAAAGAAATGTGTGGCAGAGAAATCAAATTGATTTACTACTAATAAATTCTGGTTGTTATGGTTCTAGCTGAGCTGCTGGATTTAAGAGATATAACACTATTGATCATAAACAGTAAGCATGTTATCTGTGAATAAGTTATGCTGTTCCTGTTAGACTGTATTTATCAATGAGTGAAAAGGCAATAAAACGGACAAAGAAGCAGATATCACTATGGTAGCCTGTATCTGGGAACAAATAAGAAGTATGCACAGGAAAGTTAAGATTTTAAATCTGACATATTAATCATGTAGATAAACTTTTTAAATTGGTATGACATTTTGATTATACTAATACAATTGCTGTGACAAAATGAGTACATTGAGACTATGAGATAACTCTTTGTGGGAAGGAATGCATTTTCTCAGTTCACTAAAGTTTATTTCCAGGACAAAGATGACATATTGATTGATTTATACTGTTCAGAATATAATCAACCATAGCAGAGTCCTTTGTGTCCGCCATGATATGTTTCTATCCACATATTACTTGTCATTTATGAGGAACTTTGGTTTCATGTCCTGGAAAAATTCCATGCCCTCTTATGTACCCCACAATGATGGCCTGTCATTGTGGCTCCTAATGTTTTGCATCATAGAATTTAGCTCCTAATTATATATTTCAATGTACAGTACTACATCTTTGTCATTCATTTATCTATAGATAGACTATCTACATTTAATGGCAGTGACTATTACAGAACTCTGAACTCAGTTGATGCTCACTTATAGTTGCCTATGGAATTAGTTGATATGTTCTTTGAGAATTTTGATGTTGCTGTGTTCTTCACTTTACAGAATAATAGTCTTTCAAATAATACTGTCGTCTGCACTGTAGTGATGGCACATGGGTGAATTGATGATGGAAGGCCCATGTGGATTACAACTGAGATGGAAAAAAGCACACAATGAACAATAATGTAAAAAATAATAATATACTATTGTGGCTGGTTCATATTTAATTCTTAGAGGGTACTTATCATGTCAAGGGGCAAGTCCTTTTGGTCTCAGGTTTGGGGAACTTCTTTACTTATTCACCACCACAACCCCCCCCCCCCAAAAAAAGAAAAGTTGTGAACCACTAGATATTTGACCAGAAGAATAGGTTGCCCTCTGGATGGTGCCCTCTTCCCTCTCAGAAGTCCCACTTTACTAGATTAGCATAGACTGACTGCTAATTTGGATGCTTTTCCCCCACCCCAAACTCCCACAGAAATTTAACTGTTTCACCACCTGTAACACACAAATCCATGTGAGGATGAAGGTCAGAAGTTTAAAAAAAAAATAGTGTAGACAGGTTTTCCTCTTGGATTCTAGAGGGTTTTGTTTTTTAATTTTTTTGTTTTGCATAGATCCTCTCTTGAATTCCTAACTCTCTATTGTCCTATTTTTTTTTTTATTTTAGATTTCCAATATTTTCCTCTGTTAATATTTTGCTCTAGAATTTTTGTGGTCTTGAGGTTTACTTTCTCCTTTTGGACCTTCTTCGCAGCTGTTACAAGATAATATAAACACAGTCCTGACTTTTACTTTGTATTCTAAAAAACACATTAGATTTTAGTCTGATATTAAAGGCATTTACCTCTGCCTGACAGGTCTTTTAAAGATTCCTTTAGAGGTGTAAATGAATTCTGGTATATAATGCATACAGAACACTGTCCATTTGGCTCAAGTTTGCATCGTGTTGGAAATGACAATGACTAGCTCTCTTCAAATTACCAAAGGGAAAGACCTCAGAGGCTACTTCATTTGAGGAATGTAAACTCTTCTTCCTTTTTTTGTGCTTGACCCTTATTAGTGAGAAATGAGGATTTATTGATTTTCACTCCTACTTTGATGTTAAAAGACCCAATATTAATTGAAAATGCTATTAAGTATTTCTGGTTGTCTGATATAGATGCCATTGTCATCACATTGATTTTCATTTTTTTTCTCCCAATGTCAGTGGAGTTTCCCCATCAATACCAATATATAGCATTTATTTTGTTATTCTCCAATTCATAAATCCCTGGGATGTATCCTTTCTAGAGAAATATTATTTTATAGAGAAATAGTATCAGCTTTCTCATCTTGGCTGTCAAGAGTGGCCATGGTATGGCCTAAATATGCATTTCCCAGACTGTTTCTCTCTAAATTTTAGCTATACATGACTTTACTCTTAGATTAACATATCATCTTCTCATGCCTATTGCTGTGTTATTACTCACCTTATTTCTTTATGGGATAATACTGTTTCTTATCTCAGAGCCATACTTGTGTAATGTTCATGTGTTACACAAGTTCTATTTTATCCTGTGCTCTCCATCAACACTACAGAGTTAAGGGGCCAATGCCAATCTTAGAAACAATACTGATTTCTAACTTTCCTGAATAAACAGTCATTCATGTTTTACCTTCATTTCTACCACCCTCCATTTTTACTTAAATGTTCTCTGTCATACATCCCTTCCTTGATAGTGGGATTATTTCTTTTCACAAAGGAAATTGGCTCATTTTATTGATTTAGTATGGTTCATGTTTCTAGCATAATGAAATAGTGAAGGTTCAATTCTGGGTAAATTAAATAAGTTTAATACCATAAAAGATCAATGTCAATTACATGACTTAGATCTAGAAACTTTCCTCACTCACTTAAAAAGGAAAAAAAATTAAATTATATAGAACAGTGCTGTTCAAAGTTTAGAATATAAACCTTTGTGTACCCATGACCTTTGCTTAAATGATGACAATAATTAAGAACAAAATATGAGTAAATATTTACAAACTTTTATAAAAATTTAACAGATTAATTTCTCATCTGCTCTAGAAATACTAAAAAATACCTAAATCTTGCATTCTACATAGCTCGTTTTATGTACTTCCTTTTTCTAGGAACTAAATTTTTTTCATGTGTAGTTGGGATTCTCCAGATAATCAGAATATGATAAATCTATCTATATTAATACCCTATATATAGATTCATAAATGAATGTATGAGCTCTGAGATATTCAGGGTTACTTCAGGGTTAACTAGAGACCAAGAAGTGCTGCTGGCTTGGTTCTCAATGTTGGAGTCCCAGTCTGAAGACCAGCAGGTTTGACAGAAAGAAAGCATTGATGCTTAAATTCAAGTCTGAAGGCAGAAGGAAAAAGATGGCTCTATTTAAAAGCAGTCAGTCAAGAGGAATTGCCTCTCATTTGGCTTTTTATTCAAGTTAGATCTTCAAATGATTACTTGAGGCCCACCTACAGTGGGGGTGCAATCTTTTTCACTCAGGCTGTCAATTTAAGTGTTAATATCATCCATGAACACTCTCACATAAGTATATGGAGTGATGTTTGAGACTGTGGGTACTCATGACTCAGGCAAGTTGATATATGATTAAACATCAATGAATATTGTTTTAAATGGCCACCTTGTGACACTTTTAGAAATTAAAGTGATACTACGTAAATTATACATTAAAAAAGGTAAAACACAAGTACTCAGCCCTTCAGATTAGACGTGTTGAGCAGCACCCAAATGTTTGCATTCTCAGTACAATCAGGTCAGCAGTGGACCTCAGAGCTAACTCACATTGAGTCCAAAGTATTTCCAATGACTTGCTTTCCATGAAGAAAAATATCTAAATTCCACCCACTTCAGATCATCATTTATGAAGTTTTCAGCATTGCCAGAACACAGAACTTTGGTAAATACCAAAAACAAAATAAAGAAAACCTATCCTTACTCTGGATGTGATATTCCCTCCCTATCAACTAATACATGTGCGATGAAAGATGTGGAGCAAGAACGGAAGACAGCTTAGCAGGAAGGTGCTCTTGTACCTGGATATATTCATATAGGTTTAATACCATTAAAGAGCTATGTCAATTTCATGAGTTAGTTGAAGAACCTTTCCTCACTCGCTTAAAAAGGAAAAAAAAAGTGTGTATATATGCACACAGATGCCCAGATACACAGTGCAGTAATGAGGTTGAAATATTTTTTAACAATATTAAGTAGAAAAATTAGAATTTGAATCTAAATCAGCACAAAGGCAGTCGCATGCATGTCATATGATGAGAGGCAAGAGGAAGTGCTAGCATGAAAAGGAGGACAGGAAGGGAGGGGGGTAAGAGAGCAAAGATGAGAAAGATTGCCTTCTTATACCCTTTCATAATTTGCTTCTCTCAGTTATTGACTAGATTCTGTGAAAATAACTAGAGACAAGATTTCATGACTCTAACGCAAAACCATGTGAGTGCATTATAAATTGGTTTATGGTACCCATATTCTGATAGGATTGAGTAAAATGGTTATCACCTGGTGAGAATCAACTTGTCAGGATCACTCCTGGGGAAGTGGAAAACATCTGAAAGTTTTCCATCATTGTATTGAGAAAACAGAGGAGCATTTCATATCTTGAATTAGACTAGCTGTTGTCCCAGTGATATATAATCTTATCAATAGGAACGAGGATAGGGTGGCTGTCCTCTATGCCTGACTGGTTTAACGTTGGACAGAGCTGGTGTTTTATCACCACTCTAAGGAGGTGTCATCATCTAGGATTATGAGAATTACTCAGGTAAACTTGAGTCTAGTTAAAGTCGGGAGGCTTGTGCATGCTATAAATCAATAAGTGAGTCCTTATCATTGCTTTAATTCTGCAATATGCTCCTTGATAAGTTTAAAAAAAATTAAAGGCAATATGCTTAGGTGAAATGAAAGGAGACAGTTGACTGATGAGAGTAGTTCCAATTCTCACCAATAAATTTTATCTTGAGTTAATTTCATAATGCTTTTTCTCACCATGTGTATTTATTGACACTTCCATGCAGTCCTTGCTCTGGTTATCATCAAAGCACTGAATACATTAAGAAACCTATCTCAAACCGACAGTTTCTAAAGGTTGAAAGAGGTCTATTTAAGAAATAAAAAAAACATTATTTTTGAACTTAAGCTTCTGCTGTCAAAACGTTGATAAGCAGTGGGAATATGCCTCACTTTTATTTGCATACGAGTAGTATTCCTTGTTATTCCAAGAACAATTTCTTATATAGGAAATGGAGAATCAAGAGAACTAGAAAATAAAATTCACTAGTCATTGAATGTTTGGTTAAGGAATAAGCACTTTGAGTGAGGTGGACAATGTTTGTTTAAAATTATTAATTAAGGGAAATTAGGAGAATAACTACTTTTGTTCATGTACAATTGCATTGCTTTTTTTTTTTCTGCTCCATTATACATACCAAGGCTGTACAATATTTCTTCCTACAGAAGCTTAACCGTAAACAAGAACAATAATTAAGAGAATAAGGAAGTTAATGCCAGAAATAAACTAACAATCCACAGCCCCATCTGTTAAGCACCATTTGATGTAAAAGATACTTTAACATTTATCACTTTGTAGTCATAAATCTTTTCATGGGATGTTACTGTCATCATTTATCTGTACTAACTAACTTATAATTCCAATAGTATATAGTAGTGGGAATGTTTACTGAAAAGTCAATCTAAAGTTTGTCTTCTCTGTTACTCCACTTGTTTGCTAGGACTTTCTTATAATAAAGTATCCCAGCCAGGATGGTTTAGGCAACAGAAATTAATTTCTAACAATTCTTGAGGCTGGTCTGAGATTAAGGCTGGTCCGAGTTTAAGGTATAGGTTTGGGTTCTCCAGAGGCATCTCTCCTTGACTTGGAGATGACTCCTATCTCATTGTGTCCATGTAGACTTTTTCTTAATGCAAGGTTATTTCTGGCATCTATCTCTCTGTACCCTATTCACCACTTCTTATTAGGTCACTAGTTACAAATTGAATTATGATTTCCCTAATAGCTTAATATAAACTTAATTCTTCTGGGCCTCTCGTGGCGCAAGGGGTTGAAGCACAGCACTATGAAGCTGTCCACAGCCACAGCAGCACGAGTTAGATCCCTGGGTAAGGAGGTGACCCACATAACACAGCAGACCTCTCCTGCTTCTCCCACTACTCTCCTCAGCAGTGTATTTCAGTGGATCTGCCAGTTCTGCTTCTCACTCTGTCTCTGGTGAATCCTCTCACTCCCCACACCCATACCTGACCTGTACCCCAGTTTTGTATGCATAAGTAAATAAATCTTAAAAAAAATAAGCTTAATTTCTTCTTTGAAAACTCTGTCTTCAAATAAATTTACATTTAAAGATAGTGCTATTTGTTACCATAATGAGGAAGAAGAGCACAGTTCAGTTCATTATAGTTTACGAAAATTTAGCAATTTTCCTAAGACATAATCCTATTTGATACAGCCTTTATATTCCTTATCAGTGAATTACACATCTTTATTAATTTTTATGTTGCTACCTGATCATTCTTATATTTACTTTCCCCTGTTTAAAATACATATAGGATGAATAGTATTACACGGTAGAATAGGTATAGATGCAGCAAAGTTACACTTTAAAGTAGCTAAAATAAGAGTGTTAAAAATTTTAACTTGGCCCTCCACGGTGGCTAAACAGGTTAGGATGCAGCACTGCAAGCTAGCTGCAGATGCTTCAGTGTAAGTTTGATCCCCAGCCCTGGAGGTATCCACATGGCACAGCAGACATCTCTTGTCTTGACTACTGCTCCCCTCAGCAGTGTACTTCATCAATCTGCCTACTCTGCTTCCCACTCTGTCTCTGGTGAATCCTCTCACTGCCCCTGCACCTCTGGCCTATACCCTAGTTCCGTACGCATAAGTAAATAAATCTTAAAAAAAAAAATAACTTAAAATGAGGTAGTGTGGCACTTCTGTTATCCTGGGGTAGAGAAAATTTTCTACCCAAATCATCACAAGCAAAAAAGGTTAAAATATTAAATATTCAGGCCCTCCCTGATGGTGCAGCGGGTTAAAGCACAGCACAAAGAAGCTTAAGCCACTTCCACATGAGTTCGATCCCCGCCTGCCCCGGAGGTGACCACATGGCGAGGCAGACCCGCCCTCTGCTCCCCTCAGCAGTGTACTTCGTCGATCTGCCTGTTCTGCTTCCCACTCTGTCTCTGGTGAATCCTCTCACCCTCCACATCTCTGGCCTGTACTCCAGTTCTGTACGAATAAATAAATCTTTAAAAAATATATTAAATATTCAATTTCAACAAAATTAAACATTTGTGTTCAGTAAAGAAAAAATATTAGGGCCAAGAAAGCAGTATAGGTTGAGAAGTTACTTTTGCAAGGTTTAGAAAAATGAGGTAGAGCCTTATGTTTGGAATAAATAATGAACTTTTTATGTCAAATTCTATTTAGAAAAATTGGTAAAATGTATTAACGTGCAATTCAAAGAAGAGAAAACAGAAGGCTAACAAGTATATTTCAGAATGCTCAAATTCATTCATTAAATTAATAATTAGGGAGATGAATATGAAAGTACAATGTGGTATCCTTCTCCATTCATTAGAAACTTTGATGACTGTAAGTGTTGGTAAGAATGTGGGTCTTTCGGAATGATCTTTTATAGTAAATATGCTGATGACAGATAACTTGCTAATGAAAGAAAAGGATTGCTCATCATTTAGGAAATGAAATTGTTTATAAGTGGTATAAATAAGTAGAGCCTATAAGACTACAGTGCCACCCTTAGAAGGTTCTCATAGAGATTTCTAGTGCAACCAAACAAGAGTTTTCATGACAGGATTTCTGCAAATGTAGGGAATTAGAGTTAATCATGGTGCCCATCACTATTGAAATAGATAAGTAAAGTATAATTAATATATTCCCTGCATGTACATTGGTAGATACAATGTCACTAGGTTTGAAGGAGTATGTAATCTGAAAAATGTCACTATGTTTGATGGAGTATGTAATTTCTCTGTGCATGCTCCTATGAACCCAGCCTAGAACATGCTACGACATGTTTCCCTATCACTTGCCTCATGGACCTGCTCCTTAAAAGCCTCTTCTTAGCTCTCTTGGAAAGCTAGGCTGGAAATATTCTCCTCCACTCCTGTCTCCCTTGTTCAAGTATAATTCCTCAGTAAGGCCATACCTACTTTAATATATTATGTATTTGTCTGTCATATAATATGTGCTCTCCTAGATGGTCACTGGGCCCATAATTTTGTGATATCTATTGTAATTAGATTATACATTTATACATTTCCATTGCTTTTACTTAATAACTGCCTCATTTATCATATTGAATGAATCAAACCCTTAGATGTCTTTTGTGGCGACTTTGATAAGAAGAAGATTGGTGGGAACTTCTGGTACAGTTAAAAAGATACTGAAGCCAAGGATCTGGGCAAAGAAAGCTCTGTGTCTGTGGCTTCCCTCATCAGAGGAAATAGCATTTGCTCTAACAGGTCCTATCACTCCTTAGGTACTAGTCCTGGGTTGTAGTAGTAGATGATATTTATCTAGAGTTGGCCATTACACCAGGTATTTACACTACATAAATAAAATATCCTAAAACTATGAGTCAGTTATTAGTTTTAGACCACTTTTACACATGGCAAAACCAAGATACAGAGAGTTTAAATGATTTCCCAATATCTCCCATCTAATAAGTATCAAGACAATGTTGTGGACCCAGGCAATATTATACCAGTGTCTGTGCTGTCAAATTCTACATATAGGGACTCTCATAATGTAATACTGCTTATGACATTGATTCTCAAAATACAGTACCAGAACAGTTAGTTTCTAGTGGACATTGTGAGACTCTTTCTCCCAATGAGAATATATGTTCATTGCACCCAGCAACCAATTGAAAAAGGAAGATGAGGAGAAAAAGAGGGAACTCTTTTGAAGTAAGTGTTTATTTAAAGGTTGAAAGTTAAAAAATCTGGCTATAGATTCAGAAAAGAATGATAATACAAAAGTGAAAGTTTGAAAAAATGGGATGATTGAGATATTATTTGACAAGTTAGAATTTCCCATGTTGTATACAAAAGATAAGAATGGACATTAATACAGACAACAGCATCAATTATAGAAAACAGTATTTTTTTCATACATCTGAATTGTAGAATATGGATCACATTCCTCCCCCCCCCCCCCCCCCCCATACCATGTATATCAATTTTAGGAAGAAGTCTATAGTAATAATAAAGGTACACATTCATTGATTCTTACTCCACAAATTTTACACTGCAGGAAGTTACAGATTTCCATTTTAATTTAAATCAAATTATTTGACTCCAAGCCCTAAATTTATCTTGATCCCAGTGGAAGGAAGGCTTGGCCTCAAATTTATTTCTGTGCTTAATTCTTCTCCAAAACTGTTTTTCTCCTTTTCTCTTCACTCCCCCCCCCCCAACATCTTCATTTCCTCAAGACAAAAGAAGTTTATCTTCCTTTTACAGTTCCATGCATTGGTAGTTTGCTGGTCATGTAAGCTTTTACTAGTATTTCAAAGTGATGAAAAACTTTGAATAAATTCCCTTAATAAAAAAAAAATTCTAATAAGTGAACAGATTTGGCAAAACTGGAGTTGCTAGTTCCTTATGGTAGAATTCACTAAAACAGAATAATGTTACCTTTCTAAAAAGCCTTATAGTTATCAGTTTCGCTCAACAGTACCACCAGTATCTCCCAGGACACACACCCCAGGACACTTACAGTCATATGCCAATGGTGGTCTTTCTAATATAAGATAAGTATCCCCCTTTGGCCATGTCACTGTTGACTATAATGACCTTAGCATTCCGTTCAGCTTGATTAAACTTCAGAAAGATTTCTCTGACCTCCTTTTTTTGGGAGCATTTATTCAGAAAACTTGCAGTTATGAATGTTTTCTCTGCCCTTTTGAGAAGTTAATCTTCACCCAGACTCTGGTCAGCGTTATAACTCATGAAGGTCTTTCTGGAACAGTAGGAGAGCAAAAACCTGCCAACCCATCATATGTCTTTTGGGGGAAAAGGTAGATTTCATGGGAGGAACTCTGACAGGTAGGTAGAACTTGCTTTTGTAAAAAATGCTTACTGAATCTTTTTCTCCATAAGAACATGTGTGAGGACACTCTCCTGAACTCTTTTTACTGGACAATGTAGAACTTAAGCTTCTATACCTTTGTCTTCTGTGCCTTCCCTAGTAACCTCTCTAACTGATAGTTCCCTTTTCCCCACCCCCCAAAGACTTTCTGTCCTAACAAAGCTACTGAACATAGTGTCTGTAGCCATGTGGGCGAGTTACTCAGTTGTGCTGGTCTCTTCGATGTATACAGGACATATCCATGTCATTATTATTCGAATAATATTATTATATTTTGATTGTTTTTCCTTACCAATCTGTCTGATTTTGTTTAATTGTTCCCTAGTTCCTCAGCTTTTAGAAGTATGGGATGATTTCCTTTGTGACTTTATAGGGCACATTCCTTTGAAAGGTAATCAAGAAAGGAATTAGTGTTTTATCTCTTAGAGACTGAAATAATCACCACTGTGATGAGACAACCTTAATAAAAATGCTTTATTTTCAGAGCCAAAGGTGAGGATTAGCATGGGGAGCAGTGCCAGAAAGAGCTGGAGTCAGCAATGCCCTCTTTCCTGAGGTAGGCTATAGCTTATATACCATTAGGGGAAGCAGATACACACACAATGGACAAATTGCATTAATTATTCTATAACAATTTAATAAAATAAGTTTTTGAAATGGGTATCTTATAATTCATCTATCATCCTTAAAGATTAAAAAAAAGGTAGCGTAAATTATTGTATACACTTATTCTATGGTCAGAGGCAACCTATGTGTGAAAAGTCCAAGTAGTTTGTAAAACCTTTATCTTAAATAATGCCTTTGCAGACATGTGGGTCTGACCAGACATTCTGTTTTGTTTGCCCTCCCAGCAGCAACAACATACATAAGGTGGGCTTGGGGGGATGGAGTTATGGTGTGCTGGGCCTTTTGGGCAGCCTACAGAGCATCATCTAAGCCAAACTGCTCTGAATTTGCTAAGACCTCTGTAGCTTTTATGAGCCCAAGACTGCTGATTTCAGCTTTTTTTTTTCCATACCACCAACCTCTGTGGAATGGTAAGAACTTAACACCTACCAGTGTCAGTTAACAAATGCAGATGGCCTAATTACATTGACCAATTCCTGTACCCTCCAAGCCCAGCAATCTTCTCTTGTTTTATTTATTTATTTATTTATTTTATCATTAGCTCACTACAGCATTTAAAATCCTCCCATCATTTATTTCATCAAAGTACCTATCATTCTCTGTCATATTGCAACAACAATTTTACCCTTTATTGCAATAATCTTGAGTAAACTTTGCATTACCTGTTTAACTTTGTTCAGGGCAATTTTTCCTTAACACTTTCAAAAGAAGTAAATGGATCCAAATTCTCAATAATTTCTTTAAAAGAAAAAATGTATATCCTGTGAAAATAAAGTCAGTTTCAGCATACATAAATAAATATGCAACAAAACTGAGTCTATGTGGAAAAAATTAAACCCAATCTGCTTTGTTCATTTAGGTGCTGCCTGGCACTATCGTTATTTGAGTTTGTGACCCCTGGTTTGTACTTTTACAAAAGCCAGAAAGAGAGGTTATTTTCAAGCACCTTCTGCTTTAGGCCCTGAAAAGCCCCTAAGGCAAAGAAACACAAAGGCCTGCTCAGAACAGAAGGAAAAATGCAGAGCACAAAACACAGTGAACTCTTTCTTTCTGATTCTTCCTCAGCAAAGAAAACAAAACACAAATGAATTTTCTAATAAATTATCCTGCCACACATTATTAGTGGAGCAGTGTTTTCTGCTCATCATCCCTACATTTGTTTCTGTGAATAATTTACCAAACAGGATTCATTATTAACTGTCTTTCTGTTCTGTAGTTATTAATGAAGATAGGACATTTTGATTTTTATTTTGATGTGTAGATTTAAATGACAATAGCATGTGAAAATCAATTTGCAAGGCATTTAAATGTACTAAGATTCTTGGATGAAAGGAACTGAAGACAGATTCTTCCCAAGTCCAGTATGTACTTGAGTTTCTTCTGTGATATAAACATGACTTCTGTCCTCATTGTGAAACTCGAGAATCCTGCATACAATTTTCCACTAATGTGTTTTGTAGTGTCATCTTAATTTATATTTTCTATTGCTAAAGGTATTCTCCATGAAGTTGTGATAAATCACACATATATTCTTTAATTTATTATCTTCATTACTAAACAAGAGTATACTTACCCAGTTTTCTACATAAGGAATTTTTTTTTCTAATACTTCCAATTCAAAGCTGTTCAAATTAACCACAATATAAATATTTAATAATTTTTATGAAGCATGTGAGTTATCATAGACACATGTTTGCATCTATTTCTAGAAAGGGTAGTCTTATACTGGCCTGTGTCTTATAAAAATTAATTTAGAAGTCAAGATACGACAGATAATCTCTTCTCTATCACTGAGGTTCAAAAATAAAAATGCAAAAAGCTAAGTAGTCCTTAACAAACTGACTTAACGATCAGAGGGACCTGACTTACCTAACCTCATCTTATTACTAATAGTGAGTATTATAAATCATTCACTGGGCATATAAACCACTGGGCATGGAAATCAGGAACATATAAAATGCTCTACATTCAACAATTTGGTTTTTAATTAAGATTCTTTGTTTTTATTATGCAGAATTTAGACTCAAGAAATTTAATTCAGTAGAGTCCAATTCAGCATCATAAAAGGCTATGTTTGCTCTGTTACAGGGCAAAAGGAGGGACACCCCAGAACCTCTGAATCTGCCTACTTTAAATGGGTTCTGCCATCTTCAGAATTAAGAGAAAACATAACTCTAGTGAGTAAGACCTTCAATGGAAAGGAATTTTAATACAATTAGTGTGCAGTAAAGTTAAAGAGAAGGGATAGAATAAATAAAATAGTTTTCACATAACACACTCAAAGTTACACATCTCCTCATGGGTAAATGCTCAGCCAAACAGGGTTGGTCCAAAGCAGGACTGCTGAGGCCCAAATGCTTGCCACAAGTCCAAGGTACCTATACTGGTCTAAACCTATAATGAAGGGGCAGAGGGGCCAGGCAAGTCTGGAAGGAAAGAATCAAAACCCAAATCATGATAAAATCTGCTATTGTCGATCTTCCTATTGGTCTCTGACCCATGTCCTCTTTCATGTCCCTCAAGTCTCTGGCACCCATCCAAGGCTGAGAAGCAAGCACGGCTTCTTCACATGTCTCTGCTCCATGTGCCTCCTCCAGATCTCCTTTCTCCCGACTTCTCCCAGTCTTCTCTGGCTTATCCTCCCTCCTCAGCTCCACCCTTCAGTGAGTGGGGCAAGTAACCTGGACCCACCCCTTTTTCTGAGTATTACCCTGGAAATGTTGATATGCTTCTTTTTCTTTTTAATATTTTATCCTGAACAGCAAACCAGTAAATTTAAGCTTCCATTATCACTTACCTTAAATTGTAACTAGAGAAAAAGAGTAAAATTAGTTTCCACACTTTTAACCATTAAGCTACAGTGGATAGTTGTTTTTTTTTTTTTTTTAAAGATTTATTTATTTGTGCATACAGAACTGGGGTAGGGGTCAGAGGAGCAGGGGCAGTGAGAGGATTCACCAGGGACAGAGTGGGGAGCAGAACAGGCAGGTCAATGAAGTACACTGCTGAGGGGAGCAGCGGGTGGCTCAGGAGAGGTCTGCTGAGCCATGTGGGTCACCTCTGGGGTATGCGGGGATTGAACTCCTGTGGAAGTGACTTTAGCTTCTTAGTGCTGTGCTTTAAACTGCTGCGCTACCAGGGAGGGCCCTGATGTTGTTTTTTTTAACTTTTTAAAATTGTAATTATTAGTCTTCTTTCTAAAATGATCCAGTTTCTACAAATTAATATGAATAATTAAATACAGGCATACCTTGGAGATATTGTGGTTTCAGTTCCAGATCATTGCAATAAAATGAATGTACTAATAAAGCAAATCACACGACTTTTTAGTTTCCCAGTGTTAATAAGTAGCATGCTTACTTTTTACTGCAGTCTATTAAGTGTGCAAAAGCATTATGCAAATACCTATCTTACTTTAAAAATACTTTATTATTATTGAGATGAAAAAAAATGTGCAAAATGATGTAAAAATAAACTTTTTAATAAAAAAAAACAAAACAAAAAAATACTTTATTATTAAAAATGCTAACCATCATCTGAGCTTCCAATGAATCATGATCTTTTCACTGGTAGAATATCTTGCCCGTGTTGATGGCTGCTGACTGATCTGTGGGGCAGTCATATCAATTTCATAAGACAACAGTGATATTTGCCACATTGATCAACTCTTCCTTCATGAATAACTTTCCTTTATCATGTCATGCTGTTTTATATTGTGCTACCTACATAAATAATATCTGAAGGAGCATGAATGTGACGGTCATGAAAAACTTATCTATTTCTATTCTATTCAGAGTATAGTTTTGTTATGCTAAAAAATTAAAATGGCAATGTCTGGGAACATTTCTTAATCCTCAGAAATTCAAGACCTCTCAAAAGAATATAAAGACTGAGAAATAGAAGATGTGTTTTTGGAAGTGGCTTTAAATTCAGTGTTCTTCAAGTAATCAGAAGGGTGCTTCAAAACATTATTTTCAAAATCCATTTCCTATTTTTCACCATACATTCTTGTATATAAATATATATGTAAATGTTTCTTATACAATCATTTGAAAATAAGCCATACTAATAATCTCAAATGCCATTACTAGCATTATTCTTTTATATTGTTTAAACAAGTAAATTTTTATCTATAGTATATAAAGACATTGATAACTATGTATTGTTTGTATTGTCATTGTTTCTAGCTTTCTTCTCTCTTGAACCAACTCACCCTCACCCAAAAGGCATAAAGGCATGTTCAAAAACTAAAACAATTCAAAACAAAATGCTTCATATTTTTGTTTTCACAGTAATTTCAAATAATCTCAGAGACAAACTACCAGAAAACAAACAAATCTAATCAAACAAAACCTTCAACCAACCATGGCTAAAATAATTAACTAAATGGTGACAAGAAATGCATGTATTACATGATGCAATGCTTTTGTGAATGTCAACATGAACAAATAGAATCAATTGGACAAATAGAAATACAGCTAGTTAGAAATATGTGACTTAAGGAAAATACCTAGTTGCTAGATTGAAGGGTTCACAATTTTAATGTTTTTAAGATATTCTCATAAATAAATTCTCAGGAGTAATGGCTTTTCATAGGTATAGTGATGTATGTTTGTTTACAATGAGTATAAACAAACCTCCCCGCATCAAAAACGTATCCATACCCAAAGTAGTTGGAAGGCTTGTGATTTAAAAAAGATGTTTTTGCATTGAATCTTTGTGTTTAATCAAAAAGTTAATCCTTTTTTAAGATAAGAAACCTATTGGCATAAAGAAATGCTCATAATTGTGTCTCTTGAATACTTATGCAAACTAGCTATTTAAAGCACTCGTTAAAACGTCAGACACAAACAGGAAGAAATATTTGGATATAAGATATTAAACCAGTAACAATATGATTTAACAATGTAATATTTGTTATCTTGCAGTGGCATTATTCCTTAACTTAAGGTTTTAATTATATTCACACCTTAATTTATCTGAAATATTCTCTGATATATCAAACTCTAATGAGATATACTTGGATGTATTGTATTTATAAATAAGCACTTTACAAATCCTTACTTACATTATACATATTAACAAAATATATGGAATTAAACCTAAGGATTTTATTTTGGATACTGTGAGCAAACTTGGGATATTGTCACAATATTTTCTTGGTTAGAATAAACAAATTACAATTAATTTTATGTTAATTTAGCCTGGTCATTTTCATCAGCCTCAACAACAATCAAATCTATTAGATTCTCTATCAAAACTTTTTCAAAATTTTATTTCTCATCCTTACCTAATTCTTCATGATCAAAAGTAGGATTTGAGAATTTTAACAATCTTTTCACTTTTACCACTATTTTAAAATACAGGGCTTACACACACACACATATACATATACACATGTACTTAAGATTTACTTAATTTGTATCTTGGGAAAATAAAATAATTTTTATACTTTTTAAAAGTAAATATTCAGGAAGAATATTATAAGAAAAAATAAAGGTACATCATAGAAAAATTATTCAGTCCTTTCAGAGACAACAAATTCTGGCTGATAAGAACCAAATAATTCAGCTCAACTTTGTCTTAAGTCCATAAGAAGCTCAATCTTGAAAAAAAAAAAAAACTATATCAAATCAAATGCAAGTTAAAATCTTTATAAATGTCCACATTTCTTAGAGAAGTACAAAATTGTAGACAGTTATCTGTGTGCGTTGATGCCCAACTTATTGTCAACATTCTAAGGAAAAAGTAAATACACACCTCAGGATTCTGTTACCTATTATCATCATTAGGACATGAATTAATATTTCTCAAGGTCCCCAACAATTTGAATTACTTTAAACACTTGTAAGTTGTTATTTTAGCTTTTGTTTTTGTTTATTGATCTTTGTGGGTTCTGAAACAAATGATTCTGCTATCTTGTTAGGAAGTGTTTTTGCACCTGACTTGGAGAAAGTCATTTGTCCCAAGTAGTTTGACATTCTGATTCCTGGGGCAAACTTTAATAGACATTCTAGGCAAGGCTTGATTATAAAACAATCCACAGGCTATTAGTTGTAGTTATATTAAACCTGTAGCAATCAATCCCAGTGCCTGGGTCAACCAAATGAGGTAGAAGGAGTGAATTGCCTGAAACTATGGGTTATTGGAAATCTTACTAATAAGAAATGAGGAAAATGAATGCTCATCTTCTCAACAGTGACTAGGAGGAGAATCACTCATGCTAACTTATTTTGCTCTGGCTTTATAAAATGAATCAGCTGTTTACTCTGATATGTCTTAAACTGCTTCAGAGAAAGTAACTGATAAATATCATCCAGTGTGTAATTTTTTTAAAGCATTCTAAATTAAAAAAATATTTTGGTTCCATTTTATCTCATATCTTTTGCTAAAATATTTTAGTCATTAAGATCAATATTCAGTTCCATATCTATGCAATTGTTTTGATGTTAACGATTGGGGCATTCCTTTGTAGGAAATAAACTGGTGCAAGATTAAATACCTCTTTCTTAGCAAACAGAAAGTGGGCTTATCTGTGACAACCAAGGTGTATTCTATTGTTTGGGTAAGGATAAGGTCCATTTCAAAACAAATTATGATTTGTTATGTGTCTTGGCCTAGGGTGGAAAGATCAAATTGAATAAAGGAAAGAAAAGATCCATACTCATTATCTCTTATTATTGCATTGCAGTTGAAGAGACTTTGTTGACAGCCACCATTCCCCACAGTGAACCTGCTGCTGGACCTGCAGACATTGGGTCAGATTGATCTCCTGCACCTCAACCAACACTCTGCCTGCCTCTCTAGGGTTGAAGAAGGTAGAGGTGTCTCTCAGCAATCCTTATCCTAGCCACCCACAGGAAGGCATTTATAATACATTTTTCATGAGTCTTGTAAAAGGTAGATCTATTACATTTGATAGATATATATAATTATTGTGCAATTTTAACAGTATTACATATACAGATAAAATAATTGGTAAATTAGTTCATTTTTCAACAAATACGAGCTATTCTGAACTCACTTATGACATCTGGCATTTTAGATACTTTTTCACAAGATTAATAATTCTGAATTTTCATGTATCACTTGATAGCTTTCAGGTATCGTCAGTTACTCTCCTTCATAGTGACACTTGGCATTGTATTCAGTGAAACCACTTTTTAATAATCATAACAATGATAATGACAATAATGATTCTATTAGTGTCCCATTTGGAGAACAGTTAGTTTATAGAAAAGGGATGTTAGGTCAGAGTTTAATAAATGAACTATATTATTAATGGTGGTTTTAGGAAGTCAACTGAGGCACCTTGAGATAACCACAGCAGGTAAGCTATTACCACCCTTAGCCTGAGTTGTTTAAGGAAGATGAGATTATTTGCTGAACAATATTGGAATCTGTAAAGTGGAAGGATTACCAGACTGAACATCAGAATTTTCTTTTGGTACACAGAGGTTGTTCCTGGCCTCCCCGTAGAAAAGAATCTAGGAAAATAAATAATTCTCTCACTCTCCCTTCTTCTATCAATGACCTTCACTGTCTAGCTCTAACTTATACCACAAGAGACCAGTTCATAGTATCTGGTAATAAGGAAGAAGGAAAAATAAGGTTGGATCTTCAGAGAATAAGATGAGGATATTTCGCAATGATCAGCAATGATATTTAGTGAGCACCTGAATGTCTTATTTTATTTAAATATTACAACTGTATCATCTTACTAGTTGAAAATTTGAAAAATCGCAGATTTCTAAAAATACATAGCTGATTAGAGGTAGAAATGGAATTAAGGTGTATATTTATGTTACTCTAGTACCGATGCTTCTTTTAACTATGCTGTATTTCAGTTAAGCAAGCAATCAAATGCCTTACAAAATCCCCAATATTTTCTTTGCAAATTAAGTACATATATGTCCTGAGAGTCAATCAATGATAAATTCAAATTAAAAATTAGTGGCAACCACTGGTCATAGGGACATTGCTCTGACACTGTCTCCATCATCTTTTTTTTAATTTATAAAAGTTGTCAGGTTATTGCTTCTACTTTCATTAAGCAAGGAGGAGTCTCCAAGTTTCTCTCAGTCCAATCCCACCTTCCTGTATAGATGGATAAGCTGGGAATGAGCCAAACTCTGTCTACTGCTCCACTCAATGGGAACTGAAGAGATCTACTATGATGCCTTGCTCCCAAACCACGGAGGTGGCTCTTGAGACCCTCTAAACAAGACTTAAAAGACAACTCTGCAGACACCATGAGAGCATGCAAGGAGTGTTTATTGATTAGTCAATGGAAAGAGAGTTCTTGGATGACCTCTCTGAGCATAGGAGAAACTCTGTGAGGTGCTGGTGTCAGGGGTATATATAATAGGCGTTAGGACTGAGATTTAAAAACAAATGAATTAAGTTTTATTCACTGAGAAAGCAGAGGCAAAGAGAAATAATTTAAAACATTTAAGAATAAATGAAGGATAACCATAAACTTACACAGTTAAATAGGGGAATTATAAGCTAATATAATCTACTTATTTTTTCTGTAGAAAGAATATAGAAACCTGTATTCTCAAACTAAATATGCTACTGATTTATCACTAATATTCAATGGATTTTGATATACTCTGATGTTAAATTGTCAAAATAATATTTTAGAACCTTACAGGGTTTTATGAAGATAAAATAATAAAGAGATTTTGAAATGTAAAAGAGTAACAAAATTATAAGACAGTCATTAAGAAATTATTGATTATACTCATTATTGCTTTTTTTTGATTGTTTATTTTCTCTTGATATAACTTTTTTTCAAAAAATGTAGACTTCATTGGAGTACTGAGTATGAGAGAGAGAGAGAGAGGGAAAGAGGAGGGGAAGTTATTTTTAGGTTCTAACATATAACACAAATTTATTACCTAATTCATTTATTATTGAAAACATATTATTAAACTGAATGAGCACAGCACATACATTGGTATTGCTGGAGGCAACCATAAGTCACATTATGACAGGTTACATGTATTTAAGACAACTATTTATTTATTATGCATGAGAAATGAATAATTTCTTTAGTGATTGCCAAATCATATACTTCCTGAAATGCTTAGCATCTTCTTAGGGAAATGTATTTACCAAGATGTCATTTGTTCTTATGCATATTAGAAGAACAATTTAGAGAAAATGTGTGTAATAACCTTGTACCTTCTTTTACAAAAGCTGACTTTAGCTAGTATCTTCCATTTTATTGCTTTTTTAAAATACACATGTAAAAAAGTTTTGGAAGTCTTGCATATTTCAGGAAATTGTACTCAAATGCAAAATAAATATTATATATATACATATATATCTATAATCTATATCTATATCTATAAAATCACAGAACTATTACTCAGGTATAAGATAATACTATTTGTTTCTTTTGTTTTCCCTTTATTTGGGCACAGAGGGCATGTTTCTATCTCACAAGTGGCTAAAGATATTTGCTAAAACCAAGAGGTGCTTGTTTCAGCTGTGACTTTATAGGATTCATCAGCTGACAATTGACCAGAAAACTTAACACAACCCTTTCACAAAATCAGTAATATGCAATCAAAAATGAAAAATTCCTTTACTTTCAGCTTTTCTGAGGATATGACATAATTTATATTGAAATTTGATGACCTGGTATAATATTAATGAGAGGGACAAGATGATATGTAATCTGTATTGAATATTTTATCTCGCTTTGTCTTTACTCACAAAACATAAAGTTGCATCTGAGGGAATAAATTACTATTTAGTGTTGGCATTTAGGCAAGAGGTTGGACAACTCTTTGGGGTGATTGATTAGAGCAAATTTCATTTCTTAAATTTTTGTTTTCAAAGAAGTGTTAGCAATTCTGGACTTCATTTCCACATCACTTCAATACTTATTTGTGCATCACTGAACCCTATTCTCTTACTCACTCTGTGCCTGTCCCTAGATTGAGCATACCTTATATGGTGGCAACCTTTGGTCATAGCAGGGCACTGACAACAGATTCAAATATATTTAAATACCTAGCAAGTCTTCCCTATTTTGCTTTCTCTCCTTGTCAGAAAACCTTATAGTCCATTGTTATTTTTGACTTCTATAGCCTTTTAAGTACCAGAACTCATTTTCTTAACTATCCAAAACTTTCATAAAAATTAAAATATGCATGTGTGTTTACATAGGTGGAAAGCAAATGACTCACAAGAAATAATCAAGTTTCTTGTTACTCTTTGTATTTATCTGTTAGTAGTGATTCTATGACCACATGAGATCTCAGAAATACCCACTGATGTTTTGCAAATATAGGATAGTTATATTTAAGGGAGAATAGAGTAATTCTATCCAGATAAGGGCAATAGTTTTCCCAGCAAGAACATTTTATTTACAATGTGTAGTGCAGCAAGGCACAGGGCAGGTTTTCTATGACCTGGGCAGACAAGTAAAGGAGGAGTCCTGCAGTCCTCAATAGCTTTTTCAGGCCTTTAATGATCTTGCTACCTCATTTGTAGTGAAGCAAATAGGTGCAGGGTAGGCAGGGGGCCTGAGGGTCAGGAGGCTAACAGGCCTCCTAGTCCTTGGGAATCTTCACTCTTTCTGGGCTCTGACTTCTCTCATCAAGTCTCCGGTTTCTACTGCACTGTCCTCTGCCTCCTCCCATCCTCTGCTGCTGCACTCACATACTCTGTCTCTGGGCTGGGGTGCACCCACTCATGCACGCCCACTCCCTACTCCAGGTGCTGCAATCAGGCACATGCATGTGCAAGACCGCAGGTGTAGATCATTGATGCTAATGGTGGGAGGGCAGAAAAACCTTATAACTTGAATTTATCCTACACAGAGACAGTGAAGGCAAAAGGAATCTTTCCTTATACAGCTCTCCCCAAACTGATTTTCCTGATTCATTCATTAATTGTTGCAAGATGATTGGTGAGCATAAACATTACTTCCTCCATTTTATACTCTCAGCTGCTGGAGAAGTAAAAGAGATTCTGCCCTTTAGAGACACTTATTTATAAACAATAAACTAAGCCCCCATAAATATATGAAAACAGGATATAAGTGACAGTTGAAGAGAGATTAAATACATTGTGGCTAGTTACAGTTTGTGAGTACTCCATCTAAACAGGCAAATGAGGAAGGGAATAAACACATTTTAGGAAGAATAAAGTAAGGGAAGAGCACAAGGTAAAAAAGGGGAGAGTAAAAAAAATAGAGGGATATGACTTTAAATTTTATGACTTGTCTTAGCTGTTAGCTCTGAGTATGTTGTTAAACAAGATATGGCTTGAATCTGGCCACCCTTGAAAAGCTATTTTCCTTCCTTCACAACTCTGGATGGGGTGTTACTTTGTTTTGCATCGCCAGAGGGGAAAATCAAGTACAATTTAATTTAATAAGTCTTTATTAGGAACCTACAATAGGCAGCACTCCATTAGGGTTGCTAAACACATAAGCCAAGGAATAAGACTAACACAGTGACAGCACCAACAAACGCAAATAGAAAGAAGGTTTGATCAGGAGGCAAACACTGATTATGCCTGGACAAAAGTTCACACTCCTCTACTCTAAACCATTGATAGTTTACTCTGGAGAAAACACAGTCATGTCAGTATATTATTTTGATATTGTACAATACCTATGTATATTTCCATTAAGCACACACAGTTATTCTGTTACATTTTATTTCAACTAACATGTTTGGTATCTCCCTGAAGCTGAATTTAACACTAGGTATCATTAAGGAAAAGCAACTACACCAGGCTGACTCTCTCAGCATTTTTGCTCTTCAAGGAGGTCACACAAATGAGTGCTCCTTGTGCTCATACATTTCAAACTTTTTGTGTAATGGATTCTTGCAGTGATAACGAACAACACAGATTCTTTGTTCTCTGCCCTGAATTCTCATTCAACAGTCCTTAACAAAGGAATCCAGCGATTCTTCTGAAAGTGATCTCCTGACCATAATCTGAGAAAACAGTTTGAAAAACACTCTAATTGGTTGTGGAATCATAACCAGTAAAGTAGCAGCATTGAGGACAAAATAAAGTCAAGTTATTTATATCCTTTACTCCAAGTAAAAATACA
This sequence comes from Condylura cristata, assembly GCF_000260355.1. Taxonomy (NCBI): domain Eukaryota; kingdom Metazoa; phylum Chordata; class Mammalia; order Eulipotyphla; family Talpidae; genus Condylura; species Condylura cristata. The sequence goes on from NW_004567111.1 coordinate 33,080,327, forward strand.
CTTAGGCATGCAACGATATTCAGGTGCCAGTTATGATGGAAAAGGAATTCAAGGAATACTGAGTGATTATGAGGCTAATCAGATTTATCTGGAGGAAATGATTATGGATGCTTAGGTATGTCTGCAAGGAATGGCTGAAGTGGACTTAGTGGATTCAAATTCCTGTGTTTTCATGACTCCTGAATCTGCATTCTTTTATTTGTTGTTAACCTGTTTTTTATTTTATTCCAAGATTTGAATAGTATTTCTTTGTTCAGGTCTTGCTTACTGTTTATTATTCCTCTGTACCTACAGCATGTTTGATCTTCATGCAGTAACACACCACCTTCCAACCAGGTGGTTCAACTTCTCCCTGATGGAGACACAGCATGTTTGCAGAAAGTCTCCTGTTTCCTATAACCGCTCACTTTACTCATGGCAGAGCTCTTTCTCCTCACTGAACTGCAAGACATTAAACCCACACTTGTGCCTCTGTGTCTGAGACGACTCCCCCAAATTTAAAGTGCTTCCTTAGTCTCTTCTCTCCCTATGCTAACTGTACCTCACAGCCTAATTCAAGTTGTAATTACTAGCCTATTTCCTACAGCATAATATGAATTATTTACATTAAAAACAACTTAAAGATGACCCTTTTACCTTTACTATGCTAAAACAGTAGCCAGAATACAATATTTATGTGTATAGCTCTATGTAATTGGAAAAAAAAAGTTAAATAAATATTTTTTCTAACAGTATATTAAAGTTTTACCTTATTCCTTAGTTGAAAGTAGTTTATATTGCATTGTTTGAACACAATTTAGTAATCACCAAAAGTTCAGTTTGCAGGTAATTTAATCTGAAACAGTGTTTTTTGCAGTTTTAATCCTATAACATAAATTATATATTATGTATGTATATAAATCTATAGACTTATACATTATATGCTCATACATAGCAAATGAAAAATTTAAAAAGTGACAGCAATGTCACCCCTAATCTGCTAAATACTGCTCTACCTTTAGAAGAAAGGTCAGTAGGGATCAGATTGGGGGGAAGTAGGGAGAGAAGAAAGATGTCATGAAAGTTAGGTTAGTGTGATATCTGTACAATCTGTATTCTCTTTATCCCTTTGTAACAATATTAAAAATAAAGGGTTTACAAGTGTTTATACTGAAAACATAAAAGGACAAAAAGGAAGCTCTTCATTCTCTATCGCCCCCCCCCCCAAAAAGAAAATGAAAGGACCCACTGAATTAAGATTCAGACTGAGGATATTCCAGGACACACTTTGGAAATGGGGACCTTGTCGTTTGTAAGAGTTGATCACTTGGGGTGACTGGAGGAGGTCAGAGTGGACGTGCCCTGTGGATGACCTCTCAGCTTTACCTCCTGGAGCCACTTAAAGAAGCGCCTTTGAGTGATTTGTTATGGAGAGCACCTGAATCTCCTTAAGGCTCTTTATAAACACTTCAGATTCAGGCTTGCTGGTGTGAAGATGGATGCATGTTGCTGCTGCAGCTCCAGGCCACCACCGCCACCCCTGCCACCGCCACCACCACCTACTACTAGCCTTGTATGTATGTCCCTCACTTTACTTTATGAAAACCGCCACCTACCAAAATAAATTATGATTTGACTGTTAGAATGGAATTGCCCTTTCACCCAAGATTCACTTTGGAACCTCTGATTCATTGTGACATTTTTAAAGTTCTTTTTATTTATTTATTTTTTTAATTGTGTATATTCACACTTGGGTTTCTGGTATCGCTGAACTTATCACTAAAAGGCCTTTGTAATAATCTTTCAAAATTAATGAATCAAATGCTTGTGAGCACATAGATTTCTGAAGCACGTTTTTAAAAGGCCAGGCTTTAAAAGTCAAGGATGATAAAAAAGAGGATCAAGTAAGTGCTATAGCTGATAATCCCACTCATTCCTCAGTGCTTCTGAATAAAATTAGAAGTGTTTCACTACACCTGAATTACTTGAATTACTTTGGCTCAGATAAGTAATTCCAATAGATCAACCTTAGAGATAATCTTCTAACTTTAAATTTAGATTCACTGACATATCTGTTCTCAAAATATCATTTTACAGGTTGAAGGTGGTGTCCTATGACGATCTAAGGAACTTTCAGACGGGAAACCGATCAGGTAAGGTACATTGCATGCATAATATAAACTTGACTTCTCAGCTTTTCATATTTTTATGCAGTTATCACTTAACATGTACTTCATGGGATGCTTTGTTACACTTGGATAACTAAAGAGAGATGGTAGAAATAACAATTACTGTTATTTGTCTTGTCTTATGTTGGTAGAGAAAATGTATTAGCTTAGTGCAGAGCATGCTAAAAAAAGAGCTTCCACTAAAGAAGAGATGGTAGGAAGGAATAATACCAAGACTGAGGCAACTCCTTTGCTAACACAATTCCTCTTACTAGTGAAACAAATGACAAATCAGTTAACTAGAAAGGACTTCATACTCATTTCCACCCTCCAATGACTTGTCAAATTTGCATAAGTAAAAGTCATAATTAATGTACATGACCATAGTTTTCCTTAGGGATTATGCAGTGCCAAAAACTATTAGAGATGTTACAAGTTAATATTTTAAGACATCTCTGTAGTATCCATGGGCAAGATGCAAAAGGTGCAAAACAATGTAAAAAAGACCTGGAACAGCAAGTCAGAAAGATGGATAAAATGGCTATATAGGACAGTCTCCTACAATTTGTATAATTTATTAACTATTTAGAAGGCTGCAATTTTAAGGTTTACAATTGAACAAAATCTTTTTCTCAAAATTATCAAAGTAGAAAATTATTAAATTACCTTAATTATTTTACAAATAGGTTACAGTATCTGGTATAATACAGATGCTATGCAAATCTGATTGTTTCAGTTTATAGCTAAACAAAGCAAAACCAAAGTATTTCCTTTGGTCCTCATCTTTATATCTATATTTTATATTAATATCTTGGCCCTCCACATATGTGTACATGTGTATATATACATATATGTACATATATGTATGTACACACATATTTATTTATTTATTTAAACCAACTATCTGCTTTCCAAAGGGGACACTTTGTTCCATTTCTCACTTCAGGGCCATTTTTTCTGAACTATGAAAGTGCATTAAGTTGAAACTCTTGCTGCAGTGGCTGTGGATTGCTTCATAGTGCTGAGACAACCCCTTGCACCACCAGGAGGCCCTATATTTATTTATTTTATATCTGCAACAAATAATCCATTGTCAGAATTTATAAAGTTATCTCACTTTTTTTCTTCTCTTTAGTTTCACTGCCAATAGCATATTACTACTGCGTTACTGAGCAATTACATGTTTTTTTTCTTTTGGGACTGGGTCTCTACTACTTTTGTGATGTCTATTTGACCCCCTACAGTTAATTTTAGAAAGTAATACTAATTACTAATGATGTGGTTGTAATCAAGTTACTACTTTAGCTGAAAGTTCTCCATTTTTCAGCCCTTCAGCCTACAGATTATGACTATAATACTTAATACTTTGAATTCAATATTTTCAACATCGGTTCCTTAGGTTTTCAACAAAAACTAACAAATCAATTCAAATATTCTCCAATAGTTTTATATCCATGAATGTATGTCAGTTATTTCCTTTTCATCTCTGTTTGTGAAAACCTCCATATCTTTTAAACTCTTTGAATCTTTTCATGTCCATCACAGGTCTGAAAATCTTATATAATGATCACTTTTTCTCTTGATTTGCCAATTTTCCCTGTTATATCCACTTTTTTTTTTTTTTTTACAATCTAGAGACAGTAAAAAAATGAGTTCATATTAGTATATTATCTTTTACCACAATTGTCAATTGGAGGTGAACATACCATTTGAGCTTTTGTTGTATTCCCAGTAGCATCTAATATCATGCTTTGGATCTAGTAGTCCTCTCTTCTTCCTACATCTCTGCTTCAGAGGTTGCTGTAGTATATAGTATCAGTTTCTTTTAGCTAGGTTGTCATCATTAGAAACACTAGTTACTATTAAAGATAAAGGGTAAGGATTCTGCTACTATTAAAATGAAGTCAGAGACATGGATGCCTGAGTACTGTCAACCAGGACTTCTTCCTATAGAGTATTCCATGTTAAAATCAGATATGAGATGTTTTCTAACAAGTCACTAAATGTTTAAGGTATAAAGTATAATCCCTCCTTCTAATCCCTCCTTTTTTGATCAAATTCCATTTATAATGGTACTTTCAGACATACCTGTAAAGAAAAATAGTGCAAAACTATTCAGAAAAGGCTTTGAGATCATTTACCCCTCCACTACATTGAAACAACAATATAGAGTCTCGGAGACAAGAGTCTTCATCAAAATATATTTCTTCTTGTTCTGATAAAAAAGATACTGGAAAAAGTATTGTAAAGCACATGTATTCATTGTAATAAATGTTCTTGTTAGGTTATTTAGATTTATTACAAATCATTGTAGGTGTAGACAAAATAAGGAATGGTCTTCAAATAGGCTAAAAAGTTAAAAGAAGAGCAATGGATTTTAATTTTATTTACACATATCCTAAATGTCTTGCTTTGGTTATTAACTAAGTGGGATAGGTTGTACAACTTTTATGTTAATTCTAAAATGTGCATTTTATTTCAAATGGTACATTTCTATTATCAGGGTATGCTTTTTAATTGTGTTTGTTTTTTGTATGGACATAATTCCTATTTGTTTCTATAAATGAGACTTAATCCTATGGTATTATATAAAATTCAAATCTTGAAATGAAATGTAAAAAAGACAGTATTTTATGTACTGATATGTAGTAAACTTCTCAAGACAATGAAATAAACTAATCGCCTCTAAATATATATAGCAAATTCTCAAATATTTGATTCACTGTTTCATTATAAAGTTCATTATAAGATGAACACAAATACCTTAGTTATTTGAGGATCTCATTTCCTTGTACTTGTTTTACTTAAAGCTACAGCTTCCAAGAATCTATTGATGGTGTTAAGTATAATTTGTAGGAATCTTTATGTATATTAACAATTGAAAATTCTCAGTACTGAATTTCTATTTCATTACCCTTAAATGAACAACATTCAGTGTAAACTACTGGATTCTTTTTTTTTTTTTTTTTTTTTTTCAGCAGCAGACAGTTGTAGGAAACCCTACCTACCATTGAGAGGAAGTGGTTAAGGGAGAATATTAGCATCTTGAGAATAGTTATTTACTTATTTCTACAGTTGCATAGTAGTAGAATTACTGTGTGTGTGTGTGTGTGTGTGTGCACAGAAAAAATTGCTGTCAGAAGTAGAATGGAAATTAATTTTACAGGGTCATTGTAGATCATTAGATTTCCTTGTGGAAATCTGTAAATAAGAATATGGTTTAATATTAAGTGAATATTAGGTTATCTCAGCTACTGCATAGGGGCACAAAGTCATCATAATGTGGATAGTTAATGTGTACACTGTTTTTGCAAAATAGTAACATACAAGTTATGAATACAAGTAGATAATGCATTTTAAAGAGCTTTTAAAAATGTCCATTAAAACAAATGACAGCTGAAACTCAAATAAAATATTTAAAAGCTATACAAAATGTTTGAAAGACCAACAAGTGAGTTGTAAGATGTGAAAAATAAAAATACAGGATGCCAGCTATGTGAATTTCATATTTAAGAAATATTTTCACAAAAATAATTATTAGTTGTATGTCCAATATTATCTGAAACCCAGTACAAAGCCCTTTTCTCATTGTAAATAGAAGCTATAACATATATTCCTCCAACATTGCAAATAGTGTCAAAGACAGTAACAGGCATTCAGACCAATCACTTTTCTTAGGAACTAAGATCAATTAACTTTCATATGTTAAGTTTTACTCACCTGATATAAAAAACCAAAATGGTAGAAAAGTTTTAAGAACTTAGGTGACCTGGAGCAATGAATCCTCCATAGACTTACCTCAAATTTTAAAATTCTATGAAGTTTCCTTTTTTAAACTAGAGTGAATTTCATGTATAGTTTTATGTTCATATAAGTAATTCTTTACTTTTTTTCAACTGAATAAAACCTATGTCCTAGTCAGATGCATCATTTTTACCCAGAACTTCTTTGTTCTTATACACTTGAAAGAGTATATGTACTCCAATTAATTACATTAGCACAAGACTAGAATTCTGCCTAAAATAGCCTCATTGTTCAGTTCATCTGGGAGCAATTTTTTTTTTTT
>NW_004567111.1:33086710-33088501 GCF_000260355.1 Condylura cristata
ACTCCGGGGCAAGCGGGAATCGAACTCATGCGGAAGTGGCTTTAGCTTCTCAGTGCAGTGCTTTAACCCGCTGCACCACCAGGGAGGGCCTTGTTGATTATTTTTGTTGTTGTTGTTGTTCTTTCATATTTTTAGTCTTAATCCTACTTGTAAATATTAACCATGTCAGTTATTGCCTGGATATCTATAAAATCATCATGACATTTCTGATTTAGGCTTAGTGCTGTAAGCCAACTTATATTGTAGAACCAGAAATATTTTTATAAACCGAAGATATATTACTGAATTACTTCACATACATTCATTTCAAAGCCACATACTTCCCTGAGTAAAGTACTTTATTTCTCTTCTTTGTTTTCAATTCCATATTTCATTGAATTGTAAGTGCCATCATGATCAGAACCTTGCTCTTTCAGTTTTTCTTTAACTCTTCATTTAGTTTACATTTGAATGTCTCTCAGCCTGTCATTAGTTATTCCGTAAAAACTGACTTCAGTTTTGAATCTCCTATGGCCCTGTGACTGTTCTTTGAGCTATTTTTTTTTTAACCTTGATTTGTAATTACTTAAATGTCAGTCTTCTCTGTTAGACCCAAAAAGACTTCAAAAAGGGTTTTCTCTTTTAATTCAATATCTACCTAGTACAGTACCTGGACCACTGTAACTACTCAAACTCGTGTGGGATGAATATATATGAATGAACAATCTGTGTTCTAATTATAAACCTAATCAATTGATAATTATATTTGGGAAAATATTTATCATAAGTGGATCTCTGAGTTAAAAAAATAGAACCAGGGTTAGTCTGAAATTTTTTTTTTACTATTTCAGCTACATTTAAGTTTGCTACTCCTATTTTTTAAAGCAGTGAATTATTTTGAAATATAAATGTAATTAAGTAATATATTTATCATACATTTGCTACCCCCATGGTAGTTCCAACAGTACAATGAGAAGACATGAATGACATATCACTGCTCAGGTAGCATAATGATTAAGGACAAGGATCATTTATCATGCTTCAACTAGGCCTTAAATTATAATGAAAATGCATTGAGACTCACTTCTGCTGATTTCATTAAAATGTAGTCCTATCCTCATGTGGCAGGCATTTCAGTTCAGACTCCCCACTGGCAACATTATAATATTAAAGGACAACAAAATGAATCATGAATGATGTAAATAAAGTTACAAATAATAGAATACCTAAAGGTGAAATATGTTCATTATTTTGTTTTTAAGTAAACAAAAGCAGTTGCAGACATCAATTTGATTTAATTGATAATGGGTTATTATGCATTTGTATTTATCATTTACTGTGTCCCAAAGAATGTTACCTAAATAGCTTTTATCACAAAATGGATATATGTAGTCATCAAACAAGCCATGTCAAGACTGTATAATTAGGGCTTTTCATACAGCACTAACCAGAAATGGAGTGTATGTCTTCTCACTCATTTAAGCATTTTATAACTCTGAAGGCTCAACTGTGAAATGTATTTTCTGAAATAACAGCTATACCACAATAAATAGGATTCCACCCCAGATATTAGCAGCTGCCAATTTAGATTAACATTGGAAAACTAACAAAGATGGCTACTGTAAATTATTTGTTTATTAAATCCAAGAGAAGCAACTTTTCCTGTTTTGATAGATGAAAAATACTTTAAAATGCAAAATGGCCCTTATGAAAACATTTCACTGGAGTCTTTCGGGTTGCCAAGAACTGACAAATGCAAAAAAAAAAAAAAAAAAAAAAGAAAATCAAGTGCTTTTTAACTTTTATCGGGTT
>NW_004567111.1:33088601-33103850 GCF_000260355.1 Condylura cristata
ACTTTTCCTGTTTTGATAGATGAAAAATACTTTAGATCGGAAGAGCACACGTCTGAACTCCAGTCACTGCTCGACATCTCGTATGCCGTCTTCAAAAAAAAAAAAAAAAGAAAGAAAATCAAGTGCTTTTTAACTTTTATCGGGTTCTTGGTCTCCTCTGAGAATCTAATGAAAGATTGTGAACTCTAAAAAAATGCAAATTTACATAAATAAAAATATTTTGCACTCAAGCAGCACTATTCCAATGGGTGTATATAAGTGCAATCTGTTTCAATAGAGCAAGCAGTGGTCTAATGGTAGCAGTTCTCTACAGAGTTAAATTTTCTAAAATGTAATAACAATTATGACTGATGCTAAATCCATAGAGCTAGGAGGGATAAGTATGTAAATTGACTCTGGGTTAAACTAATTCACAACAAATAATGGAAGAATATAATAGAGTAGGTGTTTTTAGAAAGATTTTAAAAATTGCATGTACGTTATTAAAAGGCAATTATCTTTGTGAGGCTTATATTGACCATTGCAACTCTTATGCCACTTTATAAAAAGATTAAAATAGAGAAATAGCTACACCTGCAATCTCTATACCTAAGTGTCATATTCTCATAGCAACTCTCATTAGATTCTAGGCATTGACTTTTTTTTTGATAAAATGCTCTCATTTAAATACTTAATGTATATTAAGGACTGTTAAAATTTTTTGAAATATCACTGGCATTTTCTGTGTGCTGACCTTGCTTTATTCTATCTTTCTCTGAAATGTCCTGGAGGAATCTCACTAAGTCCCAGACTGAAGGTCTAGGTAACATACAACTTATGAATTTCTCATCTTAGATAGGTATTGTTGTTTAAGTCTCTGTGATCTCACAGAGTCTAATCACATAGCTTAACTACTAGTTCACCCAAGTTCTCCAGTCTCTACAGTTAACATCTTCTGATAGGTTAGGAGTCCTCTAGGGAAGGAACTGAGTTACATTTTCAGTGATGCTTCACCTACTCATCTACAAGTGCTTGACAGGGATATAAGTATTTCTGTTGGTTTGTTGATCAAAAAAACAAACAAAAAACAAACTTTCAAAGCAAGCATAGCATCAGTAGCGGTTGAGGGTATGTACCATTTGGTTTAAGAAGTGAGCAATAAATTGGCCACGGTTACCTGGTCAACCATTGAAAACCCAACACTGGTCTTGATATTACCTGATACATTGCTGGTAGATCAGTAAGTATTTGCTCGATAAATGTACGATGAACAAATTAAATCAAAGGAGAATAAAGGCCACCTATGATACACGACACTCAAACCAAACTTTCTTGTAAGTCTCTTAAGCAAGACTTTTAGTTCAGAGTTCTGCAGTCATTTTGTTATCCTGAAGAATGGGAACAAGATGTAGGACATCCAGTACTTAGCCCTTAATGTCAATCACTACCAAGCAGAAGAAAAAAGAAGTTATAACAAACTGGAAAGGGTGGTAAAAAGTAAATTCAAGGTCTTAAGTGTATTTCATAGATTAAAAAGTTAAAGTTTTCTAAAGAAATTCAAGTTGATATTTAGACTGGGAAGAAAATGGGTTGGTGATGAAGTGTGTTCTCAGAGAACAAAAGTTTTCATTAAGGATCAAAAATGAAAAAAGCAGAAAATTCCAAAAAAAGAGGACAAGCCATCTGTAATCATGGCCATGATCACACACTGGGCCTTTTAAAGTACATTCCAGTTTCTCCCAGCTTAAAAGTAAAATTTCAATGTCACCTGTTGAGTACACCCTTCCCAGTCATCTTTCACTCTCCTCTGTGCTGTCTTTACAGAAATGTGAGTATTTTAGCATGGCCTTTTCTCATCACGCTGTCTCTTGCACTTTCTATTCCCTTCCCTGCTTCCACAAAGCTATATATTATGCTCACTTCTCAGTGTCTCTCTCCTTTTCCAATAAATTGAGAGCACTTTGAAGGCAGGAACTTTTGTCTAGACTACACTGACTGGATGAAGACATGAACAAAGCTGAAGAGTCTGCTGCATTGAGAATACAGCCCCTCTTTGAATCCACAGATTAGCCTTCTAGACACTTGAAAAATGTAAACCTTTTAAGGTCACTCACTCACTTAATCCTCTATCTCTCCACCACATGAAAGATAAGGTCTAAACTAAAATTCTTGTGCTAATGTCTGCAAATCACTTCAGGCTCCCTTAGAAACAGAAGCTTAAGGAACTTTGCTCCCCAGCATCAACAATGTAGATCTTTTTCCTGCTTTTTGACCTTTCTAAAAGGAATGTTCTGTCCTCTTCTGAAATAGCTTCTCCACCTTCCTTATTTCAGGTTTCAAAATTCCACTTAGAACCAGATGAGAAAAGTTGAAATTTAGAGTACATGTATGGGCACATTTATTAGTGGTTGCAAAGTTTCTGCCAAAGAAATTTTACAATCCTAAAAGCAATGTTTCTCTACGGACTTCTATGTGTCTGGTCAGATTTTTTCCCTTTCTACTTTACCTTTCCTGGAGTTGTTATAAATAATAGCTTCTTTTAAAATTACCTTTTCTAATTGTTTATATTTCTTGTTTTGCTGTTACTGGTGGTAGAAATTTACTCAAGTACCATGTTTTTATCTTTATCATTGCTGTTAGTTTTCTGTTGCCACTCAACAAATTACCACAAATGTTGTGAAATAAAGCAACAGTTTTATCTGACAGTTCTAGAAGTAAGTAGTCCTAGATGCATTGTGGCTCAAAAAATTAAAGTCCAGTCAGGATCACATTCCTTTCCTAATGCCAACCATTTTTTGGAAGGCACCTGTAGTCCTTTCCTCATTTTAAAAATATAATAGCAGAAGTCAGTTTCTACACAAATACCATGCCTGCTTCTGTACAGTCTATTTGGCTCTCAGCTTTTATGGAGTTAGAAGTTTTCTAAAACTTTTATTCTGGCTTGAAATTTACATGCTTGTTCTGTTTTGGCATTTACAACTAACATGTTATCATTATTCTATGCATTCAAAAATGTAATTTATTAAATATGCTGAAATATTTGCCTATTGATACGTAAACTCAATATGTTTTTATTTTACACCCCAAATATTCACCATCATAATTACTACTGAATTTTATACCAATATTACTTAAATTTGCTCAGGTCTTTTGATCATTACCTCTTGTAGTTCATTCTGTTATTTAGTTTAATTGAACTCTTCCTAAAGTATGTTTGATCTCTCCCAGTTGAGATTCTGTTAAAGTTTTAATCCATGCTCAAAACATCCATATTCAATGTACGCTATTAAATGTCTTAATTTTAGGCAGTTGCTCTCTTGTGTTACATTTTCATCTGGTTTCTGTCATTGCTTTCAATAGTTCCATATTGGTGTGATTATTCATTATTGAAACTGAGCTGTTTTATTGCATTTAGAAGTTAGCTTCATTGAACTCACTTTTGTGTTGATTAAGAGGATATAAATCTTTTCCCAATTCTGAAAATAGTCTGATAATTTCTTTCACAATCTTTTCCTATGCTTACTAAAAGTTGTGACATTGCCCCCAAGATAAATAGATCATTAGATCAAAATGGTCTAATAATAGGTTCTCATTTTGTGAATACTATTAAACGTAACCTACCTAATAATGAAAATTCATCTTCTGTATTTTCAGTATCTTTTACTTGGCATTATTTTTAATCTCCTTAAATTAAGTATATCTTCAATTATTTCTAATGTAATTATATATCAACATTGATTAATTGATAAATTTGACAGATATACCATTCAGCACACACAATGAATATGGTAGCAAGGAAAATCTCTTTACTAACTTCAGAATTTTTATGTAACCTAAATCTTTTCTAAATTTTAAGATGTTTATTTCAAAAGCAGATGACAGAAGAATACTATACAAAAGGCAGATACAAATTTTCATGACTATTGTTTCACAATCAAGCCTACCTCTGCATTTATTTCTTCCTTTTCCCCACTTCCTGTCAGCTCCACCCGATGAATAAAAAGAATGGCTTGCATGTAGCACTGATTCTAAGTATTTATTTATTTATTTAGGCAAATATTCTTAATAAAAACCTGAATATGAAAAAGTTGTCACATAGTAAAAAAAAGTGCATGATGTGGGTCCTCCCTGATGGTGCAGTGGGTTAAAGCACAGCACTAAGAAGCTAAAGCCACTTCTGCATGAGTTTAATCCCCGCCTACCCGGAGGTGATCCATATGGCAAGGCGGACATCTCCTGACCCGCCCATTGCTCCCCTCAGCAGTGTACTTGGTCAGTCTGCCTGTTCTGCTCCCCGCTCTGTTTCTGGTGAATCCTTTCACCACCCCTGCTCCTCTGGCCTATACCCAGTTCTGTATGCACAAATAAATAAATCTTAATTTTTTTTAAAGTGCATGATGTTTCTGTATATATTATAAAAAACCTATAAAGCAGTGGTTAATAATATTTTAAAAAATTTTAAATTTATTTTTTACATCATTCTTCATTTTGTGCATTTTTTGCATCTCAATTGTAATCCTGGTGGACTTTCCAGCACCAATTCTCCCTGCCATAACATAGTCCCATGCACTCTTCCCACCCAAGTTTTGATTCTAGTTCCCTCTCTACACCTGTACAGTCTTTTATTTACTCTTGTTCATTGTTTTTCATTTTTACTTCATTAAAAACCCATTTTTTTTTCTTCCCCTGATCCCTTACACTCCTTCTATGAGTGAAACCATCCAGTGTTTTTCTTTTTCTTTCTGGCTTATTTCACTAAGCATGATCCCTTTTAGTTCCATCCATGTTGCTGCAGAAGGCATGAGTTTATCTTTTTTGATTGCTGAATAATATTCCATTGCGTATAGGTACCACAGCTTTTTAATAGTCACCTATATTGGGGCATTTGGGTTGATTACACATCTTTCCTATTATAAATAGAGCAGAGATAAACATGGAGGTGTAGGTGTCCTTTGGGTAAATACCTAGGATTGGGATTGTTGGGTCATGTGAAAGCACCATTTTTAGCAGTTCGAGAAACAGCATTCCATAGAGGTTGTACCAGCTTACATTCCCCTCAACATTGTAGGAGAATTCCTTTTCTTCTATATCCTCACCAACATTTATTGTTGCTAGTTGTTTTAATATGTGCCATTTTACTGGTGTGAGGTGGTATCTCATTGTGGTTTTACTTTGCTTTTCCCTTATTACAAGTGATATTGAACATTTAAATTTTTTTTCTAAAGTTTTGTTTATTTATGCATATAGAACATTTTTATTTATGCATATAGGGGTACAGGTAATAGGTGCAGGGGAGGTAAGAGGATTCACCATAGTGGAGTGCAGAACAGACTGATCAATGAAGTATACTGCTGAGGGGAGCAGCAGGCAGGTCAGGAGAGGTCTGCCTTGACATGTGGGTCACCTCCTGGACTGGGAATTGAACATGTACTGAAGCAGCTGTAGGTTGCTTGACTGCTGTGCTTTAACCTGTTGGGCCACCAGGGAGGGCCCTGAACATTTTTTTCATATGCCTTTTGGCCATCTGCATTTCCTTTTTGGATAAGTATCTTTTTAGCTCTTCTGCCCATTTTTTGGTGGGGTTTATTTTTGTTGATTTTCATCAGCTCTATGTATAACTTTGTGATCAGTTTCTTGTCATTGATATTTTGTGTAAAAATTTTTTCTCCCAATTATAATTTTAAACTTTATAGCTTCAATCCTAGTTGTGGCACATTTAACAGTGTAGCTTCTAGCAATTGCGTAACCATCTGTGGGAAACAGAAGAGTAGTTACCTTCCAGAATGAGCCCAGAAAGTCTTAATTTATGCAAAATATTTGCAACTGTAAAAGGTTGTTCACTGTTAGAATTTCTGCCTCTTGACTATTCTAAGTGTGATAAGCTTCTAATGCAGGCACAAGCTTTTTTTTTTTTCTTTAACATTTTTAATGTTAACCCTCTTTATACAGTTAACATCCCAATTATTTTTGCTTAGAAACAGAGTAGGATATGTCTGGAGACTGAATTCAAGTCTCATGTTAATTATCTGAAATCCAATTTGTTGTCTACATCCCTTTAGAAATGTGAGCTATGTAGTATGCAATATTCATAATATGGCTAGATACCTCATATGAGAGTAATTTAATTGTCAGTGCTGCTCAACCATTGTTTAATGAATTCCTAACAATTTGAAAGGCAAGCTGTTGGAAGGCCATTATTAAATTTCATATTTGCTCTGCAGTTTTCTTCACCATTGCTTCATCTATTTAGGATTATGATAACATTAACTTTTGAATTCCTTTAAAAAATAGGACTTCTTTGCATAATACAGAAGTCAAACTTTTCATCTAGTAGGAAAATAAAGCAAATACATTTTAAAACAGGCTTGCAATTAAACCAAAGGGTGATGATCACTTTAGTCTGTACAGTAAAATTCAGACTTATAAAATAAATCATGTACCAATTTATGTAGTAGTAACAATAAAGAATATTGTGGTAGACACAGGAGGAAAAGTCAGGTAATTATAGCAAAGCTTAATCTTACCTTATAAATAGCTTAATAAATTGTAACTACTAACATTTCAAAAAGAATTACATCAAGGCACACCTTATTTATATTATTGATCGTGCCACAAAGCATAATAGAATTAAATTACTGTTAGTTTTTTATAATATCTCAAGATGCACATGGGAAAAGAATATTTTAGATGCTTGATATCAAAATCATATAACCAGGCTAAATTTGGGGAAGGAAACTGATTAAATCAATGATTTTATGAGTTAGAAAGGGGAAAAAAAATATTCAGAATATATTCAGATTCTTCAGTAATAGGAACTAGCTTTATAATCCAGTGAATTAAGGAATTTTCTTTTGCATGCATTTGAACACTTTTAGGAGCTCTAAGACAATTCAAAAAATAAGCTGTGTTTACTATTTAATCACGGTCAATTATGCTGAGATAATAGATAATCATGACTGAGCTATATTACATATAAATCCATCTTCTTAAGGGTTCAATGTGATTTTCTGGAAATTAGAAAAGGACATACAACCATATCCAAATTTTAGGAGGCATTACTAATGAAAGGGTGTGCTAAACATGATTTAACTGTTGGAAATTGATAAAATGATAACTAACCACTGGAATGTGCTGAATGGATATGGCTGGGATATTTAATAATACACATCAGTTCAGTGTAGATTTGATGTTTGAGTAATTTTTTTTTTAGTTGAAGGAATGATAATAATCAAAATAATTGTAATTAGTGCTTTCATTTCAGGACCCTATATGGATTTTCTGACCTATTTTCAATACTTCCTACTTGAATTTATTATATGAATTTTACCCATAACTATGAGATCATCATGATACAAGCCTCAAGCTTTTCAGTGAAAGAGACACATTTAAAGTCTCACTCTACCTGTGGGTAGAGTGAGGGTTTAAAATTACTCAATTCTTAGAACCCTAATTTGTCATCTCTGAATAAGTAGATCAGTTGCATGCTGTACCTGCTGTTTTCTTGGTCCTCATAATCCTTCCTGTTTTCTTAACATTACAGAGCCCATCCTCCTGGACACATGAAGGTCATATCACAAAAATGAGACTGATTAATCCCCAACCCTTTTTCCAGTCTCCAAGAGTGCTTGTTGCTAAGGGATGAGAGAATTACAAAAATTGGACTGAGCAGATTTCCTCCAATCTTTTATTTCAGTTATAGATGAAGGGACCTTGTCCATTTCTCCTTTGGTCAGGGATAAAAGTAAAAGTAAAAATATATTTTGATAAATCAGACCAAATTTGATACTAAGCTTTCTATGAATCATTTTCCCACTGTTACTATTACTAATAACACATCTATTTTTATTACTGTGACTTTTCTATTTTATTACCGTGACATCACCTGAAAGTTACTGAATAACTATTTGCAGCACCATTTTAATAACTTCTCGTGTATCTATCTTATTTAATATTTACTGGAAATATGATTATTATTGTTATAGCAATGTTGCTATTCTAATTTATAAAAGAGAATAGACTGTTAAGGAGACTATGCAACACAAAGTAAATTCACAGTTAGACATGTTTCAGTCCAAAGCTAAGTACCACCTGATCACTTTCATATGTACTGATTTTATATAATTCAGATGAAAATTGGACATTTGTTCAAATCATCAATTTAATTCCTTCCATACCCAGGTTTCTTTGCACAAACCCAAGTGACAGAATCACTGAACATTTCAAAATGCAATCAAGAAATCTCCCCTATCAGAGGATTGCACAGTCCTATTTGATCACACATCTGTAGGGTGAAAAACAAATCATAGTTCATTTAGTTGACTCTCCTTTAACACATTTTACAGACTACATAGCAAACTTGGTAAATAATATTTACACATTCGGGATTTATAAAATGAGGAATGAAGAATGGCTCACAGTGTTAAGGTGTAGCTATTGTTTTTATAGTCTAAATCTTAAGAAAATTTGTCCTAAGCAATACATCTTGTAAATGATTCAACTAAGAAAAAATGGAAGTTGTTATAAACCTAGATAATGCTGGAAAACATAAGAGCATGCTTAAACTGAATGGAAAGGTAGAGTATTAGTAGAGGGAAATATAGTTTCCAAAGGAGTCAGAAAATGCCAAGTTAAGGGGTTGTTCCCCTCATCTAGTCCACATCAGTTTTTAAATGTTCCTTCTCTGAATTCAATCCTATATAAGCTCTATCTTCTGCAACTAAATCTTAGTCTTTCTGGGTCAGCTTTAGTGGCCTTCTATTTATATTAGGTTATTTAAACTTTTTTTAAATATGGTCTAGAAAAACATTATACTTTCTTTTCAGCTGTCAAGATGATTTAGTGTGTGACCTCTCAATGGACAGTGGCCACTTTGTCTTGAAAGGATTTTCTTTCTCTTTTGTCTTTTGTTCTCTTAAGTGTGCCATCTAAAACAGTACCTTTGAGTTGTTCAAATTGGTCTATTTCTTCAATTGTTTTCCCCTTTCAATGCTTCATTTAATGTTTCTCTAATGGTTAGTTACTGTCAGAAACTCTGTAAAAAGGTATGTCTTTTTGAGTTTATGTTCTCACTAATGCACGTAATCTTGGATATTTAATAATACAACTCTTTGAAAAGAACACAGTTTTATCTAATTGCAGGCTCATTTTCTTGTCCTTCTTGTAGGATATGTACTGTGAAATTTCCGTTAATATTTTTTAATCCTAATTTTGCCTTCATAGTACAAAAAAAAAAAAATAGAGGAAACATCTTTTCTGAATGTCAAGCACAAATTTACTTTCATTAAATACTGAACATGAATGATATAAGGGGAAGGAAACAGAAAACTAGCATTTATGGAATGATAAATTCTTGCTGATTTTTTTGTATTGTGCTAGATATTAACTCATTTAATGCTTATAACAACTGTATACAATGTGAATAATTTCAACCAAAATATGTTGTATTTTTTACCTAGCTAAAAAAGTATAAATCATTATTTGCAAAAGTCTTCTTATTAAATAAAGGAAGCACTTCATTTTTGCACATGATTCACTTGAGTGAGTACTACCACCAGCCATCTTAGATAGATAAGATAGGTGATGGGCTCTCAATAACATATTTTATCACATCAGATATAGAATACTCATCATTTTTTTAGATATTTTTTTAAGATGTTTTATTCATTCATACAGAACTGGGGTACAAGCCAGAGG
Organism: Condylura cristata; assembly: GCF_000260355.1. Classification (NCBI taxonomy): domain Eukaryota; kingdom Metazoa; phylum Chordata; class Mammalia; order Eulipotyphla; family Talpidae; genus Condylura; species Condylura cristata. The sequence continues at coordinate 33,098,274 of NW_004567111.1, forward strand.
TGCAGGGGTGGTGAGAGGATTCACTAAGGACAGAGTGGGGAGCAGAACTAGCAGATTGACTAAGTACACTAATACACTACTGAGTGGAACAGCCGGCTGGTCAGGAGAGGTCTGTCACACCATTTGGATCAGCTCCCAGTTGCTGTTAGCTTGCAGCGCTGCATGCTAACCTGTTGCACCACAAGGGAGGGCCAGATACACATCATAAGCTTATCTTGACAGTAAATTGTTCCTATTACTATTTTTTTTTCAAGGTTCTAATCAACTCAACCTTGACTAATTTTTCATTTCTTTTTTCTTTTTTATCCCTGTCTACGTAGTATCCTTCCTTGCTAGCTTTACATTTTCTTTATGAATGTTTAATTAATTTTTTGGTACTCAGATAAAAATTGTAATAAAAAATATTTTAACATAATTTTAGTATTTTATTATGAACCTTTGAATGTTTAACACAAAATACAACAATATCCAATCTACTCTTTACATGAGCTTTCAAGCATCCCTTTAATAAATATTTGTAACTTCTGAAAATGAAATCAAGAAAATGTTTCATTCAGGAGAGTGGTAAAAATAAAATACTTATTTATTAAAAAGTTCAAGGCCTGTTTTCTAAAAACAACAGGACTTTTTTTTTAAATCTAACATAAATGAAGAAAAATTTCATATTTGTACATTTGAAAGATCAATATTAAGAGCAGTTCTCCAGTTTTGTAGGTTTAAAATCTTTATAAAAACAAGAGCACTTTTTTTTGCCAACAATTTTATTCTAAAATTTAAATAAGAATGAAAAGAGCCAAAATAGCCTAAATAATTTTGAAAAAGAACCATTAAAAAAAGATATAACGTTACCGTATTGTTGTAAGGACAGATACATAGACCAATGGAAAATATAGTTCAGAAATAAACCCTAACATTTATATTCAATTGACTTTCAACAAAGGGAAAGATTTCAATAGGGAAAGATTTTCTTCTGCCTATTCTAGAAGTTTTATGGTTTTAACCTTTACATTGTGGTATATGAATAATTTTCATAAGAATATGCAATTCTCCTGTCACTATTTTTATACAGAATATACAAAGAATCTCATCTAATCATATGAAAAATACAATTAAAAATTGGGTAAATGAACCGAATAGACATTTTACAAAAGAAGATACATGAATGACTCACAAGCACAAGAAAAAATGCTCAGCATCAATAGTAATTAGGGAAAGACAAATTAAAACCACCTGAGATACTACTTCACACCCTCTAGAGTAGCTATTATAAGAAGACAGACAATCAATATATAGGCTAGGATATGGAGAAACCAGAATCCTCATATAGTGTTAATAAGAATGTGAAATGTTATACTTTGAACCGTTTCTTAAAAAGTTAAATTCTCTCTATTACCAGCAACTCCACATCTAGGTACCTGCCTGAAATAAAGCATAGTTCCTCATGAAGACTTAAAAGAGTTTTTTTTATTATAGTAAAAAATCTGAACAAGCCAATCTACATGTTTGGTAAAGGGATAAAATTGTGGTTTAGGAACATAATAGAATATTGCTCAGTCATTAAAAGGAACAAAAGATTGATACATACTGCATCATGAATGAACATCAAACAATTAAATGCTCAGTAAAGTAAATCACATACAAAAGACAACATATTTCATGAGTGAAATTATTTTTAAAAAAAGTCCAAAAAAGCCAAATCTCTATAAAAAAGGTAGAAATCAGATAGTCACTGTCTGGGCCTAATAATCAGAAGTAGGATTGTTTATTAATAATCAGATGAGTTCTTTTTTGATTGATAGAAATGTTACTAATTGAGAACTACTCTCTAAATTAACCAAATGTCAAAAAATCTGAGTAAGCTTTATGGTGTGTATACTTTTTTCTTTTATTACTGTAAATAAATTCCCCAAAGCTAAATGCTTTAATACAAATTATTTCAGTTCCATAGATTTGCAGTCATAGTATGAGTCACAGTAGACTAAGTAGGGTTGGCATGATGAGTTCCCTTTTTGCAGACTCTAGAGGAAAATGGATTTACTTGCTCATCAAGGTGTCAGAATTCTGGCCATGCAGCTGTTGGCCTGAGGTATATCTTTACTTGTTGGGTGTTAGTTAGGGAGCCACCTTAGCTTGGAGAGACCTGTCAATATTCCTTACTAATAGCCCCCCTGCAGTTCTCAATCAGTAATGGGCTTCAAATCCTTTTAATACTGTCATCTTTTGGACACTTTCACATCATTGTAGTATCTCTTTGATCCAGTTAGTAAAGGTGCTTGGATTTTAATACTCATGATTTAGTTGACTCTCATCAGTTCAATGATCTCAACTTTAACCACATCTTGAAAGTATCCTTTGTTGTTTAAGGTAACATTCATAGTTTAAAGTTGTAAATTTTATTTTTTGGGTAAAATTGAGGATCCATTATTCTGCCTACAAGAAACATATTCAGATATTTTTAATCTATATTGTATGCTTGTATTGTAATAGCATACAATGATCCAAATAATCCTATGTCAAAAATTAAATCACTTGTGATAATGATAACTTAGTTTCTTCCATTCTGATTATATGCATTCATTATCTTTTAAGATTTCTTATAACCTCCTGCCTTTAAATATCTAATAACTTTCCTAGAACTCATGCTATAATCTCAGAGTCATCCTATGATCTTTTTTTAGGTCCCATAAAAATTTCTTTAAAATTCCTTAGCTATCCTATTTAGAAACACAATGAAAATCACTGTCACCACCTATACTAGTATCACTGTACTCCAAATCTCTGTAAAGTTTTGCTTGGCCTTTTCCATTTCTCCGCTTCCATCTATGCCCTGCTATTCCGCACCCAGTCAGTTTTTAATTTGACAGTCAGTTATCACATAACATCTTTATTAATTAGACTGCTTTAATAAAGGGGTAAGATTCAGTGAGTCAGTCCTCACTCTATGCCACTATTCCTATATATGCTTCAAAATGCTAATCCATCTACTTTTAACAAAAATGGCATGATGTAGGTTTTAGCATCATCTATATTAAATTTAAATCACTGAAAGAATTTAACTCATTCAGGAGTGTAACTTAAAATCCAACAGCCAGAATTTGAACTAGGGTCAGTAATTCTAAAGGCACAGTGCTCTAAGCCACTATGCTATGGCATCAATCTATTATTTTTCCAAGTGTAATTGACTATTAAATTCAACTTTGTTGATTTTCAGTTTTGTCAGAGACATCAAATTCCACAAGCAGCTACAGCTTTCCCCAATCCTTCCCTAATGTATGAACTTAGGAGAAGAAGAACATGTTGATCAGCAATGTCATTTGTCTTATGGAGAATGTTCTGCTTGCTGGGAGAGGTATCCAGCTCCCCAAAGAGATGATAGGAAGACTGCAAGATAATCACTGATCTTGCTGCCATAAAGAGAGGTTGGCATTTTGTTTCCCAGTTGGATACCTGCTTAGGCAGTGCACTTGCTGACCTAACTCCTTGCCATTCTCAGCAGGGATCATGATCAATTAGAGTGATGGCTGGCTGACAGTGTATGAGCCTACACTTGTACTCTCTTGGCAGTTAGACTGCCAGTGTGGGTGTTCAAAGGGGGCTGAGTGGGAGTCAGAAATCCCAGATCAGAGACCAGGGCAGTGGGGAGGACATGCAGAGACTCCAAAGAATGGTCACCCACATGGTACAGGGCTAGCAGGTCAGAGCCTGCTCCACAGAGGCTGAAGGCCAGAAATGTGGCCGGGAAAGCAATGTTAGCTGGTAAGGAAGGGCCTGAAACCTAAAAACAGGATTAAAGAAAAAAAACATTTTCTCTTTTCTAGTTCTACCTTCTTACTCTTTGTGAAAGAAATACATCTTCATATCAGAGAAGAGTGAAACTTTGAAACAAGGGGCCTCAAAATATGGACTGGAAGTTTTCCCATAGACTGTACAGATTTTTAAAAAATATGCTCAAAAGGACACTTTCAGGATGAAAAGGAATGAATTTTCCAGAACATGGTTTAATATAGTGATAAACTTTAATAGAAGCCTTGTTAATCTGTTATGCTTGAAAGTTAATTATTAACTGGTTATACTGATTATGATAACGCCAAGGTCCTTGGAGATCAGGCTTCTACCACATCCTCTTGTCCTTTGTCTCACCATACAGCCCTGTGTTGTGTCATGATGTTTTTTTTTTTTTTAAAGATTTATTTATTTGTGCATACAGAACTGGGATACAGGCCAGAAGCTCAGGGGCAGTGAAAGGCTTCACCAGAGACAGAGTGGGGAACAGAACAGGCAGATCCACGAAGTACACTGCTGAGGGGAGCAGCGGGCGGGTCAGGAGAGGTCTGCCACGCCATGTGGTCACCTCTGGGGCAGGCGGGAATCGAACTCATGCAGAAGCGGCTTTAGATTCTCAGTGTTGTGCTTTAACCCGCTGCGCCACCAGGGAGGGCCGTGTCATGATGTTTTAATGAGCATAGACCATTGAGATGATGATCTGTAGGCTATGCCATTAGCCAAGTGGTCATAGACTGTAACTTCTAGGTTTGTGTAATTGCATCTTACATACACAGAACAAAACCACAATTGATGCACTTCACAGATGCATTAAGTGAAGCGTGCCTATGGTTCAACCCAGATGAAAGTACCTGCAACCTCAGGACCACTACTAAGACTGTTGGCCAAGCATTAGCCTATCATGATTCAATTGTCACATATTCAGAAAGGCCTCTGCAGAGCACCTTCCCTAAAGTCACCCATCCTCTGACTATGATTTTACCTTGTTTGATTTTATTCACTGCATTTCCAATCATAGAACATTCAGAATGGAAGGAAAGCTGTTAAATTTGCTAGTAGCTCAATGAGGAATGCACACAGACTTCCATTTGGAAGGTATACCTAGAAACTTTCAAGGAAAAGTCTGGAATCGGTGTTCCTTCCCCAGGTCTGCCTGTTTTCTGGAATTCTCCCAGGTGGAAATTGGACTGTTCAAGGTCTGGCCTCTGCCAATGTTCTTTCAAAGGGCTTATCAATCCATAAGAGTTTTGGAAATAAGTGTTTCTAAGCCTGGGACCCATATGATATACTTTTCCAACTTTTCTATATCCTTCCCAGTCTCAATTTAATTTATTTGCAATTTACCAAATTTTTAGAAGACTCTCCTTCAGACAAAGAATATACAAAAATGTTGCTTTTGACCAATATAAACTGACCTTGTCATTCAGTTATGAAAAATTCTATCTTACCCTGAGACTAGAACTCACTTACGGGAATGTATCCATTTTGCTATCTATTTTCCAATTACTGCAAGCTGAAATTAAGAGAGCTGATTGGAAAAAAAAAAAATCACTCATGTAGGGCATAAATAAGTTTTTTTTTTTTTATTAGGTCAGTGTGAATGACCTACACAATTACTTCTGCTATTCAAGCCAGCTCTTTTTAGAAATGGGCTGGTTTTTCTTCTGCCATACAGAACAAATGTGACTTTTAAGACACCCTAGAGGAAAATGGATTTACTTGCTCATCAAGGTGTCAGAATTCTGGCCATGCAGCTGTTGGCCTGAGGTCTATCTTTACTTGTTGGGTGTTAGT
>NW_004567111.1:33103950-33164134 GCF_000260355.1 Condylura cristata
CATACAGAACAAATGTGACTTTTAAGACACCTCCATGGTTTCATTTTATTAAACAAGATGACTGGTGAAAGTGGCAGTAAGTCTCTTTAAAGATTCACTCCTGCACGGCAAGTTCCTGCAAACATTGTAAATGTGCGTTAACATTCTGGAGACCAAACTGTCTTTCACAGATAGCGGATATGCAGACTTAAACAGCATGAATCTGCTAGAGGCATAGCCATATTCCCATCAAGCAAGAGAAAGACAGAATCATTATTCTGCTGGCCAAGTGAATTTCTAGAAAATGAATCCTGGTGTGCATATCCAATTCTTGCTAAATATGTTCTTTGTAAACTGATCATTTAACACCTCTATCTAAAGACCAGTCATTCTCATTAAAAAAACTAGAGAACCATGATTAGTCCTGTAGTTCTATTTAATTAGAAAATTAAATTATCCTGCCTTAATTTTTCACTTGTTATTAAATGTTCAGAACCATAGGCAGAAATAAATAATTCTATGGAAATGTGTAGTTGTGGCAGCATTTATAATATCCAGTAAGAACAGTTAAGAAAGAGGGGCAAATAATGTAACTGTTTGAAATAATACTCCCCATAATTTCCAAGACAGGCACTGTGTCTTGTGACTTTAAATTGCTTTTTTTTTTAATTTGTGGAATTAGGGTTGTATATGAAAAAAAATCTTAAATATCTTAAAGGTTTATATTACATGTCATTTAGAAGTCATTGTCATTTGAATCGTAGGAGCAGCCATAGAGAATTCTATTATAGTCCTATTGAGAGATGTGGAAAATAAAGCTCAGTCTGTGGCTTAACCAAAAAACCACAGCTAATAATAATAGTAATGAAATAAAGTTGTCTTTGTTCAAGATCAAAAACACTGCCACTACAGGTAATAGTTTTGTTTTTTTTTTTAACTTCCATGTAGTTTCATTTTATATTGAAAGTAAAGGAATAAATTGGATGAGTTATGAAGATGAAATAACAAAGATACTAGCTATAACTCTATGGAAAGAATTGCTTTCTTGTAGCCTCTGGTATATCCTCATAATAGAATAATAGGGTAGTAGGTACTTACTCTTTTGTTTCTCGAAATATTTGAGTGCCTTCCCCTTACCAGATGCAAGTAGTGGCTGGCTACTGACAAAGGATTCTGTGTTTCAGGAGCCTAAAACTACTGGAGAAAAAAAGACTAACTTACATGTGAAAGTATCCAAATTTTGTCTTTCTGGCCTACTTCCCTGTGGATAATCTCTACTTCCTTCCATTTTGCTGTAAATTCTAGCATTTTGCCTTCTTTAGAGCTGAATAGTATTCCATTGCATGGATATATCCTAGTTGCCATAGATAATACTATAATTAATATTGTAGAACATAATTTTTAAAGTTGATGTCTTCATCTTCTTTGAATAGTTACCCAAAGTCAAATTGCTAGGCTATATGGTATTTCCAGTTTTAGTTTTATCATGGTAGTCCAAACCATTTTTCCAAAATGTCTACACTAATATGTATTCCTCCAGCAATATATTAAGTTTCCTCCACATCCTTTCTAATACTTATTTTGGATATCTTTTTTTGATATATGCCATTCTCACAGGTGTGATGTAATATCTCATTGTGATTTTGATTTGCATTTCTATTACTAGAATGGACAGCAGTTGAAGGGGTGAGCATTTTTCACAAATGCTGACCTTTGTATCTTTTTTGCAAGATTGTCTTCTCATATCTGTTGCTATTTCACATCATGCTGCCCACATGCTTTCTTGCTGCAGTTATAATTGAATGAGTTCTTTGTGTAACATGGGTATTAACACCTTATCAATTTATGATATATGAATATGCCATTCAGTAGGATATTGGTATAGCTTGCTAATATTCCTTTTTCTGCATAGAAGTTTTTTTTTTTTTTTTAATTTGAAGGAGTCCCAATTAATTATTTCTCTTGCTGTAGAGGCCAAATCCCCAAAGACCTCTCTATCCTTGTTCTAAAATTAAAGGAAAGCTTTCATTTTTCACTATTAAGAATTTTATTAGCGGGTCCTCCCTGGTGGCACAATGGGTTATGATGCAGCACTGCAAGTTGGCTGCAGCCACTTCAGTGAGAGTTCTATCCCCAACCTGGAGGTGATCCACATGGCATGGCAGACCTCTCCTGTCTCGCCCGCTGTTCCCCTCAGCAGTGTACTTTGTTGATGATCTGCCTGTTCTGCTCCCCACTCTGTGGTAAATCCTCTCACTGCCCCTGCATCTCTGACCTGCACCCCAGTTCTGTATGCATAAATAAGTAAATAAATCTTTTTTAAAAAGAATATTATTAGCTATGGGTTTTTAATGTGACTTATTATATTGAGGTAGGTTCTTTCGATTCCCTTTTTGCTAAAAGTTTTCACTGTATCTTGTCAAATGCTATCTCTGCATCTATTGATATTATCCTATAGTTTGTAGTATATTAATTACGAAGTATAGGTTAAACTATCTTTGCTTCCCTAAAATGCATCCCATTTGTTATGTCATGATATTTGTAATGCATTTTTTTGTCAGTGTACATTGTTTTCATTATATTTGTTGAGTATATGTTATAGGGATGTAGTAGGTTCATATGTCCATAAATGCATGTAATCAAATCATCTTTCCACCAAAGCACTGATAATCTTCCCGAATTGTCCATTGAACCCCCTGTACCATGTGTTGGAGTCAGATTTCAATAATTAGTTTGGGCTGGTCTTTATTTGTTGGTTTGCTTTGTTTTTACATGCTGTATATAAGTGAAATTATGTGCTGTTTGTCGTTTGCCCTGTGATTTATTTCATTAGTATAATGTCATCTATTTCTGCTAATTTTTTTGTAAATGGCAAGATTTTAAATCCTATTTTACATCCAGGGAGTATTTCACTGTGCATATAAATATTATATCATAATTGATTCATCTGTCCTTGGCACTTAGGTTGATTCCATAACTCAGTTACTGTGAGCAGTGCTACACAAAGGAGTGTATCTATCCCTTCTGATATGTATATTTTCATTGTTTGGATAAATAGGATATTTAGTATAGTTGCTGGATCATATGGAAGATTTATTTTTAACATTTTCCAGAGGAAGAATACATTTTCCAGGACTAGACCAGTCTATATTCCCACCTATAGTGTAGGTGGTTTCCTTTTTCTGTTCATCTTTGATAACACTTGTTTCTAGTTTTTTGGGTAGGGATTATTCTCAGGAATATGAGCTGTTAGTCATTGTGGGTTTGATTTGTATCTCCTGAGTTAGTGCTTATGAATTTTGGGGTTGTTATCTAGAAGTGGATAAGCTGGATCATATAATAGATCTATTTTTAGTATTTGTAAATGCCTATATACTCTGGTCATAGGATCTTGACCAGTCTACATTGTCACGAACAGTATATAGTTTTCATATTCTCTACATTCTCAACAACACTTGTTGTTTCTGGCCTTTTTGATTAGGCCATTCTCACAGGTGTGAGATGGGATCTTATCATTGGTTTTGATTTGTATTTCTCTTTATGATAAGCATCTTTATGTGCCTGATGACTATATATTTTCTTTGCAGAAGTGTTTATTTAGTTTTTCTGCTCATTTTTTGATGGACTTATTTTCTTTTGGTTGACTGAGGTTTTTGTAGATCTTGAATAATAGCACTTTGTCTGGTATATGTTATGTACATTTTTCCCACTCTGTAAGATATCTTTTCATTTTATTGGCAGTTTCTTTTGCTGTGCAGAAACTTTTCAGTTTGATGTAGTCACATTTGTTTATTTTGCTTTTGCCCTCAAATATTTCATTGAAATGATTATATTTTTATTTCATTTCTTATCTCCCACGTTTTAAATCCATTTGGAGTTAATTTCTTGCATGGTATGAAATAGTGGTCTAGTTTCATTTCTTTTGCAGTTTTCCCAGCACCATTTGTTGAAGATCTTTTCCTTTCTCCATTGTATACACTAGCTAGCTCCTTGTAAATTAATTGACTGTGTGAGTGTGGGTTTACTTCTGGGCTTTTAATTCTAGTCCCTTGATCTGTGTATGCATTTTTTTTTAAAGATTTATTTATTTTATTTATACAGAACTAGGGTACAGGCCAGAGATGTGCAGGGTGAGAGAATTCACCAGGACCGAGTGGGGAGCAGAACAGGCAAATCAACGAAGTACACTGCTGAGGGGAGCAGTGGGCGGGTCAGGAGAGGTCTGCCACGCCATGTGGTCACCTCCTGGGGCAGGGATCGAACTCATGCGGAGGTGGCTTGAGCTTCTTAGTGCAGTGCTTTAACCTGCTGCACCACCAGGGAGGGCCTGTGTATGCATTTTTAATCCATTACAATATTGTTTTAATTATGGTAATTTTGTAGTATAGTTTGAACCTGAGAGTATTTCTGTTCCTCCTTTTTTATTTTGGTCAAGCTTGCTTCGGCTATTTGGGATATCATGGTTCCAAATAAATCTTAGTAATATTCATTTATTTTTATGAAGAAAGTAACTTACACTTTGGGGATTGCCTTGAATCTGGATAAATGAACATTTTCACAGTGTTGTTACAATCTATGAGTAGGTAATATCATTTGTGTATCTGTTTTTGATGCAATGGTAAATGGAATTGTTTTCTGGGTTTCTTTCTCTTCAGCATCATTTTTTTGCATATAGTAACACAATTGATTTTTCATATCGATTTTGCAACCTGTCATTTTAATCTACTGGTTTCTAATAGCTTTTCAGTCCAGTTTTTAGGGTTTTCTGTGTATATTATATCATCTGAAAATAGTGTTCATTTTACTACCTTTCCATTAAGCATCTTACATCTTTTCTCTTGACTAGTTAGTTGTTCAGACTATAGAACTTCCTATAGTTTGAGCAATGATAGTGAAAGAGGACATCCTTATCTAGTTACTCATCATAGAGAAACTGCTTTCAGTTTTTCACCTAAGATGTTAGCTGTAGGTTTGTCATATATGACTTACTATATTGAGGTGTGTTCACTCAGTCTCTAATAAGATTTTTTATCTTAATGGACTACTGTTCTAAATAGTTTTTATTTGAAGATTAATGGATGTTGGATGTTGGAAAACGTACTCTGTATACATTGTTATAACCATATAAATTATAATAATCAAGTTTCAAATACTGAATTATTCTTCTGCAGTTAGAAATAAATGCCAATTTGGCCATGATATGTGATCCTTATAATGTAATATTGAATATGTTTGCAAATACTCTTTTGAGGATATTTGCGTGTATGCTCCCAGGGACATTGGTTTGTAGTTTACTTGTTGTGTAATGTGCTTGTTTCTTTTTTCTACAGCTCTAACACTGGCCTTACACAAGATCAGTAGAAGTATTCCCTTAATTGGGGGGGGGGGAGAATTGGAGAGTGATATTAGTTCATCTTTGAATGGTTGAGCTTGCTATTGAAAGCATCTGGTTCTAGGCTAATTTGGAAAGAGACTTTTCATTACTCTTTCAATTTTCTTCTTGGAATTGCACTATACAGTTTGTGTGTGTGTGTGTGTGTGTTGTTGTTGATTATTTTTTACTTCCTGATTCAGTCTGTCATAGTCACATGTTTCTAAGAATTAGTTCAATTCTTATTTAGTTTATTGGTAAAATGATGCTTGTGTTAATCTTTTATGTATAGTCTTTCAGTCTGTATTTCTGAGGTATCTGTTGTAATCTCGATCACATCTAATTTTATTTGATTTTTCTTTTTCTTACTAAATCGACTAGAGGTATATCTATTTTGTTTGTTTTCAATTAAACAACTTCTCACTTCTGTGATGTTGTACCTATTTCTATTAATTTAGTTAATTCTGATATAGTTTGTTGTCATTGCCATTAGTTTCTCTGTATTAATTTATCCTTAATCCAGTGATTATATTGTACAACAATTTTTTTAATCTCATGCTTGATATTTTTCCAATTATATTTTATGATTATTTTTTTTTAGATTATGTTATTGTAATAAATAATGCTTGGTATAATTCCAGTCTTTATAAGTTTATTGACAATTTATATGTTTGCTAATATTGAGAATGTTTCATAGGCACTTGCGAAAATTATATATATATATGCTGCTGTTTTTTGATGCAACGCTATTTTAGAGATCTGTTGAGCCTATCTGATCAAGTCTATCATTTAAAGCTATTTTTCCTTAGATGTATTGTAATGCTCTTAAATTTTATTTATGTTTTGCCTTATTGGTATGTCCATAGTTTTAAATCATCCTGCTATTTTTTGTTGTTGTTTGTATGTCTCTTTAGTTCATTAGTACTTTATATGTATATTGATGTGTCATTATCTGGTGTTCTATATCAGTTTTATGTGTTTCTTAAAGGGGGCCCTTTATTATGTAATGTTACTTGTTATATTTTTTTTAAATTGTAGATTGGTTTTATCTGATATAATTGTTTTTGTCTTTTAAAATTACCATTTTCTCATAGAGTAGTCTTCTAATATTCTGCTTTGAATCCTTTCTTTATTAGGATAGGATTCCTGTAAACAATCAAAAGTTGGACTTTGTTCTGTGATTTTTGCAGTTATTCTTTGTTATTTAGTGAACTCAAGATTTTTCCATTTAAGTGAATTATAGAAATATATGTATATTTATAATATTGCAACTTTGTATGTCTTAGTTTCTTTTACTTTTTGGCATTTGCTTTGTTTAGACTTCATTTCCATTGCCTTATGGGTTAATTCTATAGATTTTTGTTTTGAGGTTATTGAAATTTATATGTAACAGTATATAGTTGTGAACCATTTTAATGATTTGATCACAAACTCATTCTAGTTGTTCACATATTTATACTCTCCTCTACCTCTAAATTGCATACTTTTGGTATCTGTTACTAAATGATGAAGTTTGTTATTTCTACTACTCACTGTGGTATTTTTGTAAAGACAGATTTGTTACTCTTTTGTTTTGTTCCCTATAAAACGCTGTCTTCAATGATAGTCTGGGTAAAGGATTCTAGGTTGGAAGTCATTTCTTTTGAGAGCTATAAATATTTCTTGCTATTCTTTCCTGCCTGCAAAGTAGCTTCCAGATAATCTAACAGGTGTTCTTTTGTATATAGCTTTGTTACTAAATGGTTTTAGTATATTTTCCTTGTTATTTGCCACTTTGTAGCAGTTTGATTAAAATATGTCTTGTGGTGTATCTGTTGGAATTTTTTTTAGACGTGGTTTCTCTTAAATCAGGGTATCTGGTTCCTTTCCCAGATTAGAGATTCTCAGCTATTATTCCTTTAAATTTCTATGCTTTTCTCTCTCATCGCCTTCTGGAACCCCATGATAGGGATATTCTTTCTCCATATGTTCCAAAGAAAACTTACTGTGTTTTCACAGTTTAATTCTTTTTTCTCTTCACTGGTCTATTTTAGCATTTTCTACTACTGTGCATTCATGCTTGATGATTCTGTTAACTGTTGGTTTTACCTGCTATCCTGCTATTGAGAACTTCCTTCATATGTTAGTATTTTTTGTTTTGTGTTTCCCTTAATTTCAGTTATAGTGTTAAAGAAGTCCTTTAGTTTTGTTTAAAATTTTCTCATGATTTTTCTAATATTAATGCATTCATACTTTTGTTTATCCATTGTTTTTCTCAACTTGAAAAACAATGACTGTTGCTATGAACAAATAATTTATATCAGCCTCTTATACAGATATCTTGGATTAGGATTTGCTTGGGGATTATTTTGTCCCTTCATTGTGGCACATTCCTTTGTCTTCATTTTTAGTTTTTAAGTATTAGCATAAAGAGTACTCTTGTTTTGGTGATTTGGTCTTCTAATACATCTGCAGGTTGCAGGATATAATCCTAGTTTCTTACTCTAGATGCTTGGGCATATATTGTTTTATGGACTGATGCCTCTACACCTGTGTAGGTGACTGAAATGCTAATACCAGCAGAATATTAGGAGACTGCTTCTATTAACTCCTGCCCCTTAATTGCTAGACAACAACCCCCTTAATTATTCTGTCTGCCTAAATCAATCTGGGCCGATGAATCCAGGATGACCCTGATCCCTAGTTCAATTTCTCAGTTAAAGCACCTAGAAAAATCTCACACTAGCATCAGCCTTTCAGCTGTGGTTCTGTTCTGATAAGTGAGTTCTGTGAGCAGTTATTTCTGTTGTTAACTAATTTTCCTTGGGGGGTGTATAGGCAGGGGCAAAGTGACTCAAGAGCTACCAGTGTACATTGTGATCAGGCTACTCTTTCATGCATTTATTACATTTCAATGAGGGGTAAATATCTCTCAAAATTTCTGTGTGAATTTCACAAAAGACAACTACCTCTGTAGACTCTCTCAGTTCTCAATAACTCTAGCCCTAGAGAAGGGCTATTACTGTTGCTGTCATATTATGGCCTAGATGTGTTCCCTTGGCCTTTTTATATATAGAGACTTTGCACTGGGGACCCTGATTAAAGGCTGTCTTCACCTTATATAGTTACCTCTTTTTGTTGGAATGAAGCGGGTATTTTACATGATACCACTGCCAGCTATAGAGAAGACACTTTCTTGTATAGAGGTCTGATTGAACCATTCTAGCCTTCTCCACAAGTTTTGGGCTCCATATTCCCATATTCCCATATGGCAGCCCCAGTCTCAAACCAGCAATCATCATTTCATATGCCTCAAGCTCTTCTTAAAGGTAAGATGGTTTTCAATCTCTAGCTTTGGGTACCTTACTGCTATATGCAGATAGTATCTGCCTTTATAGAAGTTGATTTACTATTCCAGTTCTGTCATGGATCCCTGGCCCCCTACTCTCACAGTTTTTTTTTTTTTAAAAAATTAATTTATTAAAACATACAGAACTGGGGTACAGGCCAGAGGCTCAGGGGCAGTGAGAGGCTTCACCAGAGACAGAGTGGGGAGCAGAACAGGCAGATCGACGAAGTACACTGCTGAGGGGAGCAGCGGGTGGGTCAGGAGAGGTCTGCCACACCATGTGGTCACCTCCGGGGGCAGGCGGGAATCGAACTCATGCGGAAGTGGCTTCAGCTTTTCAGTGCAGTGCTTTAACCCGCTGCGCCACCAGGGAGGGCCCTTTTATTTATTTATTTATTTTTTTTTTACTCTCACAGTTTTATAAAGTTAAATCTTTTCCTCCTGTATATCAACGATAGGTGTTCTGTTTTCAGGATATCCACCAGTTTCTTAAAATCTGTAATCTGGGCATGAGCCCCTTAGTCAACAACAAAGAGGCTCCATGTTGTAGTTTCCTCTCCCTCTTCTGGCTTTGTCTGCCCTAAGACTGCTCCAATTGCATTTCTGTTTTTCTGATCACCTCTGTTGTGTAGTGTTAGGTGCTTACAGTGGTCATCTGTTCATTCTGCAGTTCCTTTGTCTTTATTTCCTTATATTTGGTTGCAACTGCATGGAAAAGGCAAGCACAGAGTCGCACAAACCCCTGCAGTACAAGTATATGGTAGATGTGTAATGAAAAGTTAAAATGAATGGGTAGTAGTAATTTGTTGCAGGGCTTGGGAGATATTTGAAATATTTTAAGGTCAGTGTTTAAAATATACAACCTGTCAAATCCAGTAATTTATGCAAAATGAACATAGCTATATAAGACATAATCAAAGCACCAAGGAATGGACCACTCAACTAATAACACATGACCTATTGCATCTACAGAAAACTTTATTCATATAAATGTGTATTCAAGTATAGAATATTATCTCTAAAACATCCTTCACTATATTTTTCTACTAACATAATGTTTACTCTTTCAGACAACAACTTGAAGCCTTAGCAACAATTTAAGACTAATTTAATCTCCAAAAATACACAAAGCCCGCCAGGAGAGAACTTAATTGTTAGAAAGTCATGTAGATTTTTTTTTTAACTTCTTAATTGTTCTTTCATTTTTTTATTACCTTGCCTTAGCTCATGCCATACTTTTCCTCATGCTGATTTACAGAAGTTGAAAAAGCAGCTACAAGAATGTATTGTGAATGCTGGAAATATAGATCCTGCAGCTTTTATAGAGAGAAATAAAAACATTTAGATATCTGTTAACTATTCAACAGAGTGCATGTCAAAATAAAAGTCCAGCATTCTAAGAAAGAACTTTACCTCTGTTTCTTGGCTTCCTTATATTTTTTGAAAAAATTACCTTTTACCCCCAGCAAGTTGTAGGATGAGGTGGATTCCCTGGTGGTATTGTTTTCGCCCTGTCTATAACTAGACAGTATGGTGCTGCTGCAGTGTGATATTTAGTAGCCCATTTGCAAATTGCCTAATATCTACACTCCTCCTTTCCTGCCCACACATATTTGGGCCACTTCAGCTTATCACCTAGCAGCTGCTTCAGCATCCTGCTGTCATCCATCCTCCACCTGTATCCAGTCCAGTGGAGCTACATTAAAGTGAGCAGGCTTCATTGCACGGAGGTTGGCTGCCTGCCAGGACTTCATTATTAGTGATCCTTCCTGCTTGCTCATGTTTCATAGTCATTTGGGTGACACTGAATCAGATTTTCAAGAAACCTGATGAAGAGTTGTGGCAAACCCACGTTTCACTGCTCCAGCTCCATAGACCTCTGGTTCGGCTGGTAACAAACATGTGTCCTGCACAAAACAAATGCTTGTGCAGATACTCAGGTATTTCAAATTCTGATCACTAAAATGACTTGGCAATGGTAATGATGAATGTACCTCTTTAGCAGAAGAAAAATATTTAATCACGACATGAGCAATATTATGTTAAACTACTGCAACATTGATACTTATTTTCTAATAAAAAGTAAGCACATTAGGACCTGTTCTCTAACATGTTAGCCAAATCTGTCTTCCATTTTTTTTTAACAACCAAGAAATCTGCATTTTATCAGTTTAAGCTTAGAAAAGAACTTAAACTGCATCTTGTGCCTTAGCTTACATGAAAGTTTAAACTTCCCAACAAAATTAAGAAAAGCTTGGCAGAATATAAAATTAAACAGAAATATATTCTAAATTCACTGCTTAATTTTTATCCAAATGAAAATGAGTATCAAATAAGCAGGAAAAGAAGTCTTGATATACTTTATTCTTCTGCATTTGAACTTGCAGGGAATAAAAATTCATAAGATTATAATCTGGTTTTGTAATCTGTCTTGCCAATAGAAATGGAATAGTGTTAAATATAAAAATATTTTGGTATTTTCTAGTTTAACTTTCCCATTTCAAATGAGGAGAAAGGTGAAGCATCTGCTACAAGTTCCACAATAGCAAACTTGGGCTCACAGATTCATTTTACTCCACTTGGAGTAAAATGCTACAAGGGACAGCCCTTTTGAGAGAAAATTCCTCATCTACAACCCCCATCATCTAACCCTAAAAAAAAAAAAAAAAAAAAAAAAAACTTTGTTTCTCTCAACAGTGACACATTCACCCTACCCCTTATAATCCTTACGTACATAGGCAGAGGGAAGGGGCTATGAACCATTTCCATCTTGTTTGACTCATCATTAGTGACTCTAAATGAAACTTGTTGACTGAGTGCAAAAGCTGCCACCTGCCTTCCTGTTTTACCTTTATTGTCACACAAGAAAAATGCAGTGAATGAAGCATAGTGTAAGGAATATTCATAGAAAAGGATCAAGAACTCTGGATTTTAAAGCCAGTGCTTTTATTATTGACCATATGATTTGTATACAACTCAACTTTATTTACCTCATCTGTGAAACTTAAATAATGTCTTGTCTTAATTGTTTAATGAAATACTTCGTTCAGTCAACAAATTTATCCAACAACAGTTAGGTAGTAGGAGTAGTCTAGGTACAGGGGCTAAGGCAGTGAACAACAAGTACAAATACCTACCTCCATGAAACATTGATTCTAGTAGGCAAATCAGACAATTGTAATAAATGTGTAAGTTTCATAGTGTGGTAGGATGTAATCAATACTGTGGATAAATACAAAGTGTAGAGTAAGGATGATATAACTTGCTAGGGAGGGGGAAGTAGATACATAGAGTGGCCTGAGTAGGTCTCAGTGAGAAACTGGCATTTACAAAGAGCAGGACAGAGCTGGCACTGGATATCTGGAAAATTATAGGTTTGTGCAGGCAAAATATTTGTTGTAAAGACCCTAAGGCAGGAATGGGCCTGCCCTAGCTGAGTGAGGAAACTCTGGGTGGTATGGAGAGAGGGAAGGTACAGAAAATGAAGTTAGTCATAGAGGGAATCAACATTTAGGACCTTCAGAAAATCGTGAAGTCATTTGTTTCACTAGAGCAAAATGGAACAGTAATGAAAGAGTTGATCTGAAGAGTTTTATCTGAAGTGTGACATAGCTTAACTGCTATTTTTAAATATTTCACTATGGCTTTTGATTACAAAATAGATTGGGTTGGGGGTGGGGAATGAAAACAGGAAAGAGGAGGCCACTTTTAGATGTTAAAATAATTTGGAAGAGATGATCAAAATGAGATAGAAGTTGTGCACTACAAAGTATTTTCACTGTTTTTGAAGATAAAATAAGGAGGAAATACTAACAGGCTGAAAGAAAGAAGTGAGTTATGCCATCAGGATTTTGGCTTGGAAACTAGAAAAGAGCACTGATAGTTGAGTCATTGAAATCAGGGGTTCAGTTTGGTCATATAATCTGAGATGGCCACTAGACAAGCCAGAGGAGATGGCAAAAAGGAGATAGGGGGTTGAAGTTCAGAGGACTGATAGAAAGCTTTAATTTTCTCACTATTGTTTTTTTTTTTTTTTTAGAATGCTTTTTGTAGATATTAAATATTAAGTTGAAGAAATTCCCCTCTATTGAGATTTATCATGACTAATGGATTTTGTTACTTTTTTTTTTGCATTGATCAAAATATCTTGTGATTTTTCTTCTTTAGTTAGCTGATAATGATATTATATTAATTGAAACCCAAATGTGGAACTGACCTTGTATATATTTCTGGGATAAATCCCACTTGGGTGTAGCATATAACTCCTTTTATATTCTATTAGTTCGGTAAATATTTTGTTGAGAATTTACCAGTTTTCATGGCAGACAGTGATTTTTTTTTTTTTATAATGTCAGTTTTGGCATGAGTCATGTCCTCATAGAGTGATTTATTATTAAATATTTATGCATACAGAACTGTGGTACAGGCCAGAGGAGCAGGGGTGGTGAAAGGATTCACCTGAGTGGGGACCAGAACAGGCAGATGACAAAGTACACTGCTGAATGAGAAGCGGGCAAGACTGGAGAGATCTGCTGCACCATGTGGATCACCCCTGGGGCAGGGGATCAAATGCACACTGAAGTGGCTGCAGCTAGCTTGCAGTGTTGTATCTTAACCTCTTGTGCCACCAGGGAAGGCCCTCATGGAGTGATTTAGGAAATATTCTTTTCACTTCTATGCTTTGAAAAGCATAGCAGGGAATTTTTTAATTTTGGTAGACTTCACCAGTGAAGTCTTCTGGCCGTAGCATTTGGGCTATGTTTTGGAATGTAATTGTCATTGATTCAATGTCAACAATGGATGTAGGACTATTCCAGTAGAATATTTCAGTGCAAGTTTTAGCAGCTTGTGTGTTGGAAGAGGCTGATCCTTTCCATCTAAGATCATACTTGTGGATATAGTATTTGTAGTGTTCCTTTATTCTCTTAGAATCTATAGTATATGTTCTCTCTCATTGAGAAAATTTGTTGCCAGTAGAATTGCATTGAAAGACCAAGTAAAAGAATTTAGAAGTAAAATAGTATCAGTCAGAAACTCAGATCCACACAAAGGAAGAGTTTTAAAAAAATAAATAAATAAAAAAGACGTGAAAATAATTGGCAACAAATTTTCTCAATTTTCCTTCATCTAAGATGACATTTATTCCTCCCAGACTTCTGGAGGGTATTTTTGCAGGTTAGTGAATTCTAGGTACACTTTTTTTTTCCCTGAGTTCTTAAAATATTCTGGGGCCTCCCTGGTGGCGCAGCAGATTAAAGCATAGTACTAAGAAGCTAAAGACACTTCAGCATGAGTTCAGTCCCTGGAAGTGACCCACATGACGCGGCAGACCTCTCCTGTTCTGCCTGTTGCTCCCCTCAGTAGTGTACTTCATCAGTCAGACTGTTCTGCTCCCCACTCTATCTCTGGTGAATCCTTTCACTGCACCTGCGCCTCTGGTCTATACCCCAGTTCTGTATGCATAAATAATCTTTAAAAATATATATTGTATTCCATTCTCTGCTTGCTTACATAATTTCTGAGAAGTCAGGTGTAATTCATACTTTGTTCTTCTATAGATATATATTTTTTCCTCTGGGTTATCTTTAATCAAATATGATATGCTTTATACTCTTTGGGATTTGTCCTGCCTTTTTTTTTTTCCCCCCCTCTGAGATTTCTGGAGCTGTAACTATCTGAGATCAATTTGGGGACATTCTCAGTTATTTTTCCTTTGTCTTTCTCTCCTCCTAATATTACTGTATTATCTACCTTATATAATTGTGTAATAGTATTAAATACTTTACTTTTTTAAGTCTCTTACATGTTTGATTTTCAGTTTTGGAAGATTCTATTGTGTTAGTATCAAACTCAGATTCTTTTCTCAGTCTAGTCCAATATCCTAACAAATGTATTCTTTATTCTAACATGGTGATTTTACATTCTAGCAGTCATTTTTAACCCTTCATTATTATTTCCATCTCTTTGTTCACATAATTAGTTTGACCTAAAATATTATCTATTTTTTCCCTTAAAACTTCAGCATGTTAATAATTTTAAAAATCCTGGTCTGATCATTCCAACTGCCCTGACTTTACCCTCAACCTTTCTGGTTCTTCTTTAATTTCTTTAACCTGATTTTCTTTTTTTGCCTTTAATTTTGTTTTATAATGTTTTGAAATGTTATGGGGAAAGGAACTATGTGTCATAAATAAACAATTAGAAATATAGGAAAACAATTAGAAATATAGGAAGATATAAGATAATGGGAAGTGTTCTATAGCTTGATGAGTCTGTCTTTCAGTGATTTCATATCCATAGGCTATGCATTTCACCAATGTTTTCAAGTCTATTTCTCACTTTACCGATCTCCATCAAGGCTAGATACATAGAACTTAAAGTATTTATCCTACCATCCATGTGGAATGATTTTGGGAACTAGGTTTGGCTATTTTTATTCCTCCAAATGAAAGGCCACAGAAGACCATTATCAGGCATTTATGAGAAAGGACATATATTATAGATGTCTCAGTCTCTAGAGTTTTAAAGACAAAGTTGTCCATAAAGATAATCTATCAATTTGTCAATTATATGTTGAGGTTTTTATACCCTGGCATTAGAGGGCATTAGTGCCCTCCGAGCTGTCTGTTCCTGAGTTTCAGCTTCAGTAGGCTGTGCTTGTTTATATCCTGCTTCTTTCTCTAATGATGAGGTCGGAAGTTTGTCCTGTGACTATACTTTTCTAATAGATCTTGTAAAAAGTAGTTGAAGTTTTCATTTGTTAGCCATTTATTAGGATGGAGGAAGGATTTCTAAGCTCTTTCCATTGTTCAATCAGAAGACAAAAGATCTAAAATCATAGACCTGAATATAAGTTTCAATAGGTCCATGTGAACTCATGAGTGTACTACTAACAAAACCTTAAATTTTTCATTGTTTACCAAATACATACAAATACAGTAATAGTTATGTCAGTGTCACTTTTAAAGAAAAACCAAATTAGTCAAGAACATCTAAAGGGGTTTAAATATAACAGACCTATATTTCAGGGAGGAATTCATGAATTTAAAGTAGAAAAGATAATTAAATGTATAGATAATTGAAATTGGGAATTATATGTTAGACTATGTAAATAAACCAAAACTCTATTTTTGAACATAAAATAATTATAGTTATGTGGCAGAGTTAAATAATAAGCAACACTATGTATATTTGTCAGGAAGACAATCTGAAAAGCATAAAGGAACAAAATTAGCCATTTACAATAGTAACAATAAGATGTCCTTTGGAAATTTCTTTTTTTAAAGATTTATTTGTACATACAGAACTGGGGTACAGGCCAGAGGCTCAGGGGTGGCAAGAGGCTTCACCAGAGACAGAGTGGAGATCAGAACAGGCAGATCGATGAAGTACACTGCTGAGGGGAGCAGCAGGTCAGGAGAGGTCTGCCACACCATGTGGTCACCTCTGGAGCAGGTGGGAATCAAACTCATGCGGAAGTGGTTTTAGCTTCTCAGTGCTGTGCTTTAACCCGCTGTGCCACCAAGGAGGGCCCCCTTTGGAAAAGTTTAATAGAGAAAATATATTTAAAAAATGAAATGGAAACCTTAAAAAAATCTTTAATCTTTAATAGGCATTTTCCTTCATTCCTTATCATGAAGATAGCACTTTTTCATAAGTAATCATAAATTTAACAGTACCAATAAAGAAGCTATTTATTTACAGCCAAACAAGATTATTATAGAATTTATTTGGAATAAAAATCTTGAAACTATTGCCAAGTGCTTTCTTGAAAAAGGGATAATAGGCCCTCCCTGGTGGCACAGCGGGTTAAAGCACAGCACTAAGAAGCTGAAACCACTTCTGCATGAGTTCGATTCCCGCCTGCCCTGGAGGTGACCACATGGTGTGGCAGACCTCTCCTGACCCGCCCGCTGCTCCCCTCAGCAGTGTACTTTGTCGATCCTCCTGTTGCTCCCCACTCTGTCTCTGGTGAAGTCTTTCACCACCCCTGAGTCTCTGGCCTGTACCCCAGTTCTGAATGCACCAAAAAAAAAAAAAAAAAGAAAGAAAAAGGATAATAATGCACAGGATGGTCCTGAGAGATATTTCAATATGTATATAGTTTTAGAAACTAAACAACTGAGTATTTAGGCAAGATTAAACAAAAAGAGTTCTGGAGAGAACTCAGAAATAGATGCCTAAATAGGAATTTAGCTAAAATAGATGTAAACTATAATTCCTGATGAAATATTTTTCTTAAAAGGAAGTTAGAAAAATAATTTTGGATGTATAACCTCATAGTATAAAATAGACATTAGGTGAAAAATTGAATAAGAAAATTCAATAATATTAAATTGTAGGTTCTTTTTCAGATCAGCTTGAATATGTCTTGAGGTGAAATACAAAATTAGTCATAAAATGCAAATAAATTTGATTGCACAAAAAGCTTTAAATTCTTGAATGATAAGAATTATTCAAATTAAAACTCAGTGACATATTAAGTAAAGATATTGAGCTATTGATAGGTAAATGTTTATTTATTTATTTATTTATTTTTGGTAAATGGGCAATTGGAAATCAATGAAAATTCTCATCAAAAAGTAGGCAAAAAAAATGGAAAGGTAGTTGACATGAAAACAAATATTTTAAGCACATGATACTGTTCAATATTCCTCTCTAGAACAAAATCCATTTAAAATATGAAATTTTAACTACCACAATTACCTGTGGGCCATTAATTATATTTACTCTCATGATGGAGTTAGGGGATACATATAATGTAAACTTATTTACAAGAAAATTTATTTTTAAGTTGCCAAATGTGACACTTATCATTTTATAAGTCATTTCATTTTTAGAATTAAGTACTACAAATGTTTTCACACTTTAATATGACATTTAGGTAAGTGTATTTATCTCATTGTTTGCAGTAGTAAAAAAAACAAAATGGAAGCAATATAATGGTCAAAAGATTATTAGTGAAATTAATTATGTATACTCAGATAATGAACTAGTATATTATGGCTAGTAAAAAAAATGAAAAATATTTATGGAAACTGACAAGATATGTTGAAAACAGAAAATTGTGAAGAAGTATGTATGTTCTTTTGCAACTTGCTTTTTCCTATACAATTTAGATATCCACAGCTATGTCTAAAATAACTAATAATAATATGTCAGGGGTAAGACTTATTTGATAATACTGGTGATATTACACCATTTATCTATCTAGAGTTATGTCTGAAATAATGTATAGGCCATTGGTAATTCTGGAAGTGATTGGAGATAAAGAGCTTATTAAGTGAGAACTATCTCACTAGTAATGTATCATTTGGATTTTTCCTATGTACCTAAAATGCCTACTATTAAAAGCAGTGAAAACAAATGTAGAATTTCAATGATGGGAAAAAAAAAAAACATGATAGAGAAACTTCTGTAATATTTATTTCATTGGAATTCACCGAGTAGCTTTAAACCTTGAGGAATGAATGCTATCTGTACATGAATGAGTTTTATGAAAAAGTTGAGTATTTTCCTTAGAATAATAGAATAAAATGTGTTGATAGGAAAAGAGAAAAGAGCAACCTAATGAGCATAAATCATTGTTTTCAATAAATAAGCCCTTAATAACATACCACATTTTCCCATTTGTACTCTGATAGTTTTAGTTTTGGGGGTAGAAAATCTCTCATTTGTTCAGAAAGTATTTGAGCTTATTTGTATTTTTTAATAAAAGAAATGGGGTATAGGCCAGAGGTGTGGAAGATGAGGGGATTCACCAGAAACTGAGTGTTAGCAGAATAGGCTGATCTACTGAAATACACTGCTGAGGGCAGCAATTGGCAAGGCAGGAGAGGTCTGCTGTGCTAAGTAGGTTAGCTCCCTGGCAGGGAATTGAACCCAGGCCATACAAATGATATTCCTGAGACTTAACCCCTATGCCACTTAACCCCTATGCCACTAGGGAGGCCTACATTCAGAAAGCATTAAAGACATTGTGTATGAACTCATTATTCTTCTAGCGTTTGAGAGACATCAATGAATAAAACAACAAATCCCAACCTTTGACCTAGGGGGAGCAGCAATCTGGTGCCAGAAGCATAACCTTACACATTCTAGCCATGTAAGGAAGAATGAAACACTTAGACTCAAAACACTTGAGAGTGAGGATAAATAATTTAATACTTGATCACAGTAGACTGGCTCAAGATGATCAAAAAGTTATTTTGGCTAACTAGATTTGATGCATGAAACATATCAAATATCAGAAGTTCAAAACCATTTTTTAAAAGTCAACCTAAAAAAATTCAAATACACATTTTTTTTTCTTTCCCAGATTATGTTAATGGAAGAAAGGTAGGTTTTGTAGTCAGATGTTAGGAATTTATTATTGGTCATATATTTGACTTACTTTAGTTGGGTTTCTTTATATTTCACATACATGTGAGACTGTTGTCTGTCTTCTGAAATATTTCACTTAGCATTTCTATCCATGTTGTTACAGATAGCAGAAGTTCATCAATTTTTACAGTTGAGTATTATTCCATTGTGGGTGTATACCACATTTTTCTGATATACTCTCTGTATTCTGGGCACTTAGGCTGTTTCATTACTTAGCTATTATAAATAGTGTTGCAGTGAACATAGAAGAGCATGTTCAAATTCTCTCTTCAAATTCATGTTTCCTGTATTCTAGTACTCTTACTTGCTCTGAGCAATGGGGCAATAGGAAGAAAACAAAAATGAACATTTCTTCTCCCAATTCATAGATGGAAATGTAAGCCTCACAAAAGTTGTACATTTTCAAAAGTGGTAAATGGCAGATACAAAGCCAGACCTCTGATTTCTAGTATTTCAGTTCATTACTTTTAGAAAATAGAAAATTCCAATGGATGCATAGACTCTGGGATATTTCATAGAGTCATAATGGTTCACTGACAGTGCAAAGGTGATAGATGCTACCAGTCTATGATTAAACAGAGGAGGACATTGTTTTTAAATCTTCAAATGCTTAATGTTATTAGGAATAATACAGTGGCAAATAGTTTCCATTAGCATAACAATAAGAGATCAGTCTCCCACACTTTCATTGAATGGAAGAATGCCTAATGTTAGCTTCCATTCTCTCAGTGTTTTTTTTTTCTTTTTTCTTTTTTTCTTTAAGATTCATTTATTTGTGCATACAGAACTGGGGTATAGGCCAGAGGCTCAGGGGCTGAGAGGCTTCACCAGAGACAGAGTGGGGAACAGAACAGGCAGATCACAGAAGTACACTGCTGAGGGGAGCAGTGGGCGGGTCAGGAGAGGTTTGCCACACCATGTGGTCACCTCTGGGGCAGGCGGGAATCGAACTCATGCGGAAGCAGCTTTAGATTCTCAATGCTGTGCTTTAACCTGCTATGCCACCAGGGAGGGCCCTCTCAGTGTTTGTTTTAATATGAAATGTGACTCCAAGAATCTTCATGAAAACTACCATCTTCAGTTAGAATAATATTTTAGAAAATTTATCATGTATACTAAATTACTTCTACATTTTTAGCAGATAGTATCCAAATTGAATTGATAAATATAAGCCACTGTTCCTACAGAAGTATTTAGAAATTTTTGGTTAGGCATTAAGTATAAAGTGCTTTGAAAATGCATGGAAACATACAATGGAATTGTAACTGTATCTTCTGTGTGACTGTCATCACAAATCCATTTGAGAGCAGACTTGAAATTTTCCAAGCACTTCAAAATTGTGACAGTGAAAGCATCAGAGGTAACAAAACAATGACATAGCCCATATATTCAATATGACATCACAGGAATTCTTGCCAAACAAATATGAAAGTGTGCACTGTACAACTCATAGGCATCCTTACTAATTCATGACCAAGGTAGATCTGAGACTATGTAAAGCCTGGTATTCTAAAAGCTTCTTCGAGTATAGGTGCATAACTTCTGCCCCAATCTTTTCCTACATAAATTTCATCTACACAAAAATAACGTGATATGGGGAGATTCTCTGGGTATTTGCCAATGTTTTTCTGATAATCTACAGGGTTGAGAATACAACTCTAGTGTGTTGCTACAAAGAGACATCTGACTAAAGGAAGGAATGGGGTCTTAAGTCTGTTGCTGGACCCAGGTGCCAAGTCATGCACACTGTGCCTCCCCTCTGTGAGAGGCCTGGAGAATGTCAACTGAGGAAGAAACATCTTGTTAAGATTTATGAGTGAAGGGAGAGTGACTGTTTCCCATAATTTAGTGTTATTCTGGTTGAGGTATTAGTAAAATCAAAAGCCAAAAAAAAAAAATAGGGTTGTTTTAATCACAGTAAATATTTTGCAGAAGCAAAACAATTTGATAATAAAAATCAAAAGTCACTTCAAGTTATATAAAAATGGAATATATTTTCGAGGTAGTTCTTACCATAGGCCAAGTGAGGCTAGATCTGAAATTTAAAGTGAACTGAAAGTGGTCTATAATATGCTAAAAGCAAGGACCACTATAAATTCAGCTTTATAGGGGTTAACTCATACCTATTTTAGATGTACAAGCTAACCTCATCTAGAGAACACACAGGCCTTTTTAAACACAAGGTTTCTGTGGACAAATTCAATAATGTAAACAAGGATTAAAATGCAAAAGAATAAGCTTACTCTGCTATTATTTCCCTCAGAAATATAAGTATAGCAACCCAATGTACTAATGCCATCTATATCAGAGTCTTGTTATTTGAATAAACTAAGTGGTTTTAAAGAACTCTAATGTAGAACAGCACAGAGAACACATCCAAGAAAGAATAGCATCATATGAGGGAAAGGTCATCTTCTTGCAAATAAAAAGAACAAATTCAGTTTCTGGTTCTGCCAACATGGTCTACTTTTGAGATCTCTGCTTCCGCACTAGTCTCAAATACCATAACTACCAAGGAAGAGACTAAATTAGACAATCTAGAAAGACCTTTCCAATCCTGAAGATCTGGGTTGATGAAATTGGCAATTATCACAACAAATGTAGCAGTGCTCACTCAAAGTGAAGTATGCAGAGAAAAACAGTCATTCTTAACAGAAAAGGCAGAGTTTGTTTCCCCTTCGCAGGGAAGGCTGTGAAGTATACACTATATATGTATTGGAGTCCTTGGCATACAGTACTGAAAATAAAAAGAACAGTTTGACTTTTCTTTTTTTTGAGGTAATATTAATTTTATTACAGTGTATGTCTTAGTGGTATAAATTGACACCTCTACAGTTGTATGTTATTTCATCACACAAATTATTAAAGCTTCAGTAATGCATCCCCGTCCCCTTTGCTCCCAGCTGACCATAAACCCCTTCTGGTAGCCGTAGTTAGTCATTGCACAATGCACAATTCTGCTTTTACCTCCTTCCTCTCTCCCTCCCCTCTTCTCTTGGATACCTCAAATTTATGTTCAGCTTCTTGTCAGGCCTTTTGTTTGGTTTCTCTATATTTCATGTATAAGTGAAAGCATCAGATATTTCTTTCTCCTGACTCATTAATATAATCCTTCCAGATCCTTCCATGTTGGCTGTGATGGCATGTGTTTATCTTTTTGTTCACTGAATAGAGTTCTATAGTGTATATGTACCATATCTTCCTTATCCATTCAACTGCATATAACACTAGTCTTCCTATAGATTATTTTAAATATATAAATTGCTTGTTACTGAGACTGAATTGTGTGTTAATATAAAATTGACTATGATGATAAAAATAGCAAAGTTTAGCAATTAAGTGATTACTATATGCCAATACTGATCTACTTCTTTTATATTTGATCAATACTGATCTACCTCTTTTACAATTAATTAATATAATATCAGGCATCCTATGCATTAGTGACTATGACTCTCCCTGTTCTATGGACTAAGAAGCAGAGATCAAGAGTGACACATTCAAACACTGGAATTGGATAATTTAAATAATTCAAACACAATTTGTATGAGTAGCCGATTTATTTTTTTTTAATACTTATGCATACAGAACTGGGGTACAGACCAGAGGTACAGGGGCAGTGAGAGGATTCACAAGGGACAGAATGGGGAGCAGAACAGGCTGACTGAAAAAGTACACTACTAAGGGGAGTAGCAGGCAGGTCAGGAGAGGTCTGTGGTGTCATGTGGGTCACCTCAGGGGTTGGGGGAATCATGTTGAAGTGGCTTTAGCTTCTTAGTCCTGTGCTTTAGCCCACTGCACCACAAGGGAGGATCCGAGAAGCCAGATTTTTAATGAAGATTAAAATATCACAAATTCAATATTAGTTAATCTGATTCAAATTCCAAAGAAAATTAAAAAAATAGATTTTTCTCTTTATATATTGCATATAAATGTAATGAATAATGTCTGCTTTATTCCCATTTTAAATAGATTGTTGAATGGATCATCTAATGTATCTCCTCAGTTAATTAAATTAATCCTTAATTCTTTCTTTACTAGTACATGTGCTATTGTGTATGACATTTATGAATACAGTCATTACTACAATGTAATGCTATGCCAAGTTTGTAAGAAAATGTGTTTGTCAACAAAAAAGTCAGGAAGAGAATATTATGAGAAATTCTGTTGATTTTCCTGCCAGCAGTCATCAATGTAAAAATCAAAACAGCAGTTCTCACTACTGATGTATTCCAGTAATATGTTTAATTTTGCCATGTCAAAATGCTATGTGTCATTTTCTAAAACATGTTTTTATTATACTTTTAAGATTCAGAAGCACAACTCATAACAATCCTCTTTGGTTTTAAGTGCATATACACATACATTCACATAATCATTAGGCTTTAGCCAATCCTGTATAAATTATTTTTAAAATTGTTCTTTGTAAATTAGAGCTCAAAAATCATTGCCTCCTCAGATTATAATCTCCAGTGTTATTCTTCATTTGATTTAGATTTATAAACTCAACAGGTAATACGTTCTTCTAGTGATTTCAGATTAGGGCAATACGCATGAGAAGAAATAGATTCATAGAGTACTTGTAGAATGAAGATTAATTAACTGTATTCACTACATAAATACCAAAGAAAAGTTAGGAAAGAAAATAATTCCCCTGTAAGTTAACTTTTCCTTGTAGGCAAGGTAAACAGTGTTGTAGGGCAAGGGAAGAACCTTTTCTTAATCATTTCCTGAGGAATGGCACTTACAATAGTGAAAAATATATAATAAAACACAGTCAGTAAATCAGAAGAGGATCCTTAGAGGTTTTTAATCTTCTCATAGACATGGGCATCACATTTTTTAGTTGAAATTACATATTAAGAAGTGTCAGTTGTTTTTCTGTTCCAAGTGTGTTACAATTTTTTGGCTCCCAAATTTTCAGTAAACTGATAATTTTTATCCAACATTACAAATTAACTAAACTACATATTTTTGACTACTACTAAAACTTTGAGCAACATATCATTCATCACATATTTAAAGGGGACATAAGGACATCAGTTATTTTTGATACCGTGGTGGTGGTGGGGAATAAATCCATTGCTAGCACCTGGTATGTACTTAATAAAATATTTCTTTATTAAAATAATTATTAAGAAGTCAGACAAAATTTTTTTAATTCTAATCAAATGTTGTATCTTAACTTTCTAAGTAAATTATAAAAAAAAACACTAAGTACCAATAATGTTTTAAAACAAATGTTGAAGATTTTTAATATTTCTACATTAATTGTTTCATCTTTGTACCAAGTGCATTTCTTTTAAGGCACTATTTATTCCATTCCAAATTATTCAGAATTTCCTTTGTTATGTAAACAAGAACCGAGTTAAGTGGATAAGAGTGTTTCTTGCCTTATTTTTTTAAATTTATTTTAGAAGTTTCAAGACAGGCTATATATACATCCGCTTCTGTAGTAGATTTCCAGTGATCCTACTTTAGTGCAAGTAAAATCTGAGCATGTGATACCATATCAGTCCCTCAGCCTTGATTTACTGGATTTGTAATGAACTTTATCTTGCAGGCAAATATTGATGACTGAGAAATTTCTGTTAGGTCATTTTTCTCAGTGCCAATTTTCAGGACACGTGTTTCATAAATCTTTTGAGAGAATCTTTGTATCTGACTTGCCTTTGGGGGTAATGTTTACTTATTGTTTATGAAATATGTGAAGATTCAGACAATTCTTCATTCTTCTGATTAAAAATAAAGGCCATGCTATGTTTAATATGGTAACATCCTATGGGAAATGCATGTTGTCTTTAAGTTGAAACTTCTTGGAATACTTGATAGACATCAGTGAAAACTCCATGTAGTTCTGTATGATGAGTGCTGCCTTGTATTATGTTTCTAGCTGTGTTTTTTTTTTTTTAACTTTTAAATCAGTTAAATATAGCTGTATTTTTTTTGACTTTTTGTGTCTCTAAGGGCTATAATTTGGAGTTTCAGATAAGCTTTTAATGTGTTTAACATAGTAATCTAAATTCTGTTGGATTCTTCAATAATAATGTCATGATGGGGCTTATCAAACAAAGCTGCTTTTAGCCTCCATCTAAGAGATTTGAAGAAATTGCTTGGAAATTAATATCTAGGTTAATAACTATGATGTTACCATATGTGCTCTATTTATTAATAACATTTTGATACTTATTATTGTGTCTATGATTACTTGTGACTTATATCAACAATTTCAAAGTACAGATAGCTACTTCAGACATAAAATATCAAAATCTGAGTACTATGGATTTGGGTTTCTTATTTTCATTTGAATTTAGAGGATGCTACTTTCCTATGTTTGATATATACACATTGAATTTTGGCAATATCAGGCAGTTTTATTCACATATATATTCATCGTAAAGCCTGCAATTCTAAACATTTTACTTTGGTTAGTCATCTGTAAATCAAAATAGAACTTTTGTGACAATTTTTAAATAGTCATATTCAAAGATGAGCATAACTTTACAGAAAATTATTAAAACCAGACTTCACATTTTGTGAAATTTAGAAAATTTTATTATTTCTCTACAATTAATACAAATTTGGTCTGAATTACAAAATCTGATTTATAAAAAAACAAACAAACAAAAAAAAAACTACCTTCACACGAGACTAACAAAATGGGGAATATGCAGTCTTCAGATTGAATTAGACTGGGCATTGTATTTGGAATTTAGCTATTTCTAGTCTAGTGTTACTTAATCTCTAAATTTTTAATTCTTTCCTATGAAAGTTTGAACTCTTAGGTTATGTACCCATAGAGTATTAATAGCTATATTGAATCTATATTACCCTATCAAATATAAAAACATTACCTATTTCACTAGAGAAAAACTCTTCCTCTACTTATTAAATTCATTATTATCATCTCAGGTTCTGAGCCTGTTTTTATCTGTAAAATAAGAACTAAAATGTTTACTTTAAGGTGCTTAAGAGATAATGAAAGCAAAACAACTAACACCAATGGCAGAGCATATAGATGTTTGGTAAGAAAGATCTCTTTGCATAACATTTTCTTGAACATTAATCTTAACTCCAGAGTTCAGCTTCTGACTCAATCTATTTAAAGGGTGTAAGCAGAAGTGATGCTATTATGTTTAACACATTTATTCTTTTAGTTTTACTCCTTCAATTCTTGATGAGTACCTTATTCCAGGATTTTTTCTGTCTAGCATAGAACTTGGTTGTAGTAGGTATCACTATCCTATGTGCTAGCAACAGATTTACTTACTTTTCATGGAGTATCAAAAATAACTGAGACTTTGCTTTTAAAGATTTATATACTTGTGCATGTAGAACTGGGGTACAAGCCAGAGGTGCAAGGATGATGAGAGGATTCATCAGAGACAGAGTGGGGAGCAAAACAGGCACATCTACGAAGTACACTGCTGAGGGGAGCAGCGGGCAGGACAGGAGAGGTCTACCCTGCCTTGTGGGTCACCTCCAGGGCAGAGGATGGAACACGCACTGAATAGGCTGCTACTAGCTTCACTGTGCTATGCTTTAATCGCTTTTGCCACCAGGGAGAACCCTAAGACTTTATTCCTATATTCAGCCTCCACGTGGCACAGCAGTCCTCTCCTGTTTTGCCTAATGCTCCCAGAAGTATATTTCAGTTAGTCTGCCTTTTCTGCTCCCCACTCTGTTTCTATGAATCCTCTTACCACTGTTTCTATGAATCGTCTGGCCTATATTCCAGCTCTTGTGTATGCATAAACAAATAAATCTTCAAAAAAGTAAAATATAGCTGAGAAATCTTTCCATATTACCACATAAGTCACCTCATTATTTTCTATGACTATATAATTTTCCACTTGGTAATCTACTATAGCTACTTTAACCACATCCTATTTATACATATTTATTTGTAATATTTTGCTATAGAAACAATGATTCTTGGTTGACTGAGACAGCAGAGTGGAAGGGCCAAGAATTTCTTCAGTGTATAGGTATCATCTAGCTAAGGGACCATTGCCAGGTCTCTACACATTTACTGTTTTCCAAGCTTCTCAGAGATAAACATCCTGTTAGTATTTTCCAAATACCAGAGATACTGGTATACTATTTCACCTCTTTGCAGAAATTTCCTTTGATTAGCAGGATATAGTAGAATATTAAAATTTCTTGTTCTTTTGTGAACCAAAATCTAAGTCCCATTTCCCCAAATTCTGTTCAGTCTTTCATAATCCAAGTAGTGAAATTGTGTTCAAAACCTGTTTTTGTGACTTAAGGTTAATAGTCTGAATATTGATGTCTAGCTTTTACTAGGGAATAGGGTCCTTTTTTTATTAAAAAGTTTATTTTTACATCATTTTGCACATTTTTTTTTCCATCTCAATTGTAATCCCCGCGGGTTTCCCATCACCAAATCACCCCTGTGCCACCACCATAATCCCATGCATTTCCCTCCCTTCCCCCCCCCATTTTTGATCCCATTCCCCACTCCACCCCCACAGAATGTCTCTGGTCTATGGTTGTTCATTATTTTTGTTATTTTCTCCCCTGGTCCATTATACTCCTGCTATGAGTGAAACCATCTGGTATTTTTCTTTCTCTTTCTGGCTTATCTCACTAAGCATGATCTTTTCCAGCTCCATCCAAGTTGCTGCAAAAGACATGTGTTTCTCTTTTTTGGTTGCTGAGTAATATTCCATTGTATATATGTACCACATCTTTCTAATCCAGTCATCTACTTTTGGGCATTTGGGCTGCTTCCATGTTTTTCCAATTGTAAATAAAGCAGCAATAAACATGGGGGTACAAGTATCTTTTTCAATCAGTGTTTTTGTGTCTTTTGGGTAGATACCTAGGAGTGGGATTGCTGGGTCATAGGGAAGCTCCATGTTTAGCAGTTTGAGGAACCTCCAAACAGTTTTCCATAGTGGTTGTACTAGTTTGCATTCCCACCAGCAATGCAGGAGAGTTCCTTTTTCTCCACATCCTCGCCAACATTTGTTGTTGCTAGTTGTTTGAAGATGTGCCATTCTCACTGGGGTGAGGTGGTATCTCATTGTGGTTTTAATTTGCATCTCCCTTATTACGAGTGATGTTGAACATTTTTTCATATGCCTGTTGGCCATCTGCATTTCCTCTTTGGAGAAGTGTCTTTTTAGCTCTACTGCCCATTTTTTGATGGGGTTGTTTACTTCATTTTTGTTGAGTTTCATCAGTTCTCCGTATATTTTTGTGATCAGTCCTTTATCGCTACTTTTGTGTGAGAAAATGTTTTCCCAATTAGTGTTTTTAGTAATGTCTCTTTTGCTGTACAGCTCTTTAACTTGATGTAGTCCCATCTATTTATCTTTGCCTTCACTATTGTGGCGTTGGGTGCTCTGTCTTTAAAGATGTCGCTGATCTGTATGTCGTGTAGTGTTTGACCCATCTTTGCTTCTAGGTATTTTATGCTTTCCGTTCTTATGTCTAGGTCTTTAATCCACTTCGAGTTGATGTTTATAACTGGAGTGAGGCATAGGGTCCTTTTTTCACTAGATTATCTTCATCATTCTGGCAAAAGGATTTTATTTAGACTAACGTATACTGAAATATCTGATTCTAGTTTACGGCTATCTAAAACGTCATCCATTTTTTAACCTGGAAAAAATTATTTAGTTACTAATCTGCACACATTCCATTTTGAAAGCATGAACATATATCTGTTTGATAAATTCTTCTAAGGTTAATTCTGGGTCAAGGTTTACATAGTGTTCCAAATGGATTTCCAATAGAGTTTTGTTAATCTATACTCAAATATGTGGTGATTATGATGCTATTAATTCAAAAGTCACAAAGATAGATTAATTATCAATTTGTAAATATCAGCAACATTATAAGGTATAAATGAAACATTTAGCATTAAGTATGGTATTAATATGGATGTAGAGAAATATAAGGTATTTTTTCTTTTTTGCTTTGTTACTGAGTTCTATAAATTTCTCTATATTGCAGAATGAGAGCACTTTTACACCTATCTTTGTAATTAAGTTTCCAAGCCTCTGTCCCCCACTTGACTTGTATATGAGTGAACAAATGAAGACATAATTTTGTTCAGGTCAGATGACTAGAGTTAAAGAATAAATTACTGTGAACTGTAGATTTGCCCATAAAACTGTTAAAATTGCAGCTTCATGAAGTTGTATGGTTTCCTGCAAGGAGAGTTTGAATAGAAAGATAAGGTTTTTCTTTAAATGAAGCTGGGGAAAAAAAAACAGAACTCTAAATATAGTAGATCATATTTTCAGCTAAGTTTAACTAAAGTGTGAAGAAAACATTTCAGGAAGACAAGCTTATTCTGTCTTCATTTTGATGACATGCTTGGCCACTTTGTGTGGTCCTTTGGTTTTCTTCATAACAATGGATTCCTTTTCCCCCTTGTCATTGTCACTTCTGACATAAGAACAAGACATCAGAATTTTAATAATATATATTTTTTCAGTGATTCTGGCTAAGCTAAATTGCCAGCAGGCTACATCACTGAAATTCACTCTTTGCAAGTTTCACAGCTGCAAGGTTTCTTGTTCATGCCAAGTTTCATGAACATATTTCTCCTTGTTGGAGCTTCTTCTACCCTGGATTGCTACCTGTGGCATGTCCTCTGAATCATAATGGAAGCACTTAGAGGTTTTTATACCTTGAGATTTTGCTGCTCTTCTGATTTATATGTATGAAGTTATTCATCCCTTACTTAAGTTTAAATTTTTGAATTTTTTAGAAATTTTGAATTCTAAAGAGCTTATTAGTAGTAGGCTCTTTATATTAAGTATTTAATTCTGTCAGAAAAAAAAGTTATCTTAAGAGCTATACATTTAATAAAATGAATTACTATGATTCTTTGATTTTTAAAAATAGAGTAACTTATTATTAACCTGCTGAGAGCAACTTGTTATTTATTAGTTGGTAGTAAATAACTTGGAATATTTTCTACCTGCCTGCATTCCAACTTAACTCTTTATTTTTAAATCAATGTTTTCCAAATGTCTCTTTTTAATTTTAATTACTTTTTAAATCTTACATCATTGTTAATTTTTGCAAAGTATTTGATGTCTTTGATGTAGTCCTCAATGTTCTCCCACTACCACTTGTAATTGATTACCATAGTCCCTTGTACTATTCCTTCCACAGTTTTGACCCCTCTCCTACTCCTTCCCCTCCTGTATGCCTCAAATCTATGGTCAACTTGCAGTTTTATCTTTTTCCTGACTCTTTGGTTTTACTATATTCTGATAGAAGTGATAACTATTAGATATTGTCATAGTGGGACATTTAACAAATTAAAATGCTTATAAAAGCTATTGGTTACCAATAAAAAAATGAAGTTGAGCTTAAGAGAATGAGAGGAGGCCAGGCCAAATGAAATTAGATATGGTCTGTCAATTCGGAATAGATCAGTGGTAATAAATACACAACCAAGGATATTCATAAGAACAATTAATTCATTTGAATTAATAGAACTACATTCTGTCCAGAAATCAAAGATTTTCAAAAGAACGCTTTCTTGGAAGATAGAGAGATTGATTTTGACAGCAAGAGATTGGTATTAACTCTTTTCTGAAGATAGTTCTAAGTAAAAAAGATTTCATCTCTTCATGACTTATCATCTACTCCTAGTAGCCATAACAAAAGCTCAAAGAGTGAATTTGCTTCTGATCACTCACAAATAAATGAATCTGTTCAATGTACATTGAGTCTCTCTCACATGAAAGAATACATTTTCTCTCCATTAGAGAGAAAAATAGAGTTGGTATATTATACCCATAAAAGCCAGTAGTATTTATTAAAATGTGTGTAGTGTTTTACAAGCCAGGGATGGCCTTTATTGCAGTAGCCTACTAAGTTAATCCTTTTCAAATCCCTTTTCATTCTTGGATTCTGTTTTGAAAATAATTTCTCTATAATTCATTAATAGTAGTAACTCTACTACTCTTAGGGAATTTGTATTCACATAAAATATGCACCCCAAGGAGAATATCACCTTGATGACATTTACATTTCACATGCTAAAGCAAGAGGTGAACTAATGGAAAGGAGTCACCATCTACATTGTTAGTACAACCCAGGTTCAGCTTTGGCTGAAGTCATTGATACTCCATTATTCTTTTTAATATGACATTTGCATAGACTCATTATGAAGAGCTTATGAAGAAGAGCTGAGGTCCTTCTGAAGATAAAAATTAGGAAGGAATGCACTTTAGTTCTTAGCACTTAGATCCTCAAACATTCATAGGAAAAAATCTTAGAAGAAAGTATTTTTTATGTCACTGAAACGTTGAATTCAGTATCTCTTCATTTACCTATGTCTTGTCTGATTTCAAATTACTTCATAAACTTCCACGCTGTATTACTGCTGCTACTACTACTAGGATAGAAGGAAGAGGCACATCATTTCCTTTCCTGATATTACTTCTTTTAAAAAGAAAGAAAAGTTTTCTTTAAAGAATCTTTACTAGGAATGGCCAACCTATTCAAAAATAGCTTCACTGACAGCTACATGCCTTTTCAGAATTGAACTTCAACTGTATCTTCTCCTTTTCTCTTTCAAGGCTCTGAAATAATTGGAAGAATATTTTTATTATACCATCCATCTGGAGAAGGAAGGCCTGGATGCTCTGAGAAGGGCCATTCTTTCTTGTGGTATTTTTGGCTGTGTCTCAGGGTGGGATGTTTGATATGCCCTGAGAAGGATGGCCCTCATTAGATTCCCAGCCCATTTGCACAATTACCAGAGGAGAGCTCAAAGAGGAAAGATCAGCATCTGATCAGTAACCTAGAAAATGTCTGTCTTTTGACTTTTGGTTCTAACTAATTCTTATAAAGCATTTTCCCCCTGTTGTTAACTATTCAATATTTTTTGATTTCTTTTTACTGCTATTTTATGTGGAGTTTCTTAGAAGTCTGACCATACCCCCAGGACCATCTGCCACTTCAAAACAGTAAGCACCTATGCTTATGCAGATGGTTCCATCAGGACCTCTGAGTGCTTCATAGAGTTATCCTATTAAACCAGCTCACTTCCTTGGTATATGGCACAAAGCATCCCTCAATCTTCCGTAATTATTAGGGAATTTTTCAGCCAGGGATTAAGAAGTTCAGACATTTGTTCATGTTCATTCTCATCAGTTCTATTGCTGGCTCACTGTGCAAAAGTATGATATTAGAAACAAACTCAAGACTTAAGAGTTTGTTTTAGCTATATTTGGTCTATGCATGTTACTTATTTAGGTAGAATTTCATGATACTTTGCCAGGTATTGTTTAGAAGCATTGTTTCTATGATCTATAATATAAAACTATGTACTAATGTTTGTTACTCTCAATCTCACTGAAACTTACTGTAACTTTATATTATCCTCCTGAGCTGTGATATTTAGTGACTTTGATGGGATTGTTAACTAGCTGATAGTCCTTAATCAGCACATTATAGGTAAGATGTTCAGACATTTTATTTCACCCAATTTAACAGTGAGAGAGCAAGTTATCACAGAGGTATTTATTTGCAGAGGGCACTTTCCACTACAGAGAGGAGACTGGATTTACTGAAATGTAGATGCTTCAAGGAAGAATTGTGCAATTCCTCTATTTAACCTTCTGCATGTTAAATAGATGCCACTAACTCTACAGTGATCTTTCTATGCTCAGAAGAGATACTTTGCAGGGTTGTTAGATAGAGTAGATGGCTTGTGCTGTATTTCTGAGGAGGTGGTCCTACAAATGTTCAGAAAATTCTTATATTGGATTCAACTACAATGAACTGAAATGAACTACCATTGCCAAAGTGAGCATACATTGCAAGGATGATACTGACATAGAAGAAGGAAGGAACAATTATATTTTCCTTTTCCCCACTCTACTATATTCTCCATCTATTGTTCTGTTGGAAGAGAATAATACAAAATCAACTGAAAAAAATATGGGTGTCAGTTTTACCCCAGCATCATATATTATTGAGTCATGGTTAAAGCTGAGATACTTTACTAGCTGGTATATGAAATGCTTGAAATAATCATCTATACCATGAGACCAGATAAAAATGACTCCAATTGTAAATGTTAAAAACAATGGATGGGCCCTCCCTGGTGGCACAGCGGGTTACAGCACTGCACTGAGAAGCTAAAGCCACTTCCGCATGAGTTCGATTCCCGCCTGCCCCAGAGGTGACCACATGGTGTGGCAGACCTCTCCTGACCCGCCCGCTGCTCCCCTCAGCAGTGTACTTCTGTGATCTGCCTGTTCTGTTCCCCACTCTGTGTCTGGTGAAGCCTCTCACAGCCCCTGAGCTTCTGGCCTGTACCCCAGTTCTGTATGCACAAAAAATAAATCTTAAAAAAAAAATGTGGATTTCCAACTTCAGTTTGCCTCTTTTCTCCTCTTTTGCAGATGAGGAATCATACAGTATTTTCCTTTGTTCTGTATTTAGTCTTTTACATTTATGGACTGCTCTTCTTCCCCATAATAAATAACTTAGTTCTTACTTGAACATCCTCTAATTGTACCTATTTCATGTGATGGAGAGTTGGACACCAGACTTTAATTTCTCATCCATTGAATACTGTATATTTGAAAGAGTAGTTATCAGATGCTCTCAAAACACACCAAGGAGATCGACATGGTAATTAACTTGACTATGATAATTATTTCAAAGAATCATGTACATCTTTATATATAATATATATATTATATATAATTCAGATAGATACATATACCTTTTAAAAATGTTTATGCAGGCCCTCCCTGGTGGCGCAGCAGGTTAAAGCACAGCACTGAGAATCTAAAGCCACTTCTGCATGAGTTCAATTCCCGCCTGCCCTGGAGGTGACCACATGGTGTGGCAGACCTCTCCTGACCTGCCCGCTGCTCCCCTCAGCAGTGTACTTCATTGATCTGCCTGTTCTGTTCCCCACTCTGTCTCTGGTGAAGCCTCTCACCGCCCCTGAGCCTCTGGTCTGTACCCCAGTTCTGTATGCACAAATAAATAAAAAATCTTAAAAAAAAATATTTATGCATACAGAACTGGGCCAGAGATGCAGGGGCAGTGAGAGGATTCACCAGAGACAGAGTGGGGAGCAGAACAGGCAAAGTGACAAAGTACACTGAGGGGAGCAGTGGGCATGACAGGAGAGGTCTGCCACGCCACGTGGGAAACCTCCCTGCCCAGAAATCAAACTCATGCTGAAGTGGTTTTAGCTTCTTAGTGCTGTGCTTTAACCCATTGTACTACCTGGGAGGGCCCTAGATAATACATTTTTTTAAAAAAAATCAAGAAGAAAATTCCAAGATGAAGGAAGTGAAACTAAGTCATTCTCAATCATGTTGAAAAATATTAGCTTTGTATGCTGACTCTTCCATCTAAGATTCTATGCTATCAACACAATCTTCAGTTCCCAGAGAAATTCTCTTTGAGATTCTCACTCTAATTTTGGTATTTCACGTATTTCTTCATGATCCACTCAGCCTGATCTTGTTTCAGTGTCATTCTTTTTATTTGGTCTCAGACTTCTATGTACTGTATTCAAAGGTCTGGAGTTCCAGATATCACCCACCTTTTTACCACTTAGAAAGATTTCTAGTGGTAAGGAAATCTGCAACCAGCAGATTCAAATCATACTACACATAGTTGGCATTATCCAGCACACTGATTTAGTTACATTATAATCATAGTCAACAACACTAATATTTTACCTCTACTCTGAAATATATTTCATAGAAAGACAGAAATGTGATGCTTAAGTATATAGCTTTAGACCTATAGTAACTGAGTTCACATCTTAGTTCTTCCATTTATTTGCTATGCGACCTTGGAATAAGTTGCTGTGCTTCAGTGGTCTCTTCTTTAAACTTATGTTTTCAGCTTGTCACGAAGGAATAAATGAGTCATCACATGTCAAATGCTAAAAGAACTAACATACAGTAAATGCGTAAAAAACATTAGCTGTTATTTCACTGGGACCAGTATTACCTTACAAATATAAGGGGGTGAGCATTTTGTTTTTATAATTTCTCAGTAGTAAAATTTATGACTTTGTGCAATTTATATTTTATTGAGGTTTCATTTCTCTCCATCTTTTAAATGTTGCTTGAAAAGCAAATATTTATTTAAATGGTAGTGCTGAGATAATATGATAATATACAGGTGAGAAGTATGTATGTGTAAGCCACACCTGAGACTCAGGTAGGCCAGTGGTTAATTCTTAGAAGTCCTCTTAGAGATCTTAATAGGTCAGCCTTTCAAATCACACAGTTCTAATTGTAGAGAAAAATGTGAATAATATATAGACTTCTTGAACCATTATCCAAACAAATTTTTTTTAAAGATTTATTTATTTATCCATACAGAACTGGGGTACAGGCCAAGACATACCGGGGTGGTGAGAGAACACACCAAAGACAGAGTGGGGAGCAGAACAGGTGGATCAACAAAGTACACTGCTTAGGGGAGCAGTGTATAAGACAGGAGAGGTTTGCTGTGCCATTTGGATCACCTCTGGTGCTGGGGATTGAACTCATACTGAAGCAGCTGCAGCCAGCTTGCAATGCTGTGCTTTAACTTGTTGTGCCACCAGAGAGGACCAAAACAAATTTCTTAACTTACAAAAGCTCTTAGGAACACAGTGCAAAGAACTTGTCCTTATTAGCAGACCTACCTGAAGACTAAGGAGATGTTGAGGTCAATTGAAGGAAAAGAATAGAATACTAGAGATAAAGCAACAGGAAAGAGATCTATTGAGGAAAATGCCAGAATGAGTGGCAGGGTCTAAAATGACTTTAATTGAAATGGATGCAGTATACCAAAGTCCACCCCAGGCCCTCCCTCTTACCTCTCCCAAGTTCTTTTTATTCTGAGAAGTAAAGAGTCACAGTATCTAGTTCTTAATATCTCTTCTGTGGGGAAAACTTCTGAAAGGCACCTTTTAAGAAGTAGGAGTGCTTTCCTTCTGACTAGAAGGAGACAGGCAGGAATTTACATAACAAAAGGGATGACTGGTGCTAATTGTATTAATAGTAAGACTTCATAGAATGCCTGGTCATTACAGATTAAATCTCCTTTGGAGATTTTCAGATATTCAGGAAAGAGGGCACTGGGGAAAAAATTCAGTTTCTAAGAAGATGGTCTTCACAACTTTCAAAATGATAAATATGTTGATATTGCAAAACCAGTGGTAAATCTTGAAAATCTTGAAATGTATTAACTATTTAAACTTTCCACCTTACCTGTCATAGATGAAGGGACCAATACCTTTGCTCTACAAAAACATAATTGTGTACATTTTATATAAATTATAGCAATCTCAAATTTCCATATAAATAGATTATATCTATATGGCCTTGCTAACAGAGTTTCCTTGTTTCTAGAATATCTGCAGCAGATATATATTATAAGTATAATTTTCTAGTTAAGGGAAGGCCCACTCATTGATTAAAACAGATTTCAAACCACTGTCCTCTATAGTTTTATGCTCAAAGTTAGGTCTGCATAACGGCATCAGTAACTTTATGCTTACCATCAATGTATATGGTAAAATTTCCCAAACCCTCCAAAATAATCTACCCTCTCATCCCAAATAGGGATGCTCTAATTTCAGATAGATGGGGAAACCAACTCTTTGGTGCTAGCTAGAAACAGAGTCTAGGCTCCACCCCAGATAACAGAATATGCATTTTACCATTATCTCAGAGATTACCCTCTTGGATATTTAAGAGGCTTACATGCCTTCTGCAATCTATGCTGCTGTAAGTGTCCTGCTAAATCTGAGACTTGTTGGTAAAGAGCCTATATATACCTTTGAAAAAAAGCTACTTTCTAGCACTATCTAGATAGAAGATATTTAATTAATGCTTGATGAATTGTTTTTGGACCAACTATGTCTCACCCATGTGGAAAGCTAATCATTTGTAGCATTTTATAAATGAGATCATTTTAATATAATTGTAGATCAAACACTGGTCAGAAAGCTAGAAAGAAAAAGTTTTTCATTGTTCTCATCTTTCCCTTTCTAAAATAAAATGTATCCACATGCCTCATAAAATATCTTCACCATATTATAAAAAAGGATAAACCAAATATTAGTAGACTTCTCTGGGTTAATATCCTTATCTAGACTAGATTCAACCAATAATATAGCACACCATACTTTTTTGTTTTGGGGTTGTATTTTCTGTTTTTTTTTTTTTTTTTTTTTTTTTTTTTTTTTTTTTTTTAAGATTTATTTATTTGTGCATACAGAACTGGGGTACAGGCCAGAGGCTCGGGGGCGGCGAGAAGATTCACCAGAGACAGAGTGGGGGACAGAACAGGCAGATCGACGAAGTACACTGCTGAGGGGAGCAGCGGGCGGGTCAGGAGAGGTCTGCCACGCCATGTGGTCACCTCCGGGGCCGGCGGGAATTGAACTCATGTGTAAGTGGCTTTAGCTTCTTAGTGCTGTGCTTTAACCCGCTGCGCACCAGGGAGGGCCTGTATTTTCTGTTTTTTTATACATGCATGTTCCATCAGCCTCTACCCAACCATCTATGCCAATAGCCCATCTGCCTCTCTCCCCAACCCCCTTCCATCCTCTGGAAACCTTTAAATTCTGTCACACTACATCCTATGTGTCCTTATGGCCTAAGTGTGACAATTTCAAATGGAGAGCAGAGTAGACATTTTG
Organism: Condylura cristata; assembly: GCF_000260355.1. Classification (NCBI taxonomy): domain Eukaryota; kingdom Metazoa; phylum Chordata; class Mammalia; order Eulipotyphla; family Talpidae; genus Condylura; species Condylura cristata. Next base: position 33,141,688 of record NW_004567111.1, read on the forward strand.
CTTAATCAGATGTATTTATTTTTAAATTTTACTTGATTTTTTTTTCTCAGTAGTAGTTTCTTACTAGCTCAGTATTAGACATATTTCCTTTTAACTAAATTCCTTCTTCATTTGGATACATGACTCTCTGACATGATAAAAGAGCATAGTTCTTATACAATATTTCAATGAGAAATATGTTAATATTCCAACTGAAATGATCTGACTTGTAAAGTTCTAATCTCTATCATAATTGTTGCAAATTAGAATAACATGAGCTATTTCTCTCAGATGCTGAGATTTCTTAACTTCTAATTCAGTAGCCATTTCAATGAGAGTTTCTTTGGATGTGTTGGTCTGAGAAGCAAAATGAGATTTGTTTGACAGAGCACATGCTAGATCAACTGTAGCATTTCACCATCTGTGAAATCTTGCAGTCTTCTGTTGTTCACAACATAGAAAAGTTTTACAGGTAAAGGGAAGATGTGTTAAGTTTCCCTTTACATGCTAAGTATTTTATAAGTGTATTCTCTGGTGGTATTTTAGATTTCTTGCTACCCTGTATTCATTTAGTCTCATTGCCGCTAACCAAAACAAAGGAAATAGGCATTAACACTCCAAAAATACTATTCATTTTATATTCTATAAAGACAAGCTTACATAAAGGTTTGTATTCAATTTGTAAGCACTAAAACATGAAATGTGGAATAATAAATACTTTCGTTTTAAGGAAAGGAGGATAGTAAACTGTGTTATTAAAAAAAAAAGTTTTGATCTATATAGAGATGTTCATCCATTTATCCACAAAATATTTATTGTGACCTCAAAGGGGGAGATAGCACTGTGGTATCCTGTGGATAATCTGTAAACCAGCATGTTATCATGGATCTTACATTCCACTGAATGTACCAACAATAAACTAATGATTGACAAATAGTAAATAATTAAAATATGACAAAACAATAAAATAAACAAAGGCAAGTACATGAAAACAGACTAGTAAGGAAAAACAATTTTCTTAGAGTGGCATTTATGTTGAGAACTTAAAGCTTGAGATGGTGAGTCTTGTAATTTTTTTTTTTTTTTTTTTTTTTTTTTTTTTTTTTTTTTTTTTTTAGATTTATTTATTTGTACATACAGAACTGGGTACAGGCCAGAGACTCAGGGGCAGTGAGAGACTTCACCAGAGACAGAGTGGGGAGCAGAACAGGCAGACCAACAAAATACACGGCTCAGGGGAGCAGCGGGCGGGTCAGGAGAGGTCTGCCACACCATGTGGTCTCTTCCGGGGCAGGCGGGAATCGAACTCATGCGGAAGTGGCTTTAGCTTCTCAGTTCAGTGCTTTAACCCGCTGCGCCACCAGGGAGGGCCGAGTCTTGTAATTTTTAAGAAACCAAAAGAAAGAAGTAGCTTGTGAAAAAGGATAGAAGGCGGTGGGGTTGTTTTTTGTTTTGTTTTTGTTTTGTTTTGTGTGTGTGTGTCTGTGTGTATTTTACATCAGTTCTTAATTTTGTATATTTTTTCACCTCAGGTTGTAATACACATTGACTTCCCAACACTTCACCATTGTGCCATCACCATAGCCCTGCGTACAAGGTGATTCTTATAAGTCAGGCATGAGCTAGATTATCCAGGGCTTTGCAGAGCATTGTAGTTTGGATTTTATCTGAAACACAAATGGCAGCAATCGCTGAAGTTTGAGAGCAGAGTGAAGTGACTGGATTTGAATTTTTAAAAAATTTCCTAAGGTGCTAAGGATAGATTTTGGTAGAGCAAAAAAAAGTGAACAAATAAAATGGCATTGCGCTTGTCAACAAAAGTAAGAAAATGATGACCTAGGTCAAGGGGTAAGCAGTGACGTTAGAAACAGATATGAGAGATCTTGAAGAGATGGACTGTTGGCTTTCATGTTTGATTACATAGAAAAAAGGAAATTTCCTTTAATAAACATGACGATCGAATTGAAGACTTCTTTACCTTAATAATGTTAGGGGTTGGGCATAGAATTATCTTTAATGAAGTATAAATTTGGTTTATTAATAATATTTGACAATTTTTATTTTCATTATTTTGGGCATTTTGCTCATCTACTGTGTTAAACAAAGTGATCCTATTGGAACAAAGAAATAATTGGATTAATATAAGGAATTTTACTAATGCAGAGGTAAAATTAACAAAGATTAGAAAAATCCTGAAAGTACTAGATATTATTATTGATATATCTAGTCACTAGTGTGACAATCAATCGCACTTTCTATCTTTGCATTATTCATCACATTCAGTGAGTTTGACTGAAGTGTCAGACTATACATTCTTTTGCAATACTGGGTTGTAGAGAAAATAGTTGTTAAAAGAATGCCTACAACCTTTTCAGCTGCATGGGGAGAGCCAATATATGTCTTGAACCATCACTGCATGACATTTTCCAAAAGAAAATGGATTCTGGGGAACTAATCCTAAATATATCCATGAAAATAATAAAATAATCTTTCTGTTGCTCTCAACTGGTAAACTATATAGCTTTCATTTTCAATGAGAAACTTAAATATATTCATTTTATTTCAACCATACATTTTGATATTCTATAGAAAGTAACATGGTCTGAGTCAGTGAATTGAGAGGGGGCTATATTTAGTTGATAAATGTAGGGCAAGGAAAGAATTTCTTCCAGTATTTATCTATGAACAGTTCTTGTTACAGAGGTGGATGACTGTTGATTTTTTCTGAGTGATTTCCTCTTTATTATGGAGTTAAGTTCCTTAATCACTTTCTCTTTTTGTCCATTTATCTTGTCTGGTTATTCCAATTTCTATATTAAAAGCAATAATGGCACTACATGTTTTTTGACCTTTACCTCCTCGGTTAAATTTTAAATTCTTTGCACAAATAATAAGAAAATTCTATGTAAGAAATTAATGAAACGAACAAAGGAAGAAAAGCCAGGCATCACTTCATCATTGTGCCTGTCATTAAAGATATGTTCAGCATAAGCATTAGCAATCCATATCAGAATTAAATCACTATTTGAATGTTAGTTTGTTCCTCTTACTGCATGTCAAATCAAGGCATATGTTCTTTAAGCCTGATATCCTGGGAGGGGACAGTTAAAGGAATATCTCTGACCTCAAGAGATTTATTCCAAATCTGACAATTCATGTACATACATAATTGGATTAATTTACAGAATGTGTTTGAAGAACAACAGTACCAGAACGTCATTGTTGACCCAGTACTGCAGATAGATTAAGAGCCTTGTCTGAATTTAAACATGGATTGAATCTTCAATTTTTTTTTTAAAGATTTATTTATTTATTTGTACAGAGCTCTGGGGTACAGGCCAGAGATGCGGAGGGTGAGAGGATTCACCAGAGACAGAGCAGGGAGCAGAACAGGCAGATCGACGAAGTACACTGCTGAGGGGAGCAGCGGCGGGTCAGCAGAGGTCTGCCACGCCATGTGGTCACCTCCCGGGCAGGCGGGGATCGAACTCATGCGGAAGTGGCTTTAGTTTCTCAGTGCAGTGCCTTAACCCGCTGCGCCACCAGGGAGGGCCGAATCTTCAATTTTTATTGTGTGATCTTGATGAAATTATTTATCCTGATTCAATTATTTTTTGTATGTAAACAGAACATAGAAGACAGAAAGCTTTTCAATAATGAAATACATCAATATATATTTTTAAGCCTGTGATAATTATGTCGGTGTGATGATGATAATGATGATATAAAAGATCAGGAAGGACAAGAAGTTGTTGATGTGAGGCTGCCCAAAGGATAATATGTGAGCCAAGACACACAGAAGCAGCATGAATTCAAGGAGAATTGTAGCACACAGAACCATTCATTCTCAGAAAAGAATTTGAGTTTGCGGGTTAGTAACTGAACTTTAATATTACTTGACAAAGTTCATTTTATTCCATCATATTAACCTTCTTCCCCCAGTCAAAATTATTGAGGCAGGTGGTAGGATTGCTGGCCATGGGAAGCTATCAGTACAGTATTGGACTGTTAGTTACCAAAGGAATCTGAGGAGAATACACAAGTGGTGATTTTCTCCCCCTGATGAATTTAACAGCTTGAAATCTCAGATACTCTTTCCTGCCACATCCAACTTCTTTAAAAAAAAAAAAAAAAAAAAATTCCTTTTTTTTTTTTTTTTTTTTTTTTTAATGAGAGTGCAGAATATTGTCTACATCAGAGTAATCCTTTCAAAGCAGGAATACTGGGTATGATTTTCTACATAAATGGGAAAATGTAATCTCATCTCTAATATATCCCTCTTCTGTGCTATGCAGGTTTAGCTAGGCTAAAGCTGTTGACAGGAAATTCTCCACTCAGATGAGAAGCAAAGATGAGAAGAGGTATTGCAAGGGTGATGGAAAAGCTTTATATAATGAGACAAATCCCAGCACCTCTAGGGAACTCATTCAGTATGGAAACTATTTCATGTTTCTTTCATTATGAGAATGATACACTGTCTATTAAAACTACAGAAGTGAGATTGTCCAGACAGTTATTTTAATAAGGTGCCTTGCTTTGGATCGTCATTTTGTTTTGCAAACAACAGCATTTGTCTACAGCACCATGCTTCAAATAAGTCCAATCTATCATAGCATGGTGGCGTTAGCACCTCTTATTATATAAACCTGTCAGGGCATTATAACATAAACAACACTTTCTCCCAGCTGCAAAACACTTATTTGAGGAGTCCATTTAGTTTCATAAACTTTTTCTAAGTCACTGACACCTTAAACAAACTATGACAGGCATTTATATTGTATGCCAAACGAGAGGAGTGACTCACTACATAAAATGTAGCTAGTGACTATCAACAAAAGAAGAAGACATGAAATAAAATCAGTTTCTAGTGGGAAAAAAAGTCAGATATATTAATTCCTAGGAAAATATTACTTTCCTTTTCCTATTTCAGTGTTGGCCATGGCAAATGACAAAATTGAACTCAGACTCAGAAATCGTTCCATTTTCATTTACATAATTGTTTTCAGACTGCTAGGACTAGAGACTCCTTTTGGTGGTGGTGTCATATTTTTGGTGCTGATGCATTTGATGTGAACTACTTCAGTACAAATATCAAATGAATTTTTTCCCTGTGACTGTAGACATTTACACAGAAATGTGGTTTCTCTCGAAACCATAGCAGCTTTTTCCAAAATGTGTGTTTCAGCACATGGGTTTATCCTTATGAACATATACGTGTGAATGTATAAAATAGTATATACAATAATGAGCAAAGGAACTTACTCTGAGCTTCATATCTATTTTCTCCAAAGTCATTACTCTTCTCTAAACCTAACTTCCTAACTGAATCAGGCCCTAAGGCAATTCTGCATCATAGCTTTGTGGTTTATAAAACAGGTCCCAAATTCTTCCAACTATACGGCTTAGAAGCCTCCCTAAGTATTGACAAAATGAACTGCAGCCATTCACAGAGGATAGCAAGCTTATATGAAGAGAGACAAGTATACTTTCAAGGGACTAAGATTTGAAATATTGATATAGTCACATTAATTGAATTTTTGCCTTGAGAAGTGATTACAAAAATGTTGCTCCAATATTAATTTGTATCTGCTTTGGATAAGATTAACATTAATTTCTTCGCCAGTCCCCATTACTCTTTTATTATTCATTAGCATCTCTCTTTGCATGTGCAAGAGACCTTGATGAAGCATGTTTATTCATAGACTAACCTTTTTAAATAATTCTAACAGCTCTCTAACAGTAACCTTCTTGGCATGCTGAATATCTCGTCTTTGTTTCATTATTCAATGCTTGCACTCTATCCTCCACTTGAGATGCTGAACATGAATCATACTCTTCGTATTGCTCTCTTCCTCCCACTAAAATGTCCTCTGCAGCCCGATCCCACAGGAGAGCTCTGTTCATAAAATACTGCAGCAAAATAGTCTTGGTTGGAGCAGGGACAGTATAATTTCTAGAGATCTCAAGTGCTATTATTGATCTACTTTTTTTTTTTTGTAGCTCATTATATATTTGTTACCAGGTTTTAGCTCATTGTTCCTCTACCTTTTGTTTGAATATTTAGTTTGAGTTTGCCTTTGATGAAAGCTCTGGAGGTGACATTTTATCCTTTTTTGTGTGTAAGTAAGCTCTCAGGCTTATTTTTCTGAGCAGATAAAATAGACAAAGCTGTGAAAAGGAGGAGAATACCAGAAAAAAAAGTGGAATCAGTGAAGTGAATTTATGTTTCTACAAGCTGGGCCATCATGGCATTTGTCTCAAAAAGCAGCATAAGTACTTGAAAATGAGCAAATATTTTTATTTTAATTACAGTTAAATATAAGATGTCTACTTTAATATGAAACTTAGAATTACCTCTCACATACCCAGGTTTTCTTATTTTGAGTTAGTCATTTTTTTTTTTACTGTGAAATAGACAAAATAAACTAAAATATGTTTAGATAAAGCTTTTTTTTTTGAGGAATATGTGTAAATATTTCCAAGAATATAAACTTTGCTTATCAGTAAAAGAATAATTACTTCACTAATTTTAAGGAAAGAATTACATATTTTCAGTAATCACTCAATATATATATTTCCCATAACTTGTTATACTATGTCAAAAAATAAAACTGAGAGAACATTAATTCAGTAGGGTTGGTAAATACCTTAGCAGTTGCCATATAACAGATTGCAGAAGTTTGTGTAATACCATTATTTTTCTTCATAAATATATGGGATATAAATCAATTTGAAAGCATCCCACTTTTTAATTTCTAATATATATGTAATACACTGGGTAATTTATTATTATTGTTTCCTTTATATGCTGTTTTCTTCTAAAGGTGAGAGCTAGAGCTTCTACTTGCAGATTTTTGCAGGGGTAGGGAAAATGTGGATTCATGTATCAAATAAGATTTTGTTATATCAAACCCATTTCAATACAAGGGGAGTCTTGTAACAAAGATCTCCTGAGGTTACAATGAATTAAATGTACTGGGTTTCAGATAAGTCTAAAAATTAAATCTTTTTGGTACATTATAAAATTGGCTAGAGCAAAATTTAATTCAATAAATGACTTAATTATATTTGCAAATCCCCACACCTTAGCCAGTAATAACATAGGCTATTGTAGGCAGCAATGTAAAAACATATGTTGCAACATACAAATCAAGAAAATGAACTACTGCAGAGACAACTACAGAGGACATAGGAACATAGAGTGTAAGGTGATAGGCTAGAGGAAAACCTACAAGTAAAAGTATCCCTTTATTAGAAAGGGAGGGATCCCTGAATCTGCTGACTCCAAGGAGGAAAGCTTTCATTAGAATGTTGATGTCTTCCTTTGATAGAAGCAAGGTCATGTGGATCTATATAAAGCTTCACCTATGAAAGAGAGAGACAATCCCAATTAAAAGAATAGGCTAGATAGAAGAGTTATGTAGTTTAAATTCTAAAATTTCATGGGCTTCAAGTAATTGAAAGTAGACATGAATGGCCGAAAATCAAAGCAGGACATTCTCCTCACCCGCAAAGTAGAAGCAAAGGGGTGAACACACACTAAGAATGGTAAATTCCTACTATAATCTGAAAGGTTTAAGCTGTTTAAAGCACAACCCTCCAGTCTTGAGAAGAAACCTAGTTGAATCGTTGGGTACATAAAGCAGATAGACTGGCAGGGACACAGGTTGGGAGAGGAAAGCATGAACACTTTCTTCTCTTTTCCTCCTTGAAATATAAGTTTCAAGGCTCAGTGAGGACAAACCGGCAGCTTCTCATAGAAAGACTTACAGACATAGGAAAGGTTAACTTCATTTGAGGATTCCTTCACTAAAAAGTTGTTTTATTCTGACCAATCAGTTGTTCCTTTATTAAAATAAGAACTAGAGACATTCTTTGTTACTTTTATTGTGGTTTTAGAAGCTGAAAAAGATATGTATTATAAGTAATTTTAAAAAAGACAAATATATACAAATATATATAGATTAAAATATTTTTTTAAAGATTTATTTATTGGTACAGAACTGGGGTACAGGCCAGAGATGTGGAGGGTGAGAGGATTCACCAGAGACAGAGCGGGGAGCAGAACAGGCAGATCTACAAAGTACACTGCTGAGGGGAGCAGCAGGCAGGTCAGGAGAGGTCTGCCACGCCATGTGGTCTCCTCTGGGGCAGGCGGGAATCGAACTCATGTGGAAGTGGCTTAAGGTTCTTTGTGCCGTGCTTTAACCCGCTGCGCCACCAGGGAGGGCCCTAGATTAAAATATTTTACAAGTGAATTAATATAATCATGATCTGGAAATATATAGTTCTATGCATAATGTCTATATCTAACTCTCTAAAGAGACAGATAGGAGCAGCCCTAGCTTTAGGCAAAACCATGGTAAACATACACAGCACATCACCCTATATATCTATTCATATATAGTAAAAGTTTGGATATATGCTGTAGAAAAATTGTTTTCTATCAAAATAACCCCCTATTGGAAATTGGTTTTTTTTTTTTCCTTTTTGACATTTCTTTATGCACACACACATACACACAGTCTCAAGCACATTGAGATTAACAGTGTTGCAAGTAATATTTGTGAATTTTTAAATTTTTTTAAGAATTATAAAAAGATTTAGAATGGTCAAAAGGGATAGAGAAGGAAGCAGGAGATGAAAGAACTTATAAAAATTGAATATATTTGAAAGCTACTTATGAGTATTTCTCTAAAGAATTTATTCCAGTTTACATTCTCCTTTGGTAGCTGATAAGTGTTATCTCAACTCCTTATCTCTGTCCTGGTTTGGCCATCCTTTTCTTCATCAATAATTGTTTGACACTGCTTTTAAATTTGCTACATGCTACTTACCTTTGTCATGTTATTATTGGAACTAAACTATTTTCTGGATACTTTTTTCTATTTTATTTATATATTGGCTTATTCTTTTATTGTATATCATATTTATCATTATTGATTTAATAATTTGTAGTGTAAGAACTTTTTCAACGATTTTTCTAACAATTAAAATATTCTGGATGTGGTGTAGGATTAATTTTTCACTTTTATGAGGATACTTTACTTGGAAACCAGAGAAAAAATGAAGTAACAGTAAACACAAAGAATTATTGAAGAAAGTCATCACCTTTAAAATATTAAGATTACCCAATCAAGATAGTTTTACTCCACTTATATATACACTTTAAAAGTTGAAGTTAAAAAGAGTAAAGAAGTACTTTTTAAACAGTACATTTTGGAACATTTCTTTAAAAAAAAAAACAGTTTGCTTGTAAGTGCTATTTCTAAAATGCATTCTTAGCTATATAATTTTATTTTTATTGTGGACAGAGCTTTTTCTATCTGTAATTTGTTACTGATCATTTCTTAAAATATAAAAGAAATAGTAAGTTTTATACATTGACTTTGTAGTTGACTAATTGAGTAAGCTTGTTTTTTTTTTTAATTTTTCACTGTCTCCAATTAAAATTTAAAAGCCTTATAAATTTAAGAATGATAAAATGTTTCTTTATTAGGCTTTCAGCTATTTCCCTCTGCCTTCTTTACTCTCTGCTTGGCTCCCTCCTTCTCTCCATTCTTATCTACCTTCCTATTTGGAATTTACATGGGGATAAGGGAGCTAAATAATTTGTGTGAATATGAAGAACCTATCATTTCCCTGGCTTTAGCAGATGTGCCTCGAGTGTTCATTTCTGCAAATGGCAGCCCACAGTATTCTACAACATTTTCATATGCATACTTCTCAAAGATGGCTTTTCATGGCTTACATGTATAGAATCTTAATGAAAGAAAAGAAAATTGGCATAGTAAAATAATAAGAAAGTAGCTGGCAAGGATTATGGAGTGGTGGGAGAAGTATGAAGAGGTTGGTAAAGTGGTACAAACTTTTAGCTATAAGATGAACTGGTCTAAAAGCTAATGTAAAATATGGTGACTGTAGCTGATAAGAAAGAAATGTTCTCTGAATATTAAGTGAAAAATGTAATTTCTATTATAGGACCTCTTAGATCCTTTTCCAGATATACAAATGCACACTTTGTATATAAATGTGAGACTATTTTTTCATAGAAAATTGTTATACTACAACTGAGACAAAAAATGTACAAAATGAAGAACAACGTAAAATATATATTTATTAAAAATTTTTATAACTTCTGAAAGTAGTTTCTGACAAATCTGAGTTTTGAAATATTTGATTATATTTCATCTTAAATATAGCACTGGTAATTATCTTCATGATTTCAGTTCTCATAAATGCTTTTTTTCATGTTGGCTAAAGTATGCTATTGATCTTTTCAAAGAACTGGCACATTAATTTATTATGTATATTTTATGTTTTCTACTTGTTTTACCTTACTATTTTTTTTAAAGATTTATTTATTTATGGATACAGAATTGGGGTACAGGCCAGAGGTGCAGGGATGGTGAGAGGATTCACCACACACAGATTGGGGAGCAGAACAGGCAGATCGATGAAGCACACTCCTAAGGGGAGCAGAGAGTGGGTCAGGAGAGGTCTGTCACGCCATGTGGTCACCTCTGGGGCAGGCGGGAATCGAACTCATGCGGAAGTGGCTTTAGCTTCTCAGTGCAGTGCCTTAACCTGCTGCACCACCAGGGAGGGCCCTACCTTACTATTTTTTTACTGAAACTATTCTATAGTTATATTCTTAAACAGACCCCCAGAAAGTCTTTTCTTTCTTTCTTTTTAAGATTTACTTATATATACATACAGAATTGGGGTTCAGGCTAGAGATCCAGGGACAGTGAGAGGATTCACCAGAGACAGAGTGGGGAGCCAATCAGGCAGATTGACAAAGTACACTGCTGAGGGGCGCAGCAGGCTGGTCAGGAGGGGTCTGCTACACCATGTGGGTCACCTCCAGGGCAGGGATTGAACTCTTGCTGAAGTGATTTTAACATTTTAGTGTTGTGCTTTAACCCCCTACACTACCAGGGAGGACCTCCTATTTTATTTTTTAAAAATTGTTATTTTTCTTTTACCCAGTCTAATAATTTGTCTTTCCATTGGGGTACATAGTGTTTTTACATTTATTTCAATATTGTTATGTTTGCATTCATCCACTTTTTTATTTATCTTATTTGTTCTTTATTTGATCTGCTTTTCCTTTTCTACCTTTTTTTACTACCTGCTTAATGATTGTGTCCTTAAAAGGTGATCTAGAGGGCCTCCCTGGTGGCACAGGGGTTAAAGTCAATGCCCTATCAGCTATTGCCAGCCACTGCAGCATGAGTTCCATCCCTGGTCAGGAATCTTACTCACATAGCACAGCAGACCTTTCCTGTTTTGTTTATAGCTCCCATCAGTAGTGTATTCAGTAGATCCACCTATTCTGCCCCCTACTCTGTCTCTGCTGAATCCCCTCACTCCATCTCCCTAAACCTTTGGCTGGCCCCAGGTATTGTATTCATAAATAAATAAGTCTTTAAAAAATTGGTTTAGAGAATACTTAAATTATGAAAGTATATTAATAAAAGATTAAGTAATCATGAAGTATTATAAGAGTAAAATTTAGAGGAGTGTACCTCCAATTTCTACCCTGCCATGTCACATGCCTAAAAATGACATAACCTTTCAAACATTCATATTTTTAATAGGATACAATGCTGTGTATTGTATTTTAATAGGATACAATTCTGTGTATTGTATTTTTCATATTTTTCATATTTATGTCTGTTTCCCACCACCATCCTTTATATGTGTCCTTGCCCTTTCCCTCAACTCCCCCTTAAATATTTTTTTTAAGATTTATTTATGAGTGTATACAAGAACTGGGTACAGGTCAGTGGTGTGAAAGCAGAGTGGAGAGCAAAACAGGCAGCTACACCAAAATCTGGCCAACAATCGAACTCATGCTGCAGTGGCTAAGAATTGCTTCATTGTGCTGCACTTTAACCTATTACACCACCAGGGAAGGCCCTTCCACCTTAACTAGAGTCCTTGGGGAAATTTATTTGTGTCCACTGACTTTTGAAAGTAACTTATTTTGTTTCACATGATTCCTGAAATTGCCTTGATTTTTGTTGAAAATGGCTGTATTTCAGCTTTTTCTTATGGTCATATAATACTCCACAATGTGAATATATCACCTCTTTTTGATGTAATCATCTATTGCTAGCCATTTATGTTGCTTCCATATATTGCTATTACCAATAATGCTACTATGTACATCGTGGTATAAATGTCATTGTTGATTGTTTCATATTATTTGAATATTTCCCACAAGTAGAACTGTTTTAATGGTATTTCCATTTTTAGGTTAAGGTAAATTCATATTGCTTTCTGTAATGGTTCTATGATTTTCTATTTCCACCAAGAGTGTTCCTTTTTCATTGCATCCTCTCCAATACTTGTTGTTGGAGATCTTTTTTTTTGTATATAATAATTTATTGTTACATCATTTGTGCCTTTTCCATCTCAACTATAATCCCTGTGGGCTTCCCACCACCAGTTCACCCGTGTGCCATCACCATAATCCAGTGCACTTCTCCCCCACCCCCATTTTTTAATCCCATTCCCCACTCCATCCCTGTAAAATGTCTCTAGTATATAGTTGGCCATTATTATTATTATTTTCTCCTCTGTCCTTTATACTCCTGCAATGAGTGAAACCATCCGGTATTTTTCCTTTTCTTTCTGGCTTACTTCACTAAGCATCATCCCTTCCAGCTCCATACATGTTGCTGCAAAAGGCTTGTGTTTATCTTTTTTTTTTTTTTTGATTGATGAGTAATATTCCATTGTGTATAGGCACCAATCTTTTTAACCCAGTCATGTTGGACGTCTTTTTAATGTGTTACTCTAAGGCATCTCTTTGTGATTTATTCTTTAGCTCTCTTATTAGAAGAAATAATGAACAGGTTGTGACATATCCTTTTTCACCTTTTGGAGATCCTCTGGTGAATTGTCTATTCAAATCTGCTCATTTATTAATTAGGTTGTTCATATTCTATATTGTATAAATATTTTTTCACTCAATAGAGTGTCTTTATAATAAATTTAAATTTTATTTTTCTGTATAAAAGTTTTTAAAATTGAGGTAATCCCAAGTTTTTTTTTTTTTTTAATTTTTTTTTCTGTTAGTTTTGTCCTCTGGCCATAGAGGCTGAGTCACCAAAAATATCTTTATCACTGAGGTAATCCCAAGTTTTTTTTTTTTTTTTTAATTTGTTTTTCTGTTAGTTTTGTCCTCTGGCCATAGAGGCTGAGTCACCAAAAATATCTTTATCACTGAGAGCATAGACTCTATGTTCAGTATTTACCATATATATATATATATATATATATATATATATATATAAAATAATGTAGTAAGTGTAAAGCTAATTTCAAATCACATGTTTTCTATAAATTTTCTTGTTGCAGATCTTTTATTTAAATATTTATTCCATTTGGAATTTATTTTTGTATATTGGGTGAGTGAGTGATCCAAAGTAATTCATTTATGCTTTATTAATTCCCCAGCACCTATTATTAGACTATCCTTTCCCCCATTTCATGATCATACCTGCTTTATCATAGGTTACCTGATATATATGTGGTTTTAGTTCTGAGCTTTTGGTTTTATTTCATTGTTCCATATATCTTTTTATATTGATACCATATTTTTTTTATTAATATTGCTTTATAATAAGGTTGAAGTCTGGTAATGTGATACTTCCATTTCTCTTCTTTCTTCTCAGAATTAGTATTGCAATTTGAGGTATTTGGTGGTTTTATATGTATTTTAATAATTTTTGCTTAATTTTGTAAACATTGTGACTAGCATTCAGTCGTTGGGCCACTTCCCTCGACAAGAGAGACTGAGAAATGTGGACTTAAATGTGCCAGGAAGAACAACTTGCTATAGTGTCCAACTGGTCACTATCATAATAGACATTGTTATTTTAGTTTCTACTTCATCTCCTTTATAGTAAAATAATTGGAGATTTTGAGGCACCAAGATGATTAATTGCTGCCCCGCTCTATCTCTGTAAAGCCATAAGGTTAGACTATGTGTGAAGCATGTGAAGTCTCAGGTCAGAATATTGTGTGACCTTGTGTAAAAATTGGACCTTCAAGAAGTCAACCAAGACCTTGTCAGTTGTAACAGCAAAAAGCCAGAAAGAAACAGACACACATGCCTAGTTGTCTTAAAATTCTGCTTTTCAGTTTGTCTTTAGGTATTTAGAGACTTAATAGTGTGTGGAGGTACAACAACAGAATTAAGGCAACCAAAAGCAGTTAAGAATTTTCTGTAGTCAAGTTAAAGTCCTGAATGAGTAGGAATTTCATTATGCATGCAAAAGAGCAATTATGGGTTAGAACCCCTATTCCCCAGTCAAATAACATGAGACAAGTTGTCTTGACATGAATTTCAGGATCAGAAGCCTTTTATTATTAATCCAGCAACCTGGGGCTTCTTGATCAACCCATTCAGTCTCCCTGGTAGGTTCATTATCTCAAGGTCTAAACATTATTAAAGATCTATCATAGTAAAATAGTAAGTATGAAAGAAATAGGTGTCTAGTCACTTAACTTTTTGGAGTAGGGGAAAGAGGGATATAAAATCATGAGCTTTTTGGTGTGATGACCTGGCTCTGAAAACTATCTTGCTTAGGAACAAGCTTTTCAGTGGCCATTAGGTCAGGAATATGAGTCTGCTTTTCCTGATGATCTGTCTATGCTGGATTATTACTGTTTTCAGTGATGACTTTCCTGTAATAAAATGGGCTCACCTTGCCTTCAGTGATAAAGATCATCTAATTTGGGGGGTTGAAAATAACTTTTAGATTTTATTTTATATCTACCATTCTCTTTAACACCACAGGTTATAGGCAGTTTGTAGGAATAAAAGCCAATCTTTTTATAACTAACATCTAAAGATTTCTAATCAGTTAAAGTGATCCTCTTAATCAGAAGTTGAAAAAATAAGCTTTTCCTTGAGATGAAGCCAGTTTCACTGAAACTGAGAACTATTTATCCTTATAGCTATGCAGATGAAATAGTTGATGGCATTGCCTCTTAAAACACATTTGCAAACATCCAAGGGCTGGGACATAAAGTCAAATGTAGATCATCTTAGAGGATATATTAAGGCAATTTTGTTATTCTTGTTATAAGTTTTCAGTTCTGATTGCTTCATAGTCATTCCTATTCATCAGTTCACAATCATGAAGAAAGGCTAAAAGAGCAAATCAATAGGCCTTAGCCAATCTGGATACATCGAAGAGATTTCAGTTTGCTTTGGCTTTGTTCTGAGGAGTGTACACACCATTGCTCACCTAGTAGAAACATAATAAATATTTGATGTTGATGGCCATAACTGGAAAAGTAGAAAAAATAATGAACAGAAACCAAATTTTCAGCAAGGCTAATATATGCTGTCTTTTAAAAACAGAAATATGATTTGTCTCTGAAATTTGCTTTCACAACCCCAAAGTCAGGATACCACAAAATTAGCATAATCAACACTGTTTAGCACTTACTCACAGAACAATTTTAGATGTTTTTGTAAGTTAAAATGAATTTCTGGTTTGCTGAGCCATGTGATTTGTCATATTGTCCTAGATGTCAGGTACCTAAGTTTTCCTTCCTTGTGAGAAAGTATTTAGAATCTTTGCTGAAGAAGCCATATGAAGTCATACAGGACATATGTGGGAGATGACTGTTAAGTTAGCAAATTATAATTATTTTTTAAGAAAAATATCTAGGTCTTTTCATATTTAGGATTAAAGTGATTATTTACAAACTCATTTCCTCTAAAGAAATAATTGTTTTTTCATGGAAACATGGCAAGCTGTCAAATGAGTGGAATATCTTCTAATCTTATTAGTACAATTTTTCCCTTCAAAATCAACAGCAAAAATATCCAGGGCAGCTAGCTATAATTGGCTATGAAATAAGACAGTCACCTCTGGCAACTGAGGTGAAATAGGTTGACTGCTGAATGGTAAAGATCTGTTTTTCTTTGTTAGCTCTTGTTCTTCTTGCTCCCTCTATATGAAGGAGGTTCACTAATAATTTTATAGTATGAAGCTCCAAGGTACTCTAAACTTGTATTTGAACTTAGTTTCTGAATGAACTTGGGAAAGGACTCAGTCCGTTTCCTCATCTACAAACCTAAAATAATGCCAACTTCTTTGTTGAACTGGCTATAGTAAATTCAGTACAACTTACATAATGTACCTAAAGATAAATGCTAAATAAATTATAGTGATGATGATGATGATGATGAGTTGCAATCTTCTGGGGAATATCAATTTGGACTAATTTGAATTGCATAGTAAATGAACACCACCCTCCATCCAAGGATGGGACTATGTTTATTCCACAGTCAAACTATTAAATGTCAATTTCAAGCCCAGAGTAAAATTTTATAACCAGCTATCAACTCAAGAAAACGAAGGTTGATAATGGAAGTGCTGACGAATCTTTTGATGTTTACAGGAATGTAACTGGCTTCTTAAGGAACTGGAGTTGCAAGGTAAGCTGTTTACTCTTTTCTGCTAAGGAGGCAATTATGCAGGCTGGTTGGAGAAGTTTGTAATATGATTAAACAGTCAACATTAAATCAAATGGTGATTGAATCCCCAAGATGTAGTTTACCTTCACAGCACTTTTGAGTTACTGAATTCTATTTTCAAGTGTTTTTACAGTGGACAATGGGGAAGAAAATGCCAATGTTTTTAAGTGTTAAATTGAAAGTGGGTTGATGGAAAAAAGAGTGTTTAACAAAAAATCCAAATTCTAATATTTACTAAATAAAAAAGCCTCTATTTTCATTTATTTTTTTTAAATAGCTACATTATAAATAACTGTTTCAACAAATCTACTGGATGTTTTTCATGTGAATTTGCATGAGTTACATTTGATGTACTGCAAGACAGTTTCTGCTAACATGTTAACAAAGTTAACACTATACTCTGTTATAATTCAATTTTCAATATATTTCTGATATTACTAGGTATGCAGTTTCACAAACAGTAAAATAAATATAATGTAGGGGAACACTTTATATAAACCTTAGAAGACGAAATGCTATTAAATATTTACTAGTCAGTAAATAATATTTTTGTATGTAATATTTGAAGTGCTTTATTTACTATATGCCTGCATGGAACAAATACCTATAGTCTTCTACCTTCTAACATTAAAAATGTAAAGCAATCTCTTACTGAATTTATGTAAATTAAAAAAATATATATTAAAATATTGCAAGCAATATAATTATAATGTAGTTGAGATGGTCATATTGCCTAACAAGCCTCATTTTAGCTAGTATGAATCAGAAGATTGAAGAAAACAGGATGGAAAACATGGTAAGTTTTACACTTATATTTTTAAAAGTAAAATTACTCTTAGAAGGATCAGAGCATGTTTATGTAAAATAGAACAATGGTAAACATGGAGTATTACATAACCTGGTTCAAACTCCTGCTTTCTCTGAATTAGTTTTGTGATACTAGGTGGGTTACTTAAACTCTGGGCCTCACTTTCCTAGCTTGTGAAATGGGACATTTATGATAACTATTCTTCAAACTGTGCATGAAAGAGAATAATGAAATTGAAATATTTGATCTATATCTGCATCTATTTGAAAGCCAAGGTCTCATGTGTTTTGTTTCCAAAAATGTCAAATACTGTTTTGTATTAATAGACACGAATAGTAACCTACTGTTTCTGTGGTGGATATGATCTAGATGTGTATTATGTTTGTTTTGTACCAATTCTCACTTTATTTTGAACAGTAGACTCAGACATGGTAGGCATTAGAATAGACTCACAGATTAGCATACATCATCCTGTGGATGACTTGCTGAAAATACCGTTTCTAGGCCCCATCTGGGTCCTAGAGATTCTGGGTCCAGCCAGCACATTTGCACCTTTATTATAAGTTCCCTATTGATGCTGATGCTGTTCTTTTACCAACCACACCTTGAGAATACTGCCCAAGAGGATAATTTGGAGAGAAAATGAACCATTGAATATTGAATACACTTTTTTTCTTTGAATAGAAAAAATGTGACAGTGGAGTTTGTGCTAATTCCTACCTGGCTAGTTAATATACAGAGGATATAAATGGCATTAGTAAGCAACACGATGTCTACTCATGTAGGAATATATTCTAAGACTGTCCTTCTAGGAAGTCTCTTTTGGCAGGTCAGTGTAGTTTGAAAATATTTTAAGCCCATCCAGTTAGAGAAAATGCTCAAGTTTTTTTTGCAGTGGAAGATAACTGATGGAAAGTAGTTGTATATATGATTAAGAAGTCAACGGTCCACTAGCCTTTCATTGCCTACGTAGCCCTACTATACTTCCCTCAGACAAGTAGCAGCCATGTCTCCCACTCTCAGGGTATTTGACTCAGGGAGTCTGGTGTTAGTAGTGTACAGGACATTTGATTCTGTAGTGGAATAGAAAGCATATAGATGAAGTCAGTCGGAGGAAGAGGGTGCAGTCACAGAATGATGGCCTTGGTCTTGTGATTGGTGGCAGAAATAGCAGTGAAAGAAAGTGGCATCTGTAGGAAGTATTTTATGGATTTCTTATTGAATTAAGTTTCTAACTGTAAGCCAAATTGGCTTTGATTCAGGAATCGGATTTTTTCCCCCAATCTCTGTACCAACAACCTAAAAACAAAAATCAGCACTAATCCTCCTGTCTCAACTAAAAATCCATTCTACCCTTTATTAGTCCAACTGGGATATTTTGCCTCCAAAGTTCTTTTGGGACTATCTCATTGTCATTTTTGCTTCCTCCCCTCCAGATTCCAAATTCTCTCCCCTTTATTTTCCACATACCTTCATGTGAAACTTATGAGTACAGGAAGCAGCATCAAGACAAATTCTATATGACTGTTATTTTTTATTTGCTTGTTTTACTTTATCTTAACTGAGCAGTAGACAATAAGAATGTGCTATAAATTGGAAGAAATGAAGAGAATGTCACTTTGATAGAGCCCTCTCCAGACCACATTCCAGTGGCTTATCCACTGTTATTAGAAAAAGGAAAGCAAAACTTTGTAAGCATAGATAAAATGTAAAGTTCAGAGTAGATATGAAAAAGGGATAGGAATCTGAGAGACAGCAAGGAGAGAGAAAAAAAGTGCTGAGTATGAGAACCTGGTACTACCTATCCTCCCAGTATGTAGGATAACATAGAGCAGTGAAGCAGTAACTAAGGTCACCAACTATGGCCTTTATCCAAGGCATTCTAGCTATTGCCAGATTGGTAGAAGCAGTTCCAGAATGTAATAATCTTTATGTACATTATTTCCGTTGACCACTGCAAGTCAAAGATAAAACTATGCAGCTGTATCTATTCTTTGGTTTATAAAAGATAAGGTGTACTGTGTAATGTGTAATGTGTTACATGTTTGGCACTAAGCTGCTTTTGTTGCCAATAAGCAATATGACAACAGAGTACACAAGCAAACATTAGACAAAAGCAAGATGTTCTCAATAAAACATCATGCTCTACACAAAAGTCAAACACCAAAAGTACTTCACCTATAAATACAAAGCATTTAATTGGTGAATTCTAGTCTCCTGAAATTTGGGGAATCATTTTATAAAGAGCACAGCAGCTAGGAGCCATCTATGTACCATCAGATAATATCTCAATGACAAAGCTGTCTGTAAGTGTCTCCTTTACTTTTTGTGTGATATTTTTAGGGGGTGAATCTCCATGACTTGGTAATGACAGCTGATATCTTGCTACAGTTTAGTGTAGGAGTCTTTAGTATGTTGATAAAGTCCATGTTTTCTGTATTTTTTTAGATTTATTTATTTGTGCATACAGAACTGGGGTATAGGCCAAAAGTGCAGGGGCAGAAGAGGGTTCACCAGAGACAGTGGGAAGCAGAGCAGGCAGATTGAAAAGTACACTGCTGAGGGGAGCAGTGGGTGAGATGGGAGAGGTCTGCTGTGCCCTGTGGATCACCTCCAGGGTCCAAGAATGAACTCACACTGAAGCAGTGGGGCTAGCTTGCACTGCTGCCTCCTAACCTGTTGTGCCACCGTGGGGGGTGGGGGGCTAAAAGGCCATTTATGCTTCATAAAATACAGCATTTAAAAAGCACCATCCAAGAAAATTTGTGCATTATATTTGCCATGTGTTTTCAAAGTAAATACACTGAAAAACACCCTATTACTAAGAAAATACTTATTTTGACACTGCTATAGATTTAGGCTGTTGTTAAATCTTAATTGCAAAGTGGCATCCTGGAAATTCTTAGGTCCTTTAAGAAAGCAATGATGACATGAATCACAAATTCATATGGAATTTAGAAAACATGGTAATTTTTTGAGTGGTGGAAAAAGAGATTTGAATGGAAAGAGGAGTCGTGTTCTATCTGGAGCAGGGAATAGAATGACAAATGTCACTGGCAGTTACGAAAATAGTAGCTACACTTTTAGCAGCCTTTGGAAGCTTGAAGCCAGGAGGGTAGGTGAGGAAATCCACGAAAATGTTGTCATTTGCCTAGGGGGGGTCTTGCTCTTTACAAGACAACTCAGCACATTCCTCTTTAGGATATAACCCACCACCCTTCGTTAGTTCTGTTTAAGGGTTGAAACATGTGAGAGAGGAAACCAGTTTAGTTCATATCTGATCATGTAGACTAGCAGGAATATAACTATTCCAACTATAAGCTTATATTATTCTAGTGGTCTCCTTAGCAAATATACAAAACAAGTAGGCAAATGATCTTATGGAGAACTGGCAAGTTAACAAATAAGTTATTAGCACCCTAGAATGACCAATATGCCTGGCCCATGTGGTGTGTCCAGTGAACCACTGTAGTAGACAAACATATGGTTTCTGGCACACTTAGTAGAACTATGAAATGCCAGTTAAAAGTGCAAGTGAAGCAGAGTTGTGATACTATTTTTCAGTGAAAAATCTGAATCCTTTGCCCTCTCTGGTGGTGCAGCAGGTTAAGGTGCTAGTCACAGCCACTTCAGTGCAAGTTCAATCCCTGGCCCCAGAGGTGATCCGCATGGCACAGCAGATGGCTCCTGTTTTGCCCTCTGCTCCCCTCAGCAGTGTACTTTTGTCAGTCTGACTGTTTTGTCTCTGATGAATCCTTTCCCTGCCCCTGCACCTGTGGCCTATAGCCCAGTGCTATATGCATAAATAAACAAATCTTTAAAAAAAATAATATAAATAAAAATCTGTATCCACTAGGCTGGCCTGAGAACTACCATTCAGATATTATTTCTGTTGACAAATGTTTTGAATTCCAGGCAATTGACTTGCAGATGAACTTCTGGTACATTTAAATTAGGGTCCAAATTGTGCAGAGTAGTATAAAAGCATTGTAAGAAGCTACTAGAAGATATTTTATTTGAATACATCAGAGTTCAATTGTCTCGTGTATCTAGAGACAATCTTCTGAAAGAGACCAGCACATGCTTCATCATTTACCTACATTCCATATTAGCTCTCCATAAGCTTATCCATATCAAGGCTACTTTCAAGTTCCTATTGATACTCTTATCTGGTCTGCTTAATTAAACACACTATTGACAAAACCTGGATCTTTATTTAATCTAACCTAGAAGTTAGCAACACTTAAATTACTGATGGAGCTCAGCCAAGGCATGAAAATAGAAATCTAGAGTGAACAGTCAACTCAGCTGATAATTTTGCATCTGTTACATGAAGACACTATGCTCACCCCTTCATAAAGATTATCTCTTTAATAGTTCAAATAACCCCAGGAGACAAGTATTATTTTTATCCCATCAACAGTTAGAGGACCACAGAACAAAATTTTCCAGTGTTAGTAAGCTGCAAAGCCAAGAGTCAGATCCAGGCATTTCAAGACCCAAGATCTGAACTCTTCCATGTTTCTAACTTTTTATATCTGTCATAGAGGTGATATGTTCATTCCCATCAAAAGAATTTTGAATTGAAGTTCAAGTCAGTCTGAAACATCAAAAATTGCTCTTTTCCTTAAATAATATAAACTGTTTGTCAAGGACTGGTGTATCTAACATATTTTATCACTACTCATTTCACCTAGAAAAGTTTTCTGCATCTCTTGTAAACTCAGTAAGCATCAACGGACTCAAAACTAATATGCATGTATCATACTGGCTTTTTAGTGTAGACGTTTGCTATTAAAATAGTGACATCTAAATAATTGCATGTCTTTTCATTTTTATTATTTTTATCAATATTTTATGCCATACCATTTACTGTCTTACCATCTAGAGCATTTAGCATGTATTTTAGAAACACTGAGTTTACTTTACAAGTGACAACTTTGAGCAAAAGATTAGAAGGGTAAAATACAGTTCTCATTTCACATGGATTAATTTAAAGAAAATGAACACTTTGTTAAGCAAGCTTTGTTGTCTTTGTTCTCATTGTTTTTTAAGATTTTATTTATTCATACAGAATTGGGGTACAGGCCAGAGATGCGGAGGGTGAGAGGATTCACCAGAGACAGAGCAGGGAGCAGAGCAGGCAGATC
>NW_004567111.1:33164374-33169079 GCF_000260355.1 Condylura cristata
GTTTAAGTTATTCTTCATCAGACACCTGCATCATGGTCAAGCTGGAATTAAAAATTAAGTGTGTGTATTGCAGGGCCTTTGGCCTTATACATTACATGGTTCTGAATGTGTAGTCATAAATCATAAATGATATTTTCTTTGATATCTGATTTCTTGGAAGCCTTTCTCCATTGGGGTCTCCCCACTAACCAGTTTTATTATGTTTGATCACCATGAATTAGGTGGAATGTTCAGATTTTCATCAATATTATCTTTAAGAAAAACAGTTTCATTTTTATAACATTTTATTGGCTCATTTTTATTTTTAAAAATCTCTGGCAAATGCAACATTTTCAAAGAAGTTTCACATGGATCCTTTCCTGGATAACCTTATTTTTTGTATATAATTTCATTGAGAATGGAGTGGAAGAGGTTAAAGGAGATACAAATTCAAGCTCTTAGAATTATTTTTTAACTTTACAGTTCACATCCTTCTACCCTTTCCCTGAGAATCTGGTATTTATTTCCCTTTTCCTTTTCTATACTAATATCAGTGTCTTTTGTCAGGAGGAACAAACTGTTTAAAAACTTTACCATACTTCACTCTGCACCTTCCCACAGGTATTTCCCCCTTTGAAATGTGTGAGGTAATACAGAAGAGGGCCCTCCTACTTCATTGAATAGACCAGGGGTAAACAGGATACTGTTCATGAAAAGGGAGACCAAGAGCAACTTATTTTGTCCTACAATGAGCCGAAACATTTCTAAGTGCAGCATGTGTTCTGAAGACTCTTCAATTTAAAATGATAAGGAAATAGCTAATGGAATTATAAGAACAAAGTAATTCTCCTGAAAATTCTTCTAAATCTATTTTCTTGGGGAAACTAGAGAGAACCCATACCTATTCAAAGGCCATGGCCAGAAAGATCTTTCCACTTGAAAAATGACAGAATTATTTTAAGTCTTTATAAAGTTATGGAAACAATGTTACCAACACTGCCCCCATTGGATTCTCTGATAATCTCCCAACATACAGAATATTTTACTAGTGGGGAAGAAGATGACTCTTGTAGGAAATAAAGGGTAGAAATATCTGAAATGAATAATCAGAGCTATGTGAGTAGTTATGCAGATTAGCCTAGGCCATTGTATTGCTATGAGGAGAAAATGGGAATACAGCACAGAGTTGGACTTAAAAATAGAAAAATCAGCCACTGGGGAGGTTACTCCAGTGTACCAGTTAACACAATCAATGCATAGTGAAAATCCTATGCTAGCACTGAATTAATAAAAGTATAGGTGAAAATAGAATGTCATCTTTATATTAAAATCTACTGGGGCTTAGTTTTTTATGCAATTAGAAGCAGGTGTTAAATGTAGGTCTGGCCCTCTCTGGTGGTGCAAGGGGTTAGGACACAGCACTGTAAGCTAGCCGAAGCCACTTCAGTGTGAGTTTGATCCCCTAGTCCCAGAGGTGATCTACATGGGAGGCAGACTTCTCCTGACCCACCGGCTGTTCCTCTTAGCAGTTTACTTTGTCGATCTCCCTGTCCTGTTCCCCATTCTGTCTCTGGTGAATCCTCTCACCTCCCCTACACCTCTGGCTTATATCCCAGTTCTATATGCATAAATAATAAATCTTAAAAAAAAAAAGAGAAATGTAGGTCTAAATAAAGTTAGCAAGGTAGTAGATCATGATCCCCAGACCTGCAAAATTCACCCGATGAAAATTGTTCAACAAATAGCTAATTATAACATGACATATTCATAAAACCATGACAAGATCAATACACCTTCATAGAAGGCAGACTTTCATTAGAGACTAAATTTCATTTTTCTCTCATTTTTCCAATTTACAAAGTGAACAGACTCTATTTGAATGTTGAATAGGAAATTCCTGAAAACTTACTACATCTCCAGGGCTAACTTTTAGAAGTTATTTATATTTAATAACGCTTTGATGAACAATTTTCAGTCTGTAGAACTCAATAACCAAAACTGAATATTATCTAAAGTACTTATGATTTTACAAGCAAATAAAAGCCAAAGGAAAGATATTTTAATACAATTATACCTGCATGTGGAACCAACAGTACAATTAAGTATTTCAATTATGTCAGTAAATCCAATTATTCACTTTCAGTTACTGTGTATTTGCATATAAAAACAAAGATATAATGCTTTTTATTTTACAGTGTGATACATTCTTCTGAGTCTAATCAGTATAAAGACCTAGACATGCAAATAACATAACCCAAAAATGCTTTATGGAGCCTTTTTTTGACTCTGTCATGCTCTTAATCCAATATGATGAAGTATATGTATTGACCAACATAGTCTTGGCAACAAACTGTTTCTGTATAAAATATGCTTCAGTCCAAACAGATTGATATAAAAATGCATGCATACTATAAAAGAACAAAGACAAACTGTTTCTAAAACATTAACTTTCTTATATTCACACATTTGGATATTGGTGAAAATAAACATTTAAAGCAATCTAACAAGCTACCCTAAACCTGCTCAGTCCTTTTGTATTCTATCAGAGTGACAGATGCAAGACTGGAGAGTGAATAATCCCATTTTGAAAATGTATTCACAAAGCCAGTGTTGCCAAGATTTTTATGAACGCTTTCATCACTCAAACCAAAAGTAAAATAAATTTAAAAACAAAATATGTAGCTAATGTGTTTTGAACAAAGGTAAAGCAAGTGCCAGCAGTTGAGTGTTATGCTTTCAAGTTGAAGAACAAGGCCTGGAAGTAAAAGGAGTGAATGATATCTGATCTTTTCTGAATGGGAAATAGTGGCTGTGGCACTTGGGCTCTCTAACCTGTTTCATGTCAGTACCATTCTACTTTGATTATATAGTTGTAGTGTGAAATGAGGGGTGTCTTCAGTTCTTATTTTGACTACTTAGGATCTTTTGTGGGTCCTTTCTACCAGTTTCTCTTCATTTACAGCTGGTGTGTAAGTGGAGATTTTGTGTAAGTAGGGAGAAGGCGCTTCCATAGTGTGGTGGCTGTATCCTAACCAAGGCAGGCATTTCTCCTCACACCTTCTATGCATTTGTCTTTTGGATCTTCAAAACTCCAAACTCTTAGACAAAGGGAGGATCTGGAAATGTATGTGAGATTTACTGTGCATTAACTCCTGATAGGAACAGTGTTTGAATTTTCGCCTTTACACTTCTCCAGTATTTTTTTTTTTAAATTGTGCTTAAAAAATTTGACCAAGGTGTTACATTCCTCCAAAAGGGATACATGTATAGTTTGAAGACCAAAAAAATAAAGTCATCTGGGTTTCATACTTATATGTAAAAACTGTATATCCTTTGTAGTACTAAAATATTGCACCTCATTATTGGAGAGTGTTCCAGTTTCTAAGTTGAAGGAGGGGAGGATAGGGAATATTCTGAGAGAGAATTGTAATGTCTTTAGGTAATGGAATTTGATGGATCATGATGGCATCAGTCTATACCTGAGTGAACATATGGCTTTTAAGTGGCCCCATCCTCAGCAGAAACTACTTATATGCAATCCCTCAGAAATTAGACCTAATCCCTTTCATTCTAACAGAAACAGCCATTATCTTCAAATAGCAGAAATTTAAAATAGAAATAAAGCCATGTATTTGGAGTGAATATCATACATATTCACTAAACTATTTTGGACAATTAAGCCAGTTTGCATAAATGGAAGCCTCTGTGTTGAGGGAGACAATAGATATTGGGTCTAACACATTTGCCTACAGAAATAATTATATGCATGAGTCAGAAGAATTATATACACATTTTATAATGTATGTTAATGATACTCCTCCATATCTCTTGAATGTGATGCTTTAATTTCAAACAAATGTGTAGAGATTATAATCACAAAAGTCAAAATTTGAGATATTTGATATATTAAGCCATGAAATGAAACTTTAGATTAACCCATATATAAATCATGGAAAATTACCAAGAGCAAAATATGGTAAACTTGTAGGAGCAAAAAAAAAAAAGTTTGATTCTAATAGAACCAAAACTAAATCATGCTATGGTGATAAAATTAGAAGGAAAAAGAGGAGGACTAATAGGTTGTTTCTTTTTATCTTTAAGAATCATTTATTTATATATACAGAAGTGTGGGGAGGTTAGAGGATTTACCAGAGCCAGAGTGGGGAGCAGAACAAGCAGATCTATTGCAACATACTGTTGAAGGGAGTAGTGGGTGAGGCAGGAGAGGTCTGCTGTGCCATGTGGGTTAGCTGCTGTGCCATGTGGGTTAGCTGCCTGGCCAGGAGTTGAACTAATGCTTCTGTGGCTGTAGTTTTATAGTACTGAGGCTTAAACCCTTGCACCCTCACAGAAGTCCCAAGAAGTGGTTTTTGAATGAACACTTACTATATGCCAGGTATTATGGTAAGTGTTTACAGGCATTATTTTCTTTGAACTGTGACATTTTTTTTTTTAATCCAGAGTTCATGCTCCTCTCCCATGATACTCTCTCCTCTCCCATGATACTCTCTCCTCTCCCATGATACTCTCTCCTCTCCCATGATACTCTCACTAACCACCATCAAGTTCTAAAACAGGCTTTCTAAAGAAGAGAAATCAAATGTCTGAAATGATCAGTATTCACTTTTTTTTTAATATTTATTCATACAGAACTGGGGTACAGGCCAGAGATGTGGAGGGTGAGAGGATTCACCAGAGACAGAGTGGGGAGCAGAACAGGCAGATC